>NC_138068.1:17906868-18411868 GCF_964194185.1 Rhinolophus hipposideros
TCATCATGCTTAGGCTACTATTATATTCTAGATATTATAAAAAAAAACTTCATTTTAATAGAAAGAGTATGTTTCCACATTAAAGTCCTCTCTTCAGTCCACTATGAAAGCCAACAGATCCTGTCCACATCTCCTCATGCCAGTGGGTTACTCTTTCCATAGGGATTTCTATTTTAAAAGCAGGTGCATGAGCCTAGGAAAAGGGCAGTGCTAGAGAAAGGATGAGAGTGGCACTGTCACTTAAGAACCATAAAGTTTAAAGATACACGGTTAATAATATACAAGCCAATCACTATGCTATGTATCAGCAACAAACAAGTGGAATTTGAAATTAAAACACAATACGATTTACATTAGCACCCAAAACAATGAAATACTTAAGTATAACAAATTAGGTACAAGATATGTATGAGGAAAACTATAAAACACTGAAGGAAACAAAGAACTAAATAAACGGAGAGATATTCCACGTTCATGGATAGGAAGACTCAATATCATTAAGACGTCAGTTCTTTCCAACTTTCTCTATAGATCCAATGCAATCCCAATCAAAATCACAGCAAGTTATTTTGTAGATATAGACAAACTGATTCTAAAATTTGTATGGAGAGGGAAAAGACTCAGAATAGCCAAAACAATATTGAAAAGAATAAAGTTAAAACCTACTTGACTCTAAGACTTACTGTAAAGCTACAGTAATCAAGACCATATGGTACTGGCGAAAGAATAAACAGATCAATCAACAGAATAGAAGGCCCAGAAACAGACCCATATAAATATAGTCAACTGATCTTTGACAAAGGAGCAAAGGCAATACAGTGGAAAAAAGACAGTATTTTTAACAAATGGTGCTGGAACAATTGGTCATCCACATGCAAAAAAACAAATCTAGACACACAAGATCTTTGGTTTGATGATGACTTTTTACATACAACACCGAAGGCTCGATCCATGAAAGAACTGATAAGCTGGACTTTATTAAAAGGAAAAATTGCTGCTTTGTGAAAGACACTGTCAAGAGAATGAAAAGACAAGCCACAGCCTGAAAGACAATGTTGCAAGAGACATCACATGTCATCAGGGGAATGCAAATTAAAACAACAATGAAATATCACCATGCATCTATTCCAATGGCCCAAATCCAGAACACTGGTAACACCAGATGCTGACGAGGATGTGGAGCAATAGGAGCACTCATCCACTGCTGGTGGGAGTGCAAAATGGTACAGCCACTTTGGAAGACAGTTTGGGGGTCTCTTACAAAACTACACATACTCTTACCATCCGAGCCAGCAACATGCTTACCGCCAAAACTTGGAAGCAACAAAGATGTCCTTCAGTAGACGAATGGATAAATCAACTTTGGTAAATCCAAACAGAATATTCTTTAGCATTAAAAAGAAATAAGTTATCGAGTCATACAAAGACCTGGAGGAACCATTCTTAAACGCTTATTAGTAAGTGAAAGAAGCTAACTTGAAAAGGCTAACTACTATATGAGTCCAGCTATATGACATTCCGAGAAAGGCAAAACTATGGAGAGAGGGGTTGGGGGGGAAGGATGAATGGACAGAGCACAGAGGATTTTTAGGGTAGTGAAATTGCTATAATGATGGATATACTAGGTGTGATAAAAAAAAAATACGACGAATGCTGCTGCCGAGTGCTATCCAATGAAAAGAAGGGATCTTCAATATGAGAAGTGGCACTTCCAACCTTAGTAACAGTGTGTGACAAGTTTCAACTTGTTCGGTGCAGTTAGGTGTGAGCTACAGGTGAAAGAAGGTGTGTTTTCAGCTACAGGTGAAAGAAGGTGTGTTTTAAAGTGTGCCGTAAATTGTGGGTCACGAACAACACATTAACATGAAATTTTGTTTCAAACTGCAAAAAAGTGCTAACGAAAAACACAAAATGTTAAAATTAGTTTATGGTGATGCTGCAGTGACCATGAAAACGATTCACAAGTGGTTCGAGCGATTTCGTAATGGTTGTGAATCAAATGAAGATGAGGAGACATCGGGACGTCTTCAACATCAAAAACCCAAGAGAATGCTGAAAGAGTAAGCGAAATGATTCAATCAAATAGGCGATTGACTGTTAGGAAAATTTCTGAGAAGCTGAACTTCTCTTATGGTTCCGTTCAAAGCATTTTAACAACAGATTTGAACATGCGTGAGTGCAAATTTTGTTCCACACGTTTTGATTGTTGAACAAAAGCAACAGCGTTTTGTCAATTTCACTGGAGTTGCACAATCACGCCACTTCAGATTTCAGCTTTCTAAGACATGTCATCACAGAAGATGAAACTTGGGTCTATGGTTATACTCCTGAGACAAAGGTTCAGACTTCTCAATGGAAATCACCCAGTTCTCCTACTGTTAAAAAAGTATGTCAATTAAGATCTAACATCAAGGTGATGTTACTTGTAATTGTTTATTGACCTTGACGGAATTGTGTGAGCTGAGTTTGTACCTGGGAACACCACAGTGAGCTTTGAATATTATGAGGGCTAATTAGAGCATTTAAGAAACGATGTGAGTAGAAAACGGCCTGAGAAATGGGCAAACGGTTTCATCCTCCATCATGACAACTCTCCGTGTCGCACATCACTTCTTATATGGCAATTTCTGTCAAATAAAAACATCCGGTGTATCCTCATCCACCTTATTCACTGGACGTGGCACCATGTGACTTCTGGCTCTTCCCCAAAGTCAAAATGATCATGAAAAGTAAACGTTTTGAATTGATTCAGGACATCGAGGCAGCCATGACAGCGCAACTAATGACACTCGTGAAAGAGGACTTCCAGAACTGCTTCAGAAAGTGGCAAGAACAATGGGATAAGTTTTCAAAGCAAGAGGAAATATTATGAGGGGGATTAATGGCAATGTGTCTTTTAGGGTAATACATTTTTAAAAATTTAAACATTCACTGTATTCTTTGATCACACCTCATATGTCATTATACATTTGTCCAAATCTGAAGAATGTACACCGATGTGAACCCTGTAAATGATGGACTTTGGGTCATTATAATGTGTCGATGTAGGTTCACCCACAGTGACAAATGTACCACTCTGGTGGGGGAAGCTGACAGTGGGGGAGATTACACATGTGTGAGGGTAGGGTAGGGGGTTTATGGGAAATCTGTACCTTCCTCTTACTTTTGCTGTAAACCTAAAACTGCTCTAAAAAAATAGCCTTAAAAAAAAAACACCACACACACAACTTACTAGGCCAAGAGTTTTAAATGCATCAGCAAAGGTGAGTAGGTATATATTCTGAATATCCAAATACAGGTAAAGCTTTCCTTTAAAACGGTTAAAACACGTACCTGCCCAACTGGGACAACTGAATGACCTAGTTTAATGCCTTGAGGAGAGATGAGCACGTTAGAATCCACGGCAAGCTCTGACAAGGTCAAACTGAAACTAGAGTAATTTTACGGTCCCCTAAATAGATTCAGTAGTAACTGACCGTGATCCCCCCTGCTTCCTTTTTAAAACAGATTCAGCTTTTTTCCAAATGAAGTCATCTATAAATGCTGCCATGAATCAACAAAAAAGTTAAGAGTGAATCCAATCAAAACCATCCCCCAAATACAACTCCAGTCTTTACTTGCCTCCCAATTCTCCCCCTTCTGAGGCTCCCTCAGTTAGGTTACATTCCCTCAGTAGCTGCCTTCCCAGTTCTTCTCTTTGGTTCTGCACAGCTTAAGGAGGCAAATCCAGAAAGATCCAAGAATCTTTTTTTTCAACACTACCAGCCTGCTTTTTGCCAAGTGCGGTCCATAAGCTTGGCTGCTCCAAGGTTCCAAACTGTGCCCTCAGACACTCCCGTTCTCAGAAATCCAGGCTTCTTTTCATGATACCACTAAAACCAACTTCAATGTGATGAGACCCATTCAAGTTCTTTTGACTCTTTAAGTGTGCCGCATCCCACAATCTCTTTAGTACACAAGTACCACTCAGACAGAGAGAAGATGTGGCAATATGGTTACGTGTGCTTTATAAATACCTGACACCTGTGTGCAACGGAGCACTGAGCCTTTAATCTAACACTCACGCCACGTGGCCTGGTATAGGGATTCAAGAGATCAAGACCTGCACGATTTTTATCGCAGGATGGCACGGCTGCAGCACGCCCGCTCATCACTCTTCTCCCTACTGCGTGATTCATCCCAACCACAGGCCACATGGCTCTTTTTGGTACTCTTGTCTTCAGACACCTGCCTTTCCTCCACTACCAATCTAAAGCGCGAGAAGACAAGGCAAACCCAAGCAATCCTGTTGCCGTTCCTTTTCTGCTCATGCATAATTTATACTGGTGCGGGGGCAGAGGAGAGGGGTTGAGCTGAAGCCTCCATTTGGCTACTTCCTGCAGCAAAGAAATTCTACCTCACAGCTGAGAGGCCATGGGGACGCATGAAACAGATAAATATTCTATCAGACTTCTGCTGTACCTTATTTTAGGATCCGTGGAGGGAGGTGGGGGAATGGGGCACTTGTGATAAACTGCCTGGGTTTATTTGCCTGCCAAGAAATGTTTAAAACGTACAGGGTAAAGGCCCAATGTGCAGTTCTGAGAGAATGCCTAGGATTTATGCTCCTGGCAAAGCTTTGGAATCTTGCCTCACAGACTCTCCAAAGTTGCAAGAGAAAATGTCCCCAACATGCCCCTGCTTCCTGTGAATCCAGCTGACACTGTGACGCGGACCTTTATGGAGCATCAAGACAACTGGCTGAAAGGAGTGAGCCTCACACATTCTTTGCCTTTTTTGGTTAGAGCAGTAAGCCAGACCTGACATGCTGCAGATGAGCTCCGGGATAAGAGGGTTAAAAATGACAGGCGCTGACATTGCAATGACCTTTCTGTAGGAATTTCATTTTCAAAACAAACAGAATTACAAGCATTTCCTTTAGCAACTCATGTAAGAAATACTGATCAAAATGTAAACATTGTCAAGCCTACATTTTTCTTGCTGGAAGTATTTACATAAGAAAAATTATGTTAGAAATAACACCACAGGCAGGGGCTTGACTTGACAATACAAGACTTCCAGTATCAAGACTCAGGTTTTCCTTTATCTTGCCCTGTTGTGCTATAGCACATATGGCATCTAAAAATCACCCACTGCTCGGCTACTGCCGATTAAGATTTAAGGGTTGTTATGCACAAAACCGTCTAAGAAGAACCCTGTTTTAAAGGTGACCTGCCTCACCGAATGTAAGTCAAAGAACTGATTCATCGCATGAAAGAGCTCAGCAGAAGGGGAAGCTGACTTTCACCCCACTATTATTTAACATGCCCATTCAGCCCTCCTAACCCTGCCAGGAGGCTTCACTTTTGCCACTAAGGCTCATGGGATCTACACTCAGAAATCAGTTTCTACTTCAATCACAACGCTCTGATTTTTCCTTCTGTTTTTTAGGGAAAATACAATATATAAATGTTTCGACTGAAAATAAGAACACCACTTCTAATTTTCCTTCAAGGACCTATGTAGGAACAAAAAAGCCATCACTGACCTGCACCTCTCTCCCAGCCAGTTCCACGCTCCCACATGACTTAGTGGCAGCTGCGACACTTCAAAATTATACTTTCTGAGGTGTCACAGCAAGGCTAGAGCTGCTCGGTAAGAGGCTGGGGAAGACACAAGGACAAGAGGAAGGTGTGGATGCCATCCCAGTGCTCAGGGCCTCTCCGCTCCATCACCCAAACCAGTAAGAAAGGCACACACACAGCATTTCCCAGAAGGAAAAATGATAAAATGGCTACCATGAGAGCCACGTTCTCAGAGCAATCCAACCATCCAGTGGAGAAATCAAGTGGGAATGCGCTTCTTAAGCCTGAAATCGTACCACGAAAAACATGTTTTCAGGGTACTTCCTCCCCCGCACAGGGCCTTTACACCAAAAGGTTTATGGGAGCTTCTACTGCCACCACAAACGCCTCAGACAGGGATTTGCAGAAGCAAGGGAAGAATAAAAAGTAAGTGTTTACACAAAACTAAGCTAATAAAAATAAAATCCATTTTAGGGCTGGGCAAATTTTCAAACCTTAATTATAAAGCTAAATATTTACAATGTAACAGATATCCATTACATGCTTTAAGAGACTTATTTAAAAATGCACCTGGGGCCTTCAAAAATTCTCACATTATTTACCCGGGTACCTCATTACATAAAACCAGAATACTAAAGTACAAGAAGAACTATTTATATAATCAGTTCTATTTTTTTTAAGTTAACTGTCAAAAATGTAAGCTTTCTGCAAGTAAGTAACAAAGCCTCACAAACAGGCTTCCTTAAAGTCCACTTTAATGGAAAACTGGGTTACTGATGTTGTGAAGGCAAACAAAGGTGCAGACCCTTCTGTTGTTTCTCCTTTGAGCCAAATACTGCGAGTTGAGCATTCCTGGAGGGCAGCTGAGAAGCAAAGGGTAGAAAGGAAAAGGGCAGTTTTCGCACAAAGTAATTTTAAGCAATGTTTATTATCATTTTAAGTGCTAGAAGGTCTGCCTGGGCAAGGCAGCCTGTAGGTTACTGCACTGCATTTGGATACAGCTCTATACAAGCAATAAAAAGACTTCAATTCCTTTCCATTAGCAAACAGGAAAGGAGGAAGTTCTCTATGTTAGAACAGAGTCAGAAAATCCAATTTCAAATCCCCCTGTACCACTTGCCTGTGCGGGGGGACATATGACTTCACCTCGCTGGGCTTAGCATCCTTCCATGTAAGACAGGAATAGAAATAATGCCTGCACCACGGAGTGACTGCGAGATTTGAATGAGACCAGGTACTTATTAGTCAATGTGAATTAGCAGATCTGAGAGGGAAAAGAACAATCACACCCCCATGTTTATTATTTTATGAGCCCTATTTAATCTTCCTGATTTATATGTTAAGACATGCAGAACTGAAGAAAAAGAATTATTAATGGGATACAAATGATTCGAGTATGTCCTGAAAATTTAGCACATTTACTAGAAGCTGGCTTGAGAAAATGAAAGGGCCCTTGAGCTCCAAGATGGGGGACAAGTCACAGAATTGTACGAACGTCCTCAACTTGGGAAGAGCTCCCACCAAATGTATTGACTCCTGAACCCCTTTGGGGGTTAGCAGTGCCCACATCTCGAGCAGTCAAAAACCTTGGTGTAACTTCTGACCACCCCCAAAACTTAACCAGTCTACCCTCGGGATCCATGGGAACTGGTTCTAGGACCCTCTGCAGATGCTCAAATCCCTTCTATGAAACGGCACAGAACAGTACAGACGGTCTGCCCTCCACATCCAGATTCCCAACTGTGGGATCCAAAACACTGCTTCTCACCCCGCAGTGGGTTGAACCCACAGATGTAAAACCAGCCACAGAGAGGGCAAACTGTATACTTACTTAAAAAAAAAACCCAAGTATAAGTGGGCCCAGGTAGTTCAAGCCTGTGTTGTTCAAGGATCAACCATACTCTGTCTGATGTAGCCACGCGATGAACCAAGCTGCAAGCGTACTGGCTACCTGTAGGGGGCTGTAACAGGACATGTGGGGAATGGGAGAGAAAATCCTGGCTCCGTTACGGGGTAGAAATGGGAGTGGGGTGTCAGGGAAACACTGTTTGACTTGGAATATAAACGATAAATAGGAATCAACTAAGGGTAATAAACGGGGCAGAGTGTTCTAGGCAGAGGGAATAGCGCATGTAAAGCCAGAGACAAAAAGGCCAGCGAGGACAAAATGCAATGGAACATGGCAGGAGACAATGGCTGATGACATCAGCAGGGGCCAAGTTACGGGGTGTATGTGGGAGAGGGGACAACATGTAAGGATTTGGGTCTATATTCCAGGAGCAATGAGAAGCCATTTAAATGTTGGAGCAGGGCAATGATGCTCAGGGCTACATCTGAAAACATCACAGAGCTGCCATGTGAAGAATGGACGAGGACACCTCCAGGCAGGGGAGACTTCTTCCGGAGAAAGGAGAATACACTGGCCCTTTAAGGCCCTGCGTGGCGGTTAGACAAGTGCTGGAACCTGTTTGTCCCAGGTGAGGGTAAAATTGTTCTTTTCTAAACGAGAACCACAGCGAAGAGAAAAGGCTGCCAGGACTACGGGCCTCGATAGCGAAAGCACAGAGTCTGGAAGAGGCATTGCAGACCCTCATCACTGAATCGTCACTGGGGTAATTGGTATCCTTATAGGAATAACTCCGAGTAAATCTGTCCCCCACAGACTAGAAACTGGGCAAAACAGCAGGACCTGGTAAAGCACCAAATATATCATACCATATATCATGATGAAAAAATAGGGTGTCCATTCAAAATCACTATCTAAACACCAAGAATGCTTAGAAGGCTGCTGGTAAATTTCTGGGTTCAAATTTGCAAAGTTACTCTGCTTAAAATGGTCCAAGTTTATAATGGCAAGAGAGCTGTCCACACTTTTTCCTAAAGATGCTTATAGGATCTGAATATGGAAGAGAACAAATAAGGGCTTAGGAAATCTGAAAAACAGCTGGCTGGTATCATCACTTCTTCACATGAAGCATACCACACGTTGGGAGCTCATGGACTTTGTTTGCAAAGGTTTCATTTTTGGATTCCTGATTACGACCATGCACATTTTTGTCTTAATCATGGAAAAAGACTCTTTCTGACCTTATTTCAGATCCCACATCTTATAGACAGGAAAAGGAAGTCAGAGATGTAATTTCCGAGATTGCAAAGTATACCACGATCGATTTTACTTTCTTCAAAGACCACAACTTGGAGTGGGAGTAGAAGGCCCACCTTAGTAACACAGGCATACCTCAGAAGATATTGCTGGTGGGGTTCCAGACCACAATAAAATGAGTCATCATCTTTTTGCTGGTGGAGGGTCTTGCCTTCGATTTGTAAAAAATGTAACATCTGTAAAGTGCAATAAATTGAGGTGCAATAAAACAAGGTATGCCTGTTGTATGAACATTTATAAAGACTAAAAATAGATCTTTGCTCAAAATAACATGTACCCACTGGGTCAAATAGACACTTAGACACCAGAGCTCTAATTTCTGTAATCTGAACTCTGCTCTCAGAGTTATGTGTACTCCAGTCAATGTTATAATAAGAAATATCTGCTATTTTTTCCACAACTGTTTCAAATGTAAACAGATAATTTAAAACCCAGGAGAGAGCCCCAATTGTATAATTAAACTATTCAATGTTCATTCCTTCATAAAACAAAGATTAGTCTTTAATTTGTAGAGATATCTATCTATCTTCTGTCTGTCTGCCTACAAAACTCAGTGAAATTCTAAACTGCTTAAGATGCTTTGGAAAAGAACAAGAATTCCTAAGGCAAGAATGCATTCTGGTGACAAAGACCTTGAAATGTGTATAACCTTCAGTGTATATAAGACAGGCAGACATCTGTCATACACACAGAATCCATTTTTAGAAATTACAGGAAAGAAATAATCCAAATACTGAAAGTTAGCCTAAAGTAAAAAAAAAAAGAAAAGAAAAAGAAACATAAATGCTCAATAAAAAGAATAGTTGAATATCCAACCACAGGTATTCAAGCAGCTATTTAAATGTTTATGAAGGGAAATGATCAAGTAAAAAAATAAATAAAATAAAAGCATGACAGAAAACTCGCTACACATTACGATCATTTTAATTTTAAAATAGGGGGGGAAAATAAGGAAATATACCAAAATTAAAAGTAGTTGTCTCTAGGTAGTGAGATTTTGATTTTTTTCCTTTATACTTACTTTCTAAGTTTCCTATGATGTGTTTCTTTTGTAATGAGAAAAAAGAAATAAAGAAAAAACTGAGAGTATCAGTTGAGCAAGAATGAATGTTCTGGCAGATAAGCCCAGTGAAAAGGGGCCCAGATGCTGTTTTCACTTTAACATATATGTGTACTTTATAAATGTAAAAAATTAGTGCTGCATACACCAGCTAAAATTCTGTGGAGCTTCAGAAAGCAGGAGGAGTCACCAAAAGTTGGGCTATACATATGAAAACAAGGCTATGGCTAAAAGTATGGGATTCTAGCTGGGAGAGCTTTGAAATCATGTCAGTTTTTCAATGTCAAGTCTCAAATGTTGGCAAACCATGCCTTTAGGTCACCAAATATGTGAAGTACACTACAATGATTATAATGTGGCATTTTTTCCCTGGAGTGAGGAGACAAATAAATACCAAACGTTTCACATCGTGATATGGAAAGAATGCACACACGTATCTTTGCACACGCACCTTGATGCTGCAGCTGCAAATGTGGCCTGAGCCATAAGGGTCAGAGTGACTGACATGAATGACAGGAATCCTAGGACCCAACATACAGTCTGACAGTTCATATTACTCACAGAAACATGCAACTCAAGAAAAGCCACCTACTGGAGGGAAACCTGGAAAAAAAGAGAGGCTCCCCTAGCAAAGCAGGGATGAGAAAAGCAGTGAGCAAGCCATGGCCTGCTATTGGGGAAGTAGGAGTGCAAGCCCCCATGATCACCTGACCAGTAGAAGCGGACTGACCTTTTTAACAACTGTTCTACCAGCCCATGGTGCTGATAGCACGGCTCATGTCGGGAGGAAAGAATTACAGGCTAAGGAAGAACAGTGAGTGCAGAGGACTGGTGGGCAGGCAATGCCAGGCCAGGCAGAGCTGTGAGAGGCGACTCTCAGCAAGGGCTCTCAGTTCCCTCCGAGAGTCAGAAGTCAGGAGATCGGGCTTCTGGTCCTCACTGATTTCTTCTGTGACCTTAAACTGCTCAAAGGAGCCTGGAACTTTGTTTTCTCATCTAAAATGAGGATTAGATCACCCGCTCCCATCTGCTCTTAATGGACAATGAGATAGTGGCTTTGATCATCATGGGGGAAGGGGAGAATTTCCTTCAAAGTAGACTCTCTATCTCCACCTATTGCCTACCCCGTTATTGAAACAAACGCTTTTAACCATCTGCACCCTGCAGGGAGGTGGAGCATGCTGCCAAAAACAACAGATGGCCATCAGTTTGGTTTAGTACTCCCTCAGCTATAGCCAAAGAATTTCTCAAGTTGTTATAACCAAATTACAAACAGAAATATGAAGAGTCACAAGGCAATGTTGGATTCTGGGCCATTTTCCCTCCCCAGCTGTGTTGTCTGAACTAGAAGGCTCTATTGCTGAGTATTCTTTACAGCCAAAGGGGAGGTGCAAGCTGGGGGGAAACAGCAGCAGTTTCAAGTTCAACGAGCCAAACTTCCCCTCCCTCACCTCAAAGCAAGAACATGCACAGTTACAGAGAGGAGGGTACTTAGAGCCTTGGCGGCAGAGTGAGTACTCCCCAACTGAAGGTATTCTTGGAGGCCAGTCTGGAATGCATCATGCAACCACTTTAATCCCTCTCCATAAAATGTCACTTCACCAAAACAAGGTTCTTGGGGATTGCCGACATGATTCAGTTTTGGCTACTCGTCTGTGTAGGATGTCCTCCTGCTGTTGATCTTATGGAATCAAATTTAAAAGAAACAAAACAAACGAAAACACAAACCCAACGGAAAGTTATCAGATGTCTGCCTTGGATTCTATTCCTGGTCTGTGGCTAACTCCCTCCTCTGGGTCTTGAGTTTCTTTACCAATTCGGGAAGTCAGACTACACAATGTCTAAAGTTCCATATCCAGATGTGTTAAAAGCCTTTATCTAGACATCCAGGCCTCTCTGTGCCGCTCTACTTTGCAGAGTAAAGTTGGCTGTCTTACGACTGTGCCCTAGTAACTTTGTTGAGCACAAATGCATATATACCCATTACCTCCTAGAGGTGGGGGGTAAACACTGTCTAGTGAAAGGTGACCCCGATACCTACAGCATCTAAACAGAACCGCTGTAATGTCAAATGCATCAGTAAGTGGTACTCTAGCATGCTTTTTAAAATTCTGCAGTAGAAATTAAAGATTTAAAAAAATGAAAAGAAATCCCATGTTCATGGATAGGATTGTTAAGATGTTAAGAGTCCCCAAAGCAATCTACAGATTCAATGCAATTCCTAATTAAAATTCCAACTGGCTTTTTGAAGAAGTGGAAAAGCTGATCCTCAAATTCATATGGAATTGCAAGAGGCCCTCTGATAGCCAAAACAATATTGAAAAAGAAGAACAAAGTCTGCGGACTCACATTTTCCAACCTTAAAACTTAATATGAAGCTACAGTGGTCAAAATAGTGTGACACCAGCATTAGATCAATGGAACAAAATAGAGTCCAGAAATAAACCCATGTATCTCTGGCCAATTGATTTTTGACAAAAGTGGCAAGCATTCAGTGAGGAAAAGAGTAGTCTCTTCAACAAATGGTGCTGGGATAACTGGATCCACATGCAAAGGTGAGCTGGTTCCCTACCTCACTCCATATAAAAAAATTAAAATGTACCAACGACCTAAATGTAAAAGTTAAAACTATAAAACTCCTAGAAGAAAATACACGAGTAAACCTTTATGATCTAAGATTTGGCAATGGATTCTTAAATGTGACACCAAAACAGGAGAAACCAAAGAAAAAAACAGATACTGGAACTTACCAAAATTTAAAACTTATGTGCTTCAAAGAGCATTATTAATAAAGTGGCTAAGACACAGAATGGGAGAAAATATTTACAAATCCTATATCTGACAAGAGTCTATTACCTAACATGTATACAGAACTCTTGCAATTCAACAATAAAATAAACCACCTAATTTAAAAAAATAGGCAAAGGTCTTGAAAAGACATTTCTCAGAAAGAGATATACAAGCACATGCAAAGATGCTCAACCATTAATCACCAGGAAAATGCAATCAAAACCATAATGAAATACCACTTCATATCACAAAACCATAATGAAATACCACTTCATATCCACTAGGATGGGTAAGATTTAAAAAAAAAAAAAGACAAACAATAACGTGTTGTCGAGAAACTGGAACTCCCATACATTGTTAGTGGGAATGTAAAATTGTGCACCTGCTGTGGGAAACAGTTGGGTGGTTCCTCAAAAAGTTGAACACATAATTACTATATGATTCCAATTCCTAGGCATACATATACCCGAGAGAAATAAAAACATTTGTCCACACAAAAAACTTTTACACAGGTGTTTATAGCAGCATTACCCTTAATGGCCAAGAGGTGGAAATAATCTACATGCCCATCAGTAGATGAATGGATAGACAGATTGTTGCATGTCCATGTAATGGACAATTTAGCCATAAAAAGGAATGAACTATTGACACAGGCTGCAATGTGAATGAACCTCAAAAAACACGGTAAGTTAAAGAAGCCAAACACAACTGTATGAGATATCCAGCACAGGCAATCCACACAGAGAGAAGGCAAACTGGTGGTTGCCAGGGGTGAGAGGAGCGCTGGCTAATGGGGTATGGGGTTTTCTTTTGGTGTGATGAAATGTGAAATGTCTTAGAATTTGATAGAAGTGGTGGCTGCACAATACTATAAATGTACAAGATGTCACTGAAATGTATGGAGTTTAAATGGTTGTCTTTAATGTTTTGTAAATTTCTCAAAAACAAAACAAACAAAACAAAAAACTGCAGATAAACCACTTTTCAAGCAACCTAAGAAAAAAACTCCTATATAGAAAAAGATTATATCAAGTGCTGGATTTCACCAACGAAATATTTACAAACTTAAAAAAAACTACTAATGAGTAAAGGAATTAGAACTTTGAGATAACAGACCCTCAAGCAAATAATTACATTTCCAAAGTTCTAAGAATTTGCATTAGGTTGGTGCAAAAGTAATTGCGGGCTTTGCAATTATTTTTAACCTTTTAAACCACAATTACTTTCACACCAACCTAATAGTTACACATGTATTTCTACATTGAAGGCAATGAAAGGATTAAAAAATAAAAGCACATTCCATTAGCACTCTGACATGACAGTTTTAAAACAAGGACGGGCAGTGTTAAAAAAATGAATGCTAAAAAGATAGGTATGCTTTATGCACTGTGCTCATCAATAAGACTTTTGGAGGCTTTAGAATTCAGAAGTAATAATGTATCTTTCAAGTGGCACACACTAACATGTTTTACCATCACCATAAGGAGATAACAAAATAAGACCAGTCTATTATGGGATGTGAGAGAAAAATCTTAAGATTCTAGAGAGCAGACTGTTCACATTTTTAGCAAGCATAAAGAACGAACTAAAGCCATCTCTCAACATCTTATGTTGTATCTAGTCATTTGCTTTTTCACATGCTTTTGCTCAAGTGGCTGAGAGACATGGCTTGGGATAAGAACCTTTAGTTCAGAAATCTGTACTTTCCAGTGGTGGGTCCTTCCAGCTCTGATTCTTCAGCAACAGAAGTCCAATGCCCAGGTGAGTAGGGAATTTAGGCTGGAAAGCTACAGAAAAGACCCAAATCTCTGACCATCTCTCTACTTCAATAACCTCTCATGGTTTCTAACAAACCTCTAGTTCTACAGACACTATAAGGAGGAAAGAATAACTGTAAAAAGGAAAAGGAACAAAGAGTTTATCCATTCTACCAAACCAATCTCCTTCCCAGACTCTGATCTCTATGGTTGCTTGCCACGTTCCGCCCAACAGCTGCTCATGATAATCAATGTGTGACAGATCAGAGAAAGCCCTTAATGTGTCGCCAAGGGGCAGTTCAACATATGGCATGGTGACTTACAACCAGAATCATTAATTACACTCTCTTATTAGTCCCGGGGCACAGTGCTAAAAATGCTTCCTCAGTGAAAGACGAGCATTTCAGATAAATGACCGTCTGGTACTGCCTATGAAGCTCCCTTTAGGATTTTTGGTCAGTGTTGATTTTTAAATCTAAGCCATACTATTTTTACAGTCGTTTCCCACATTCCACTTTCAAGCTGGCTAGGAATATCACGTTCCCAACACCATGACCCATCATCTTTCCCATAATCACTGCAGGGAAGGATATGATAAAAAGTGCCCATCATTCATTCCCCGCCTCAAGTCAGGTGACTGGGTTCAAAGGCAAACACAATAATCTCAGCCACCGGACTAGCTCGGTTTTCCCTCCAGCGGTGCCAGAGAACAGTGTTTCCTGAGCGTAGGAAGGGGTAGGGGGTCTATCCCCTCCCTCATCTACTCTGGTCCCTCATATAATATGTGATTAGTTCTCCAACTCAAAACTGTACCCTCCTCCCAAACCACTGGCTGCAACTTTTCTCCAAATCTCTTTTTAAAAAACGAAGGGCAGAAATTCCTGAAAAGGAAGCCTAGCAGCCTGCGGCAAGCAAAAGGTCCCCCGTGTCCACACTGCTGGCTCTGTTATCCCAAGGGACCAAGCACTGAAGTTAAACCACCACCTCCTTAATTAACAAGCCAAATAAATGCAAGTGAGGAACTCATTCTGAACCTCCTCTCCAAGGGCATTCAGACTCAAGTCAGCTAAGGGTGGAAATTAGTTCTTTCTCAACAGTCTGAGAACTGGATTCCCATAAACAGGACTGAATTTTTAGAACTGACTGCAGACAGGGCTTGGAGGCAGGCAGCATATTTACTGGCTTTTGCATGATACAAGTCAGAAATAAATCTCAATATGATCCAAAAGATAGACATGTTTAAGCATTTCCCAAATACTACCAAATAAATCACCACATAAATAGTCATTGGTTTTGCTGACCTCCTGTTCTTTTTTTGTACCTCAATCTCAAATCGTTTTTGTTTTAATGTGAGTTCAAACTAACACAACATTAAAATCCTATATGCTATGATTTAAAAGTTCATCGTTTGTGTTTCCTATATTCTGCTTTGTTCTCTCTTAGATATATAAAAATGTGACTTCAACTTTCAATTAGGTTCAAATAATTGCAATATCTGATGGATGTTCTCATCTCATAAAATTTTGAAAGACAAAAAAATGTGTCAAGGCATAATAAAAACTTTCTATTGTGGGCTACAGGAAAGGAAACTTGGGAAGTCTAGGTCTGCCTTGCAATGTACTCACTTCTAGTTTTTTCTCCTTTTCTGACAAAACATCTTTCTGGTTCTGGGTGTACTCCACCAACATCCGAGCCAGCTGGCGCCGGTCTTCAAGTTCTGCTGCCAGGCGCCCGTTATATTCTGCTAGTAACAGACATGCTTCATCTACTGTTTTCGAAAGACGTTCAGCTGCCTCTTTGTCTAAGCACAAATGAGACCAAAAAATAGAGACAATAGACAAATCACATAGGCACGATATGCAAACATTTCTGGGGAGGTTATCAGTTTCTCTCCCAAAGTACAAAGTCCAAGAATAAGCCAGAACCTGTGGACAAAAAATGGACTGGCTGACCAAAAAATCCAAAGGCTCTCAATCCTGTTAACAAGACAGGACATTTCTGAATTACCTGAAGTGAGGCAATTAATTGTACAAGGAGGGAAATGTGGCAAAAATTTCTAAATGCCTGTTACTGCAAAAGCTCTACAAATAAAACAAACAAAGTAACATTTAAGGTCATACATGAAATAATTTTCCTTGTCTCTGAGAATGTCAAAAGTGCTTTCATTCATATTACTTTCTTAAGTATTCTTTGAACATTCCTCTGAAATACAAAATACAAGTACTATATGAAATACAAAAGCAAGCATTCATTTCTTGGGTGTGGAAACTAAAAAAAAACAAAAAAAAAAACACAAAAAAACCCCAAAACACTACATAACAGGTTAGACAGAAGGCAGTTAACTAAGGAGTTGGGACTCAAAAACCAAGTCTCTAAAATGGACTTAGGGGACTCTACTGCTTAAACTCTGCAAGCCTTGAACCTGGGTATAAGCTCGCTTCTGCCATTCAGCAAAGTATCAGGTGTGATAAAACAGGCTTTCAAATGCTTCTGAACATGACCCACAGTAAGAAATACAACTTTAAATATATATACTTTATGTGAACATATATGAAAATGAAAGAAACAATTTCATAAAACAATATTCTTACTATGTACAAAATGTTCTGTCTTGTATTCCATTAAAAAAAATGTTGGTCATTACCTAACAGACTGATTTCGTGTCCAATTGATGGGTTGCAACTCATTGTTTGGAGAGAAAAGAAAAAACTTTGCTGAAATATCAAAGAATCTGAGAAAGGGTATTCTCAGAAAGAAGTGATAAAAAAGGCTCAACGTAGGAAATGAGAAAAGAGACAAAAGGATGATTTATATTTAAAAGAACAGATATAATTAATTATCCTTGGGTGATGGTGAGATTAGAACTTTAAATATGTATACCTCATTTTTAAAAGGTCTTTAAGGATCAAAAGAGGAGACGGGTGTTTTGAAACAAGGCACCAGAGACTCCAGCAGCTCTATGGGACAAATTAAAAGTGCGTTACACAGTGATACAGACGTGGTGCCACTACTCCAGGTTGTGAGAGGTGAGAGACCCCAGCATTCTCACAGGTAACTGGGGATTCTGAATTCCCAACACAGTGTCTCTGGCAAACGGTTTGTGCGGCTTTTCGATGCCTTCTTAAAATGAGTATTGGGAGATGAACAGTTGAGGGATTCCAGAGAAGGCCTGATGCCAAAGATCAGGCACTTCTACCCTCTTCAGGGATAGGGAAACAGAAAGATGCTCTTGGTGAAAGAGAAACAGACCTCAGCCTTAGAGGGAAGAGAGGACAGCAAAACATTCTTCTGGATTGGTGGTCTGGTCTGAGAATAAGCTGCTGGGGTGGTTAGGCTGGTTTTAGCTTTGTCGTTGCTTGACTACATGATTTTAAAAATGTTTAAGTACCTGTGGCAAAAACTGGCCAGGAAAACACAAATATATAAGATTTTTTTTAAAAAATCAATTCTCACCCTCTAAGAACTTATGCAAAGGAGAAAATTCAAACACACAAATAATTGCAACCCAGAAAGATAACTTGTACAAATTTTGAGCCATAAAAAAAATGCCATCAAAATGTAGCAGTGAGATGCTCACTTCAGAGAACTTACCTGTGGGGGTCCCTCAGGTGCTCTGCCCTCCCTGTTACATATGAGTGGCCGTGTGCCTCTTTCAGCCAGCCCTCCACTCATGCTCAGGCATCCCATTCCCTCTTGCTTACTCCAAGATTCAGTTTCTGCACCTGTCCCGTGTTTCCCCATCTCGCCAACCTCTCTCTTCCTCTCCTGCAGCACTACCATCAGCACGCAAACATGCTGTTCTAGCTTCAGACCACATGTCACGCCCCAATTACTGTCCCATTTCCCTGCTCCCTTTACAGCAGAACCCCTCAAGGGAGTTGTCTATACTCGTGGTACCCATCTTCTTGCCTCCCACTGTCACTAAACCCAATCCAATCAGACCTTTCTACCTGTCAGGCCTCTGCGCAATGAGCTGAACAGGTATTTGAGCTCCTTACCGTGCCCAGCACTGTTCTAGGCTCTCAGAGACAGCAGGGAACACAAGGGACAAAACAAAAACCTCTCTGCCAAGTTTACGTTCTCAGGTAGAAAAGAGAAACAATGTACTATGTTTCACTTACTTATCAGCTGAAGATAAGAACTCTAGAGGAAATAAGGCAGAGGAGAAAAAAACAGGGCATGGTGGGGGGGGGGGGAGGGAGAATTGCAATTTTAAATAAGGTGGTCAGGGTAGGCTTCACTGAGATGATTTGTAAACCAGAGCCTGAAGGAAGTTAGAGAACTAGCTGGGGAAGATCATTCCAAGCAGAGGGAACAGCAAGAACAAAGGCTCTGGGGGGATGGACGGGAGTGTCTGGCAAGAAGTCCTTGGGACCTGAGCAGTGAGCAAGGGCAAAGCAGTGAAAGTCTATGCAGTAATAGGGGCCAAACTGTAGAAGCCGCTGCAAGAGTGTGCTTTGTATTCTAGGTGACTGGGGGTGCCAATAGGGAAGACATGGTCCAGACTTCCATTGTCACAGATGTCACAGAGCACACTGCTCACTGTGTTGAGAACAGAATGAGCTGCAGAGAAGCAGCAGGGAGACCAGGTAGGTGGCCTCACTAATCCCAGCGAAGATGGTGGTTGGCTCTACCAGGTGGCAGCAGTGCAGGTGGTGAAAAGGTGTCAGGTAACTGATTTTGGTTCCAATCAACAAGAATGATAAGGGGGCATTTGTTAAGATAGGGAAGACCATGAGAGAAACAGGATTTGGAGGGAAGATCAGAGATTTGGTTTGAAGCAGTTTAAGTTTGAAAGGTCTACTGATGATGAGTAGGAGGTTGGATACAAGGGTCTCAAATAGTAACAATGAGTAGGAGGTTGGATGTAAGAGTCTCAAGGTCCAGAGAGGTTTACATTAGATATGTAAATTAGGTATCATTAGCATTTAAAAAACCTGTTATTTAAAGTAACCAAACTAGATAAGCCCAACCTGCAGTGAACTTAGCTAGAAAAGAGGGCAAAGTACTCAACATTAAGAAGTCAGGAAGTGAGGAAGCCAGCAAAGGAGAATGAAAAAACTTAGCCAGAGAGAAAGAGGAAACTAGGAGAATACAGGGTCCTAGTTTCCTACTGCTGCTGTAAGGAATCACCATGAACTTAGTGGCTTAAAACAACACAAATGTATTAAGATTTATTATTGTAGCCCTTTCTTCCATCTTCTGCTGCCAGTCACATCTCCTTCTCTGACTCTTGCCTTCCTACCTCCCTTTTATAAGGACCGTGGGGACTGACCCCACCCCCCTGCAATAGTCCAGGATCACCTCCCCATCTCAAGATCCTTAATTTAATCACATCTGCAAAGTCCCTCTGACCATGGAAGATAATATATTCACAAGTTCTGGGAGTCAGGACGTGGACATTTTAGGGGATTATTTTTCTATCTACCACATCAAGTACTTTCTGGAAAAAGAAATGATCAACTGGGCCAAATGTTACTGAGATCAACTTAAGATGACCTCAAGCTAAGAGTGGGCAAAACAGTCACCACTGAATTTAGCAACATGGAAGTCAGCAGCAACAGTGATAGAAGCAGTTTCAGTAAAGTATAATCAGGAGAGAATGAGGAGGGGCAATGGAGACAGATGAGCACAGGCAATATATTTAGGATGTTTTGCTACAATGAACAGAGAAATGAGGCAGTAGCTAGAAGAAGGAAATGGGTCAAAAAAAAATTTTTTTCCCCACACAGAAAAAAAACTACATGTTTTTACATTATGGATAATGATCCAGTAGAGGGGAAAACTGGGAGATACAGGAGAAAAGGGGAGACCTGTTGGAGAAGAAACAGGTCTAACAAACAGGTAGAGGGGCTGGTTTAGAAAACAGCATGCTCATCCACACAAAGAGGAAGAAGTCAGCCAGTGTGTGTTGTTTTCCTCAGCCACATTCAGCTGTGCAGTTCCAAGACATAAACAGACGAAAGGCTAGATTTAAGAATGGTGGCTGCCAGGAGCTGGGGGTGGGAGGGATTTGTTATTTAATGGGTATAGAGTTCCAGTTTTGCAAGATGAAAAGAGTTCTGGTAATTGGTTGCACAACAACGTGAGTGTACTTAATACTTCTGAACTATACACTTAAGATTATAAAGACCCTAAGCTGAATAAAGAAAATGAGGACATACGGGGAGGGAAGGCTGGGAAATGGTAGACTGTTAAATCCAGTAGGGTTTCATTGTTGGAGGTGGGAAGTAGAGGGAATAAGTGCAACTGCTTCTTGTATGATTTGGAAAGCATAGTGCTGTGCTCCCCATCCATCCAAGCACACTGCTGCCTGAAGGTCTTTACAGGTACTGTTCCCTCTGCTTGGGGGCCCTCCTTCCCCTCAGAGAACCTCATGGCTAGTTTCCTGTTTTGGGTGGGGCCTCTGATGGAAGAACATCTCATCAGAAAGGCCTTCCCAGGCCACCTTTAAAATAGTACCTCCTTCAATTATCTCCACCCCCACATCCCTGCTTTATTTTTCTTTTTGGCACTTAACCCAGGAGGGGATGTGGGTGGGACACCCAGACCATTTGCTATACCGTGTACCTCAAATATTTATTGAATGAAGGAAATATTTCGTGAGCAACCTTGGTTTTCTTTAAATGAATATGGAGGAAGTTTGTGAAGCAGCCAAGTCAAGGGACTGGAAGGGAAAAATGGTAGCCCTTGGATGAGACTGTAAGGAAAGATCTGAGCTTTTGTAATGAAAAGAGCATAGGCTTTGCAGCCTAGGTTGGAATCCCAAGATGCACTACTCATGTGACCTTGGGTAAGACCCGTAACATCTTGAAGCCTCAATTTCCTCCTATGCAATAAGGGGATATACATGCAGCGATCTCAAAAGATCATCTATCACAAAGAGTAGAAGTATTATCTGGCACAGAGCATACTCTACAAATATTAGTTCATGCTTCATCCCTTCCTTGTGGTATTAAGAGAGATAAAGGATAAAGAGAGAATAATGTCAACTGCTCCTCCCTGTTTCATTGGGGGTGATCATCAAGAGGGCAAAATGACACACTAACAATACATACCCAGAGTTCTTGGCACTGAAGGCACTGTTATCTATGGGGTGTGTCAGTGCGCAGTGTATAAATCACAGAACACTGAATTATATAATTTTTTTTTTAATAAGAGGGTCATAAGTTTAATGCCTTCTGCTCTTAGCACCTCCGCGCACGCACACAATGTGCCCTGTTTTCAACAGACCTTCCTTAGAGTGCCATAAGTTGTGGCATGCCAGCATTTCTGCAATAATTCCTAGGATCACTATGCAAGCTTGTACTTTTCCAGCAGCTTCACTGTTCAACCTGTGAGTTATGTTTGCAAATCCCAAGACGGCAGAGCACCTAATACCAAATGAAAAGTCTATACTTGCAGACACAAGCACATCCTAGGGTTTGATGCATTAGCGGTATGTACCTCTTCCCTCATCTTTCACCCAAATTCTACCTTCTCACCTGTTATTTTTTCTAAGAGAGAAACATCTTGCACTTCCTGGGGCAAAGAAGCAATTTTCTGTCGGACCGTAGCATCCCCTGAGGCGGCATTTTCCAGGTCCTGTAAAGCTTTGATTAGCTCCTCAGTCTGTACAATAAAACACAAACAACACTATCCATTAAGACAGACGGTGTTTAAAGAAAATTAGTTGGAGTTAAATGAGGTGGAGGCAAATTTTAAAAATGATCTTTCCTAACATTTAATATTGCTCTTAGTCACAGACCTTATACCACAGTCAATGATATGGAGTCTAAGAGAATGTGTAAAGTCAATTTTTCCAAGTCTGTGGCAGAACATGAATAAAATTCTACATAATTCTTTAAAAACTGTTTTAAAGAGCATTTTTGGGCAACTTAAAAAATAGAGTCTGTTTTGTATTGCTTAGTACCAAATGATGCATGATTTCTATAAGGTACGTGCAAAAGTAATTGCGGTTGAAAAGGTTAAAAATTGCAAAAACCACAATTACTTTTGCACCAACTTATGGTCTAGAATGGCCTCCAGTATATAATAAAGGTATACATATCAGATCTTAAACAACTGTTGACTGATTAAATGAAATGACAAACACAACATTTTCAATTTTGGTTGCCCCCAAATTGTGTCTTAATTCATCAATTACAAACAAAGGGATTAAAAAAAAACAACAAAAGCAAACTAAGAATGCATACGCTACAGACCAAAAAGGGGTTTTTAAATGATCAGAAAACAGAATGCTGACAGGTTAGTCAGTCCATAATGACCTACCATGTTTCCCGAAAATAAGACCTAACAGGACAATCAGATCTAATGCTTCTTTTGGAGCAAAAATTAATATAAGACCCAGTATTATATTACATTATATTATATAAGATCCGGTGTTGTGTTGTGTTATGTTGTGTTGTGTTGTGTTGTGTTGTGTTGTGTTGTGTTGTGTTGTGTTGTGTTATGTTATGTTATGTTATATAAGACCTGGTCTTATTTTACTATAATTTTTGCTCCAAAAGACACATTAGAGCTGATTGTCCGGCTAGGTCTTATATTCGGGTAAATATCGTAGTAGTAACTAAGCAGATAGATATAGATGGTAGTTAGGTTATCCTGAAAGTTGATAATTCAGGCTGTTCTCTTGAAAGTTTTCAAATGCAAAAATATATGGCTTTAACATTGCTTTCATTTAACTCCAGTCTAATTCAACACTTTAACATAACACAAATCACACGCTATTATTTATTATACAAAGGCCTTAAACACCTATGTGTAATAAAGGAAAGCTGTTTTAGGCAGTATAACTCATGGGCTTTGAAGTCTGACCCAGATTCAAATTAAGACATTGGGTAGATTACTTAATCTATCTTCCTGAGCCTCACTCTCTTTGACTGTAGAGGTACAGACAGACAAACAGCTAGCTAGCTAAAATGAACCAACCACATCGAGTTCATGAGCTAACATAGAGGGCCAAACAATGCAAATATATGATTAAAAATTCAGTAAATGGTAGCTGTTTTACTATTTAAATAGGTCATAGTGTAGCAAATCTGCTATTGCCACACAAACTGTCCTTAAAAACTAAAAGTGGTTTACTTATAAAAATCAACCACGCTATTGGAGACAAGACATTGCAGAGGCCTTTTGAATGTCTTTGTAACATTACCTATCCTACGCTTTTCACCAAAATCTATTGTTTTGAGAATATTTTCAATGTCTAAGAATGACCAAAACCAAGTCCAGGTCACCGTAAAACATTAATCCATGCCAGAGCCCTGGCATGCAAAGACCCAGTCCAGCCCGCGCCTGGCAGGCCTTGCGGGTGCATCTTGCCCCTGGGACCCAGAGCTACCCCTAGTGACTCCACACTATTGGACACCGGCGCCACCTTGTGGTCATAATCTCTAACTAGAGGTCATTTCAATCAACAGTTCTGCCCAATTCTCTGGGGATTAAAGCATACCAGCAGGGGTCCTGCAGAAGGATCTTGGGGAGAGTAGCTTCCAGGGTAGTCGTCATCCTCCTCCTCTTGTATCTGCTGAAAAGTTCGCTTCAGAGATTTCTTCTCCTCTGTTGCTAGAGGAAAGAAAAAAGGGACAAATTTGGGTCACCACAGCCTGTCTAGGAGGAATCATACGCTATGCACAAATGGGTCATAGGTAAAAAAAGGGCAGGAGGGGTGTCCATTTCCAGAGACAGTTTAACATTAACCTTTCTGCCAGTTCTTTTAAGTTGGTGGTAGTTCTACTGCAAAGAGTCAAAATGGCCTTAGTCTGTCATCTCAGATTGACTCACTGGAAAAATACTACTGAAAACAAGCACTGAAAAGTGAAACTTAAAAAAACTAACACATTTCGTTAAAAAAAACACCTCATTATCTTTTAAAAAAAGTTAACAGCAAAGGTAAAATGGTAAGAAACCCATTAGACAATATAATGAAGCAAGGTGATGTGTGTGAAGGTTTAGAGAGAATATACTGGGTATAAATGTGATTCTTTACACTTTCCAGGATAAATTCAGAAAATAAACAGTAGTGAGAAACCCATCAATAAAATTTTGTCAAAAACTCTAAACACAAATAGCCTTTAAACTATCCCTTTGAAAACAAAACAGTATTACCTTAAAATTAAAAGTAATCATTATTGAGAAATATGATTGAAACCACTGAGAAAAATTACTTAAGTTTCCATTTTAAAATTAATCTCTTTTGGGACTAACAGGCTACATTTTTAATTATCTGTAGCGAATGCTTTTAAATTGCTACGATAGATGTGTTAATTCTAAAATCATTCCTTTTGCATCAAACTGAACAATACAAAATAAATGTCCAACAACTGTGGGACATAAATCTAAATGATAAATTTAAGGTTTGGAAAGTAAAGAAACTACTGGACAACTCACACGTGCCAGGCATTGCAACAATTTAATCCTTCCCACAATTCTAAGGTTATATTTCCATTTTACAGGTGAGAAAATGAAGACCCAGAGAAGTTAAATAATTCATTTAAAGGTATGACTGCAAAATCTGTGCTCTTTCTACTGCTGCCAAATTACTTAGCACCACACAATTACCCTCCCATCTGTCAAATGAGGGGTCACTATGCTTCTTTCTCAGAACTCTGAGTTATAAACAGAATATACGCTTCTTGCTTAATTAAATATTTTCTTTTAGTACCAAGGATGTAGTTCCTGTTTTCTACCTTACACATTAACTGACCAGACTGTTTGATGTGAAAGCCAAGTCAGTATCATGGGTTTTATTTTTTTCTTCATGTTTGTCTGTTCTACCAAAAAAACCCATCATTTGCAATACAGGCAGCCCTCACTCTGCACAACATAGCTCAAATACCATGGCATATTAACTATGAGTAACTGCATAAAGAATGAGCTTCGCTACTAATTTCAGTCTATGAATTACTCTAAGTAAGAGAAGTGGATCATGACCAGTGACCATATCATTTCTTTCAAGGTCAGTGACTGGTCAATGCACATCTGTCATTCAATTCACACACCGACAGCAAAGTGGTGTTGTCTCCCAGTGGTAAAATCCGCATTTTATAAAATGAATAATCAAAACAGGGAACTGACTGACAAAGATAAAAGAGCCGCAAAGAAACTACAACTAAAACAATGCTGGGAATGAAATCTGAATCAATGGAGTTGTAGCAGAAAGAGGTGGTTGTGGGACGAGTGGCACTGCCACACTCTTCTAGAGACTCTTGATGCAAGCCAGAGAAACTCAGTGAAGACCAACTTATAACATAAATGAAGGAAGTGTTGTGATGAAAGGGTGACAATGGCCTGCAGAAAGTGATGCTGACAAAAAAGCTTCACGTTAAAGGAACTCTCGGAGATCTTTCACGACACTGAAAGCGCAAAGGATAAAATGTTGGAAACTGATTCAAACTTAGAAAGGGGTATGACAATTCACTAAGAAAAGATACTTGCTCCATATTTTAAATTATATAAGCAAGCAAGCAAGCTTTGTTTAAACCACTCTTGAAAAGTTTGTTAGAAATACACCTTAATTCTCAATGTTTCTAACTAGTTACAGAATGCTGAATAGTTTTACTATCTTTATCTTTTTTGTTTCACTATGCAATTACAATCAAGAGTGAGGTTTGAATTCTCTGGCAATAAATTTTAGTTCCAGAACAACTATAAATTTCCCCATTGATTATTAAGATCACTGCATGGTTTCAGCTTGCCTGGTCATTTTTACCGTCCTGTGCTAGAATGCAAAGCAAGGCTGCTAATTCTTAAAACAAAATCCATCAGGATATAACTTACACATGAAATACCTAGCAGTACTTTGCCCACAATAGCTAATTAAGCTGTAGTGTGTGGTGTGACCCACGTAGACATTCAGTCACTAAAGCATCAAAGTGGCCGTGTGTGAGGAATGGACACAAGAATGTAAGTACAAGAAGAAAAAATGTTTACTGTTTGGTTCACTTCCAAACATCTAGAAGAGCGCTCAATAACTAATTGTTAAAGACACTAAAGAAGGTAGAAAAAAATTATACAGCTTGCATCCTTCAGTTTTCAAACTCTCACACAGAAAATTTTATGTAATATACAGAAACCACGCATCACTGAATACCACACGGCACTGAGTATCACTGAATTGAGGACCTAGAGGGCTTTCCTCCCCTCATTGTTCATGAGAATATCAAGGCCCGCAGGCCACGGTTTGTCCTAAGTCAAGAGAGCTCATTAGTCTCAGTCTGGGTCCTACAGCTGAAATCATCTGCCTCCTACTCTGGACTTCCTTTCAGCACTTCGTGCTTCCTCTCATTCGTAGACTAAATCAAATGGATGCAAACAATTTTAGGGCCATATCTGTCCTTTGCCATTCTGATGGAAGAGGGTGTAACTGGGGGGGGGGGGATATAACCATTATATAACCATTACCATCATACTTTTCTAGTTCTCACCTATCACTTGGAAGACCTACTGGAAATGAATTATTCATCACGGAGCTACCTATTTCCACCATGAATACTTCCACTGGCTGCATCTTCCAAGTATAACGCCATGGAGAACACCAGAATTTCTCCCCGAGTCCCAACTTCCAGCGGATTCCACACCTCTGACAAATCTTACCTATCTCCTCTTTCTGCTCCTTCCCATGGCCTCTCACCAGCAATCTGCCCCTTACCATGCCTTGTCCAGACCACTGTCCCAACTGGTCTCTCTGCCTCCAGTCGCTCCTTTGCCAATTTAGACTCCACGCTTATTCCTGGTGATGGGACGCAGTGGCATCTTGAGAACTCCCTCTCTCTCTGTCATCAGCTCCCTCTGCCTTCCACATCACTTGGCCACTGCTACTTTGCATGGTCAACTCTCTGATAGAAACACTATCTTACTCCTTTACATCCCTCTACTACCTCGGAAAATGTTGACCGACTTGAGTTTGAAGCCTCTTCCAGGCAGAGGAAGCACTAAGCCTGGAAAGCCTTGGTGCTGTGCCGGAAATGACTCTCATGGCACCCCTTTATACAAACAGGACGGTTGCTCTGGTAACTCTACCCTGACTCATCTGCACAAGTTAGCAGTCAGGATGCCCAGTATTCTCAATCTAGTCAGCCATTAAAAATAACCTAGGAAATCTGTCAGTCTGATTCTTATGGCTAAATTTAAGGTAAGGCATCCTTCCACTATCTCTTCAGCTTCTGACCACAGGATTTGTTAATACACTCCGTTTTTAACTCAAACAGTGTTTGCAGGCAGGGCAAACACTACGGGTGGCCAAAATCTTTCTGCCTGAATATTGGTACACCTTCTATTCTGTCCTCCAACCTGTCCGCCTCTCTCAGGGGCCTTTTACTCGGGGAACTTTCAAATAATTCTGGTTCCCTCAGTGTTTATGGTATGCCTTTTGGAGACCTGCATTGTGGCAGAATTTCAGACACCATGGCAGACTGTGAAACTAATTTTAAGGTAAAAAGGTAGCCTGAAGGTTCCCAAATCACATTACAGAATGTAGTCATCTACTTATAAAGCTGGATATTCTAAGGAATGTACTTGAAATTATCGGGGATTAAAAAAATATGGAAGACTCACAGATTTTTATATAACTTTTATAATGAGAAAAGAATTAGGAAATATTGTTTGCAATAGCTCCCTCATTCTTTGTTCCCTCCTTGCAAAATGAAGAAAAATATTTTTTAAAGCACATACAACTTTATTCGTGAAAAGAAAAAGATGTGCAGCGAACAAAGGACGGCCAGTTGAGGCACAATTCTGACAGCACTTTACCCGTATCATCTCATGGAATTGAGTGGCCAGGTCCGGACTTGAACCTGGGAAGCTGGGCCTAGAGCCTGGGTTCTTAACCGCGATGCTTTCTAGTCTTGCACAAAATCTGAGAAACTGAAAACACTAATAAGTCTCCTCCTCCTTTTGCTACTGGTTCAAATTTAGAAACTCAGAATATCAGACATCAGAACTGGGAAGGACAAGTTCAAGTCCGATCATCACTCGACTCTTAACATCTTACCTATATTATCTCAAGTGACCCTCACAACCCTATGATGTATTACTATTAAGATCCATCATGCACAGTGAAGAACTTGAGGCTCAGAAAGGTCACACAGCCTGAAAGTCGAAGAGCGGAGATTTATATTCTGGAAGTCTGATTTCAAACTCCCGCTCTGAGTGGCTAAACTAACCATACCAAGGTCCAGGAAAGGTGAGTGGCCTGCTCATGAATTTATACCTTCATTCAAGTCTATTGCATCCATGTGCTTTCGGGTCAAAGTATGGTATAAAGCACATAGACTTTAAAGTCATATAGATCTGGGTTTGAATTCTCCACATCAATTACACCTATTTGGACAAAATTACTATATCCTTTTGAGCCTTAGTATCCTCATCTGAAATACGGAAATAATACCAAATTCATAGAGTACTTGTGTGGATCGAAAATAAACATGAAAAGCAGTCAACAGAAAGGCTGGTACCTAATAGATGCTCAATGAATGTCATTTCCTTTGTATCTGTCATTCCTTTCCAAATCCCTCTACAACTACAGGATACTGTGTGCCTCATGCGTGACTCAAGTAAATAATGACGTTCCAGTTAGTCAGGCAAAAGCTTGAGGATTCCTAAGAAAAGAGAGATTACTTTAGAATACCTGGGTCTTGCACATGGGGAGACAGGTATTATCAACTCAAGAAATCTCTAGTTCGAAAACAACACTCCTAAGCTCATGCACGTTCCAATGTTAGAACTGTCAAAGTTCCACAGGAAAAGTTTTATTTCAAAGATAAATTTGAAAGCTGTCTGAAAACAAAGAATTATCCACGAATCAAGGGTGAAATATAAAAGGACTATTCAAACTTGGAAATAAACGTCTGGAGAAATCATCAATATTTTGAAAGGGGTGTGGTAAAATATTCTGATAACTCAAGTCCAAAGAAGACAGTGAGAAGACAGAGTGGGTTATAACTTGGACTAATATACACACGTTGGAACCTTCTGATAGGTGTTTTCATCTTCACAGAACAGAGGAGAAATTACCTTTCAGCAGCATTATCCTTCCACGTACAGAGACACTGCCTCTATTGTTAATGTCTAGCTACACAAAAAACTCAGAACCCCAACTGAGATATTTTCAAATCTACCATGACCACAGATTTCCTCATTTGTCTGACTGCTCCCTGAGTGTAGAACTATTTCTCACTCCTCTCCCCCTTTCCTATAGCACCTAGCATAACTGTTTACTCAAAGCACATGTCCAGCAAATGTTTATTGAATTGAAATTCAACATTTAGTTTCAAACATTGTCTTTCAAAGCTCTCCTACTTGCCCAAAGGTGTTTTTAAAAACCAGCACAATTTACCAATGAACTGGAAGGCAGAGTAAAGAAAAGAATGATGGATAATTCCCCAACAATGCAGAATCTCCAAGGGATACAATACAAACACCACCAGAATCCAAAGTAGGAAACATCCCACTTTTCAGAAGCTACAGCCCAGTGACCCCAAAATTGTTATCAACTCCAAGTAAAATAACAATAACCTGCACGTATGTCATTCTTAGAGAGCCTCTAATCTCTAGTTTCACAGGAAAGTTACCCCGCCTTAAAATGCATGTAAACTCAGACCTGGAAAAGATCATGGAAGGTACGCAAACAAAGGACTGCTATTACCATGTGTCCTAATCCCGGTGGTATTCTCCAGCAGAGGCATGTAAAACATACCAGAGGCACATGGAGGGAATGGCTACATGCGTCCAGACGAGCTAGGGAAGATGCCAGGAGGACAGTAGCATTTTTGAAGAATGAATTCACCACACGGTGAAAGGGGCAGAAGGACATTTCCGGCAAAGGTACTAACAGATGCAAGGGAAGGGGCACCGACAGAGCAGCCAGAGGGGACATTGTTGGGTTTGGCCAGGGGATATGGTGCATATGAGGGAATGGCAGAATGAGCTGCAAAAGTAAACTAGTTCAGATTATAAAGGGCACTAAATACTATGTACTAGTACTTGGACTTGATCCTCCAGGCAATGAGTACGTGTGCACTTGGATCAGATCTGTAGCTTAAAAACATGTTATGCCAACTAGAAGCCAAAAAACCAAATAATGTTTGATCTTCCTTCTCTTTAAAGGAAAAAATAATATAAGCTCTTAAGAAGGACTTGGTAAAATTCACACACATGTATGTACCCACTTCCCAAGGTCATCCTTGGGTTCAGTAGAGCCCCAAATCGATTTGAGACAGCAAGCTGACAAATAGTGGTCTAACACCGCCCACATCAACATTTAATGAAACCAAGTTCTGCAAGGGCTAAGGGGCCCCGATCTTACAGTCATTAGTGGCAGGGCTAAGATGAAATCTCAGTCCAGGGTATTTCCTCGTTCCCCACAACCCTACACAACGTTGTTGTTCCTTTCCCTTGTCCAAGGAAAGTCTCTGACAGGCAGAGGAGAGCCGAGGAGAACACAGAGCAGAGGTCAGGGTGTGAGATGACGAACAGCATGAACACTAGAACCGGGCTTACGCGCTGCAAGCACTACATAAGTTCTCACCATCGTTCATGAGCCTCTCTCCCTGAAGACTCACACACTCGCTGATGGTTCACAGTGACCCCCACTGCAGCTTTCCACATTTGATTCGAAAGCGGGCAAAGACCAAGAGCTGTAAACATGTGGTGATGTTTCTACCTTTGGGGGGAGGGCTCTTGGAGTCCTCCATAGACAGCTTCAGCTGCTGTATGAACTCGCCGCCATACACACTTCTTTCTTGCCAGATGGTCAGCAATCTTTCTAAGGGTTTTTTACAGCCTTCATCTGCCTCTCTGCCCAGAAAAGATGAAAAGATATATATATAAGCTTAAGATTCATTGTTTTTAATTAGGACAGATCTACTCAAAAAACAAAAAAATCAACAACTGACTAAATGATTCACACATTTAAAAACAACAGGAAAAGTAAAATACATATTGTTGTAAATGGATACCCCAAAACTCGACCAGAAACTACATTCTTCCTGGGGTGCACAGGGGAGAGAGGGATTACGTGATAGAAATCATCTGAGTCTTTTATCCCCTTTGAAAGATGGGGCAGCTGAGGTAAAAAGCCAATGGATGATTTTTACAGATGGAGAATTATCAAAAATTGCCTCTGTCCCTTGTGACAGCTCGCTTTTTAAAGAAGACATTAATCGGAATCTAGTGCCAGACATTCTGCTGGAAACTAAACTTTTAAGGATAGGAAAAAAACATTTTTTTTAAGCCAAATATTTAAAATGGGGAATTCACTACACACATCAACACCAACGCACTAACACCTCTACATGTATCATTGCAATCATACACACACATATGCCAACACTGGTCTCCACTTTAACTGAACTACTTCATCATTATTTTAATTCTGGGCTAGGTCTGCAGTCCATGTTCATATAAAGATGTCTAGTAGATGATCTTAGAACACACTGAGCATAATACAGTTCTTAGTAATTTAGACAGCTTTTTTCCTGACACATTACACTCTTGAAACAGAATATGAGGCGACTATTACTAGCGCTCAGTGTGAACCAATGGCTACCTCACATGTCAGACAGCAAGTGGAAGAGTAGGGAAGACTTTCTGAAAGGAAAACAAATTAAATTCCCTCCCCATCCATCCACTAGCTACTATAAATTTTTCTAGTTTGTAAGCTGTCTGGATGTCAATTATCTTACAATGAATGACTTCAAACTAAGTCAATATCTTTAATAGAAACTTCAAGAAGAAACCATCCCAAATCAACTGGGATGGGAATTGCGTCCACCCTCAGCCCTGACAGCCATTTTTCTAAAACATATGTTAACGCTTGAGGGGAGGTGAGGTTTTGGCCTAATCTGGTCAAACTGTGTCACTTATGAATTATTTGTGGCAAATTTCATCGAATTGGGGTTCAAGTACTAAATCAGGGCACATACAAATTAATTTTTTGTTGTTCAACCCTTTTCTTTCAGTCAGAGGTGAGCGGGAAAAATTTCTACTTATAATTAAACATAAAGATATGACCTAAGTATTTGATATTTGTGATAAAACACTTTTACTCCACCTTCAAAATGCATTTAGAAACATTTTGTCACTTCGCACTCCTCACTTCTGCTATCAGCCTCGTCCGAGCTACTGTCATCTCTCGCCTGATTACTACAAAAGCCTCCTTCACCACTGACCTCCTTGCTTCCGCCCTGGTCCTCCTACAATCTATTCTAAAGCTTTAAAAATATAAGTCTAGCTGTTGTTACGGCAGATCACGTCCCTCTTTTGCTCAAAACTTCCGACAGTTCTTCCTGTGCTCCCTCAGAGTAAAAGGGAAAGTCCTTATAAGGCCATTCCTTACCCAGTCCATTATTTCTCTGGCCTCCCCTCGTCCCCTCACAACAGCTACCACCGCCGCCTTCCTGCCTCAGGGCCTTTGCACTTTAAGTTCACTTTGCCTGGAAGCACATTTCCCCAGATGGTGGCATGGCTCTTCGGCTTTCCTCTTCCAGGTGTGTGTTTACTCACACAGCACCTTTTCAGTGAGTCCTCCCCTAGCGTCCCTATTTAAAAGTACACTCCCTACCCCTACTTAATTTTTCTCCACACAACTTATCTTCTGGTATGCTATATAGTTACTTGTTGTTTACACGCCTTCCATTTGAAGGCAATTTCCACAAGGACAGGGATATGTCTTCTTCCCCCTACTGCTATTCACCCTAGAACAAGCACAATATTTGTCTAATTGTAATCTTTTTTGAAAAACTTCGAAGTAGGTTTCAGTAAGCCAATTAGTTAACTTTCAGCAATCACCTTACTACATCAAGGTCATTCACAGTCAGACATCAACTAGGTAACCCCTCACCTGCGCATTCAATGAGGTTTATGAAATACTATGCTTGGAATACAAGGGATTAGGCCTAGGTCCTGACCTCTAGGGCTTGACCCAGTAGCCTCTCACCTTTCCACACCCTACCTGGGGCTTCATATTCTAGCAACACTTGAACATATGTATTTTCTACTCAGAACGTGCAAACTCTCATGCATGAGTAAAGGCTCCTCTCCTTTGAATGGAACCCCCAAAGTAGAACAACGTGAAAAGGGAGAAGTTGTGAGTGATTCAAGTGGCTAAAGTGCATGGGGAATGTGTAGAAACAGCCGAAGAATCTGGAAGGACAGAGTGGAATTAGATTTTAGAGGGTCTTGAATGCCTTCTTAAGTGTGTGGCCTTTACCCTGAAGGCAAAGGGAAGTCCCTAAAATGATCAAATTTATGGTTTAGAAAAATGGCCATTTTAACTAGTACAACCAAGTCACAACTAATCAGAACTTAACTGGTTGGTACTTTTAACATAAAATCTGTTCTCTGAAAATTCTCCCTTCACTTAAAAGAGAATCCAATCATGACAACCAATTCTTATCTAGGATTTAGTTAAAAGAAAGGAGAGGAACACAACACCCACCTACCCACCATCTCTGGGGACATTTGGGACTCAATTAAGATTTAAGTACAGCTTCAGCCATACACTGTACAATAGAAACTGATGCTCAAACCTGTTATAACCTAAAGACATTTTCAAAAGACTTTCACCACGAAAAGCTAAAGTCAAAAGGGGGTCGGGGTTAATTGGTGAATGAACTTAACCAGGACTGGCTAATTCTTTGAACACTATAGTAAGTCAAGGTTTTGCGAGATAAATTTCAAAGTTACACATTTAACAACAGTCAAGAAACCTTTTTACTGATGAGGTTTTGCCATTAAGTAGCTCCAACAAACTGGAAGTCACTTTAGCACCTAGAACTGTACACAACTAAAGCAGTAACGTAGAGTTTTACAACAGAAGGAGCTATTTTTTCAGGTTGCACTAACTCCACCCTAAACTGAGAAATCTTTAAATGAAAAAACACCAAAAAAATCATTGCCACTCATCAATGAATAAACTGGAAAATGATAATTAATTACATATATAATTTATATTAAACACAACTTAATATGAATTTTAATTCTGATTAATTCAATCACTGCAAAGTTGATCTAAAAAGTGAAGAGCGTGTATCATACACACATAGGACTGTGCTTGGAGTGTCAGCTGGATACCTGAGGTCTTAACAAGCCAGCTTGGAGGGGCGGGGGGCAGGGGAAGGCATTTCTCCCTTTGCAGTTTTAATGGCATTTCCTTGGTACAACCACTGTAATTTCTGTGTTTCTGTCTCATCCCATGTACAGTAGGTCTATGACAGCCTACTAAGGGCAGGAATTCTTTCTAAGTATCTCCAACACCTCCGACAGCATCTCTTGTGTAGTTGGAGCAGAAATGTCCCTTTGTAATTGGGCAGAAGAGAGTTAACAAAGCAAGCCTGAGACAACTACCCTTAGAAAGGCTTGCGTACGAGGCTGGCCCTTGGTGGGCATCTGGGACCTTGGGTTTCAGGAGTGTTGCTGCCACTTCCTGATAAGGGTGTTTTACTCTGCCGAAATTGTGCATAAGGTTTATGCTGAACACCTGCTTTCCTTCTAGGAGTCCGAAACTTTGGCAGAGGATGCCAGTGGCCAACCCTAATCAAAACTCTGGGCACTGGTCTCTAATGAGCTTCCCAGGTATACATTTCATACCTGTTGCCATAATTCAATACTGGAGGAATTCAGTATGTCTTGAGTGACGCTACTGTGAGAGCACTCTTGGAAGCTTATGCCTGGTCTCCTCTGAACTTCATCCCATGCACTCTATCCCTTCGCTGAGCACAACTATATACTGAGTCTTCTAGTCCTCTTATTAAGTCACCAAACCTGGGAGTGGTCTTGGGGACCCATGAGTAAATAAGTATGTGTATGGTGCTAACTCCAAAGTCATGTCTCTAGAAATTAATTTCCTAGAGCTTCAGACTACAGGCATACTTTGGAAATATTAGGGTTTGGTTTCAAACCACCGCAATAAAGCGAGTATCTCAATAAAGCGTGCTGTGATTTTTTTGCCAGTGGAGGGTCTTGCCTTCAATTTGTGAAAAATGCAGCATCTGTGAAGTGCAGTAATGCTAATAAGCACAACAAGGTATGCCTGTATTTTACCCATCTACTTATCTGGCATTGCACGTTGGAATGTCTACTAGACATCTCAAACTACCATGGCCAACACAAAACCCTTGATTTCCTCTACCACATCTTTTCCCCAAACCTCATTTTAGTAAAGGGTACCATTGGCCATTCACTTATGTCAAAAGCCTAGAAATAATCTTTGATTTCTCTTTTCCCTTACTACCAGCTCCCATAAATTCTATCAGTTTTACATGGGGGTGGAGGGAGAATCTATCCACAAAGCAAATTCAATAAACAGAAGCTATTATCTTCTCATTGCTTCTGAGTCCTCGCTGATGTCACCACTAGCCTGTACTAGAGCAACACCCTCCAAACTAATGTCCCTGCCTCTCCCTTGGCCCTTACAACCCATTCCCCAAACCAAGCCAGAGGGATCTTTTAACAGTGTGATGAAACATATCATTCCCCTGCTTAAAACCCTTCATGGACATCCCATCAGAGCACAATCCTCTCCCCCAAGGCTTACAAGGCACATGTGACTGCCACCTGCCTACCTTTCTGATCCCATCTGGACGCCCCCTTTCCCTTTGCTCACTGTGTTCTCATCTCGCTGGCCCTTCTGACCCTCTTAACATGCCCAGCTTATTTCCACCTGAAGTTCTTACAGCTGTTGCTACTTCACGTGATTGCCTCCAGCGTCACTTCCCGAGATGCCTTCCTTCCCCGCACTAGGAGACCACCCTCCAGAATGTCATTCTCTTGTATCACGTCCACATCAGCGCTCTCTGAAAGTATCTTGTTCATTTCTCTGTCCTCATCTGCATTCTTCACTGCTGCTCCCTACTGTCTGGATCGGTTCTTGGCACGAAGAAGGCACTCAAATACATGCTGAATGAAAAATAAGGGGCACAACTATCTCCAAACTGGGGAGAAAACAAGAAGGCATTTGTGGGGGGTAAAGTTCAACGTCTCGTTAATTAAACTGCTATTCAAATTAAATCTACCCTATGAGTCTGGCAGCTTTCTCTGACTTGAGAAGTTTGGTTTTGGGGTTTTTTTGGGGCGGGGGTGGGGGAACGAGGGAGGATGTAGGAAATTATCACAAAGAGATTCCTAATCAATTTTGGTCAGTATTAACAGGTCAACTATCTTTGTTCAACTGGCCACAGAAAAACCATACAGAGAGCACTTCTTACTGTTGATAAGGTGCGTCAGACCTGAAGTGGAGTGACTGGGCTTTCTGTTGTAACAGTGGTGGGGGAGGGGGGATGGAAACACGGGGATCCCAAATATAATACCCAAACAGGGTATTCAAAGAACTAGAAGAATGCAAAAAAAGAAAGAAAAGAAATGAATGAATGAATAAATAAATAAAAGCTAATTTTTAATTTTAATTTTATTTTATTAAAAAGGACCAGATTTATTTTCCCCACAATGCCACAGGCTCTGCCAAGACCTTTTTACAGTTCCTGCTAGATAGATTTTAGGATGTTACCAAGTAGAAAAGGAATTTTCAATCTTGGTATTCCCATCCCCCTTCTCCCACCTCTTTCTACTTATCCTTTTCTGGTTTTGGTGCAGCTAACGATTAGTGTTCAATTTTTACATAAAAACGTTATATTTACTAACCCTATAGGAAACGATTTTAGTCAACTTCCTATACGCTGAATTATCTTCTTCATCAAATAGTGACTGAATCTCTCTCTGTGCCAGGGTAGACCACGTCGCCCAGCTCTGAGGACACCGCCCATTCCATGAAGGCTACATAAATGGTGTTCTCCAAATCTATGTAACCCAGCAGCTCCATACCACACACTTAACTAGGTGCTTGGGATACAGGAAAAACCAAAACAGAAATGGACTTTCTCTTCAGTTTATAATTTAGTATATTCCCATGAAGGAGCAAAGACTATGGATTGGTCACTGTACTCACTGTATTATGTACTTTCAAACACAGTTTTACTTTACCTTCACAACAATTCTGAGATAGGTGGTGTCATCCCCTTTTAACCAATTGGGCTCAATAAGCTAAGTAACACATCTAAAGTCACTCAGTGTTGGAGGCAGAGCTACAGCCAATGTCTAAGGAACTGAACTAAATCTCCTCGAAACAAGAAAATGCCCGTCTCTAATTTCAGACATCTACTCTAGTCTTTTGTTCTAAGCTTACTCTCTGTGATGACTAGTCAGTATTTACTCAAGTTCATAACACATTCTGCTTCTTCAGTGTCCATGTTCACCAAAAGAAAGGACAATCAAAAAATCCTTTTTTTCGGGTAGCCAGGTGGCTCAGTTGGTTAGAGCGCAAACTCTGACCGACAGGGTTGCTGGTTCGATTCCCACATGGGCCAGTGAGCTGCGCCTTCCACAACTAGATTGAAGGACAACGACTTGGTGCTGATGGGCCCTGCAGAAACAGTGTCCCCCAATATTCCCCAATAAAAAAAACTAAAAATCTTTTTCCCATCATTAGAAAGCTAGATGTCATTTCTTTCCTTAGGAGTTCTCATTTTATTTCTTCAAAAAGTTTCAAATCTTTCATGGAATGCCAGACTTATTTTCACATTTAAGACCTTTCACTTACACGTTAGTCTCTAGATCAATTTTTATTTAACCCACTAGTCTCCTTTGTGCCTTTCCCAATTTCTTTTTGCAAAGATGTTTATTTTTATGTTTACCTAGTAATGGGCTAGTGAAAAATAATCTTTCTCTGCTCCTCCTGAGCAACTTATGTCTCCAGAGTTTTGCTTATTTGTTTTTAAATAAGGATAATTGATAAAAACCTCTAATCAATGTTATGTTTTGTGATATTAGCTGTATGTATGCTCTTAAATGCATAGTTTGTTTTAAAACAAGGATAATTGATTTTGTTTTTAAATAAGTTTTTAATATAAGGATATATTTGTTTTTAAATAAGGATAATTGATAAAGTTTGTTTTTAAATAAGGATAATCGATAAAACCTCTAATCAACGTTATGTTTTGTGATATTAGCTGTATGTATGCTCTATGCTCCAGCCCTCTGGTACAAAACACGACCGTGACAGACTTCATATGGTATAGAGCCAGAGCAAACACCTACTTTCCACCTTAGTGATTACCTTTGCAGTTATAGTAGTGACTCTTCCTAGTAAACCATACATCTAAACATCCAGAAGGAAGGAAGTAAAAATGAATGCATAAGCAACAAATTTCTTGCTAATTAAGGTTTTGTTACTGGAAGGTTCCCTTGTACTATTTGGCTGTGTTTTTTGACCATAAGCTAATGAGGCTATTCAGCTAAAACAAGAAAAATACCATGTTTAAAAAATGAATTCAATAAATGAATACATCTAGGGAAAAAGACGTACTTCAGGGGCTAGATCCCTTCAATGCATCAAAACGTTGGCATGTCTGAGAATGTTTCTAAGGGCCCAGCAAAATATACAGCAGTAATTTGGCCTCCACACCACTCTCTGTAAACTACAAGCTGTCAATTTACAAAGGCTATCTTGGAGAAGGAAAGAACAGAAAGGAGAAGAGGTAATGCATTTAAAAACAAAACAGAACAAAAAAAGGGACAACATACCTGGCAACATGAGAAAAAGCATCCACAAGGACAGATTCAAATTCTCTAGTGAACTCAGGTCCTTTCCTCTTACTGTTTTGGATGACATCATTTGCTAAGTACAAAAAAGTAAGCTTCCTATTTGATTTGGCTGGAAAAAAAGAAAAGAAGATAATTTAACTTACACCAAGGAAATTCTCAATTCACAATTCTTTTTCCCTAAGCTACCCCCCAAAAATTTTTAGAACAAGTATTATCTACTTGAGATCAAGGCTTGCTATGTGTTTGAAAAACAACTTAAGGAACTCTTTGACATCTTTAACAAAAGAGGTTTGAGAACACAATTTTTGTAAAAACAAAAACAAAACAATAGGTCATCTTCATTTCCATGTTACTTTAACCAGGGTTAATTAATTAGCGGTAAAGATGAAGATAATCTGAAATTACTACAGGATAAGCAGTCAATATTCTCCAGAAGACATGCTAAAACCAAGACTTTCATTTATTCTATTGCAAAGATGAACATTTCTAACTCACCGTTAATTACCAAATACTGCAGAATGCAAGACTGAGTTAGGTTTTAATTTTAAAATAGATTCTTGTAATCGATGCTCCTAGACTAAAAATTTCTCTTTGAACATTCCAATAACCATAATCAATCAATGACATCAACTCTACAATCCAGAGGAATTTCTAGATGCACCAATGGATATTTATCTCAAATACAAACATATATTAATGCTACATTATTATTGAAAATTTACACACGTCTGAGATCTGGGTATACAAAATTATGACTCCTATAAAAACCATAATTCTTCTCTTTTATACATACTAAATGTATCATTTCCTATTATTCTATCTGGTGTCATATTTTAAACCATAAAAACCTCATGCAATATGTCTGAGTTACAGTTGCTTGGGGGAACATTACTGAATTTCCTGGCTTCTGTGCACATAACTCCTCAACTGTGAAGTTATATCACTACAATTTTTGGTCCCAGTTTTCTCTTAAAAGGAATAAATAAAAACACAATCAGTAGTTCAAAACACTAAGTAAGTTTTCTCCAATGCCAAAGTACCTGAAAAACTCAACCAAGCCCTAGGTCAACCTTTACACACTTGAGTAACTAGTCCTTACTCCATTTCCCTCAGAAACCACTTGTTTCTTTTGAGATGCACACATCATGTATCAATTTTGAAACAGCAGGCATAAGTGCTGACATTTTTAAATGTAGCTACAGAAGAATAACCCAAGTTAAAAACAAGATTTTTGAAGCACAGTATAGTTTAAACTGATGACTTAACGTGCTCATTAAATTAAATATGGATATCCTGAATTGTATTAACCTTCTGGTAATAACCTAATTTTGATAGCCAATTGATGAGAACATTTAAAACCTAGTTATGGTGCTACAAAGGTATGATTATGGCAAAAAACCTTTTTAAAAAAATATAATTTGTTTATTTTAGGTGTGTTTTTCCAGGACCCCTCAGCTCCAAGTCAAGCAGCTATTTCAATCTAGTTGTGGAGGGCGCAGCTCACAGTGGCCCATGCGGGGATTGAACCAGCAACCCTGGTGTTAGGAGCATCGCCTCCCCGACTCTTTTTTAAGCAAATCTTATTCTGAGATGCTGCAAGTAAAACTACCAAGTCTATAAGGCCATGAAAGTTAACAGATTCAAAAGTAAAACAGAACTGCAACAAAGCAAAAACGTGGTACAATTTTCAGTATTACAAATATGACAGCTGAGAGGCCAGAGAGCCAAGGTTTTCACTATCTACAAGGCCAATTAATTTTCATCATCCTCAAACATAGCAATGGGGATTGATTTAGGATAAAACTTCCGTCCCTCCACAACCAACACCCTGAATAGACAATAAGAGCATGTGTGTGAAAGTGAGATGACAAAGCCCTAGCGTACTTCAACATAGTTATAATGCATACAACATACACACCCTCCACTCCAACCCCAGGTGACAGTTCACCTGTTCAGATGTCTTTCCAGTATGACAACATACCCATATATCTTTTTACACCCCACCTATGCCCTTTCCAAACTGGTTATTGAGCAAAGTTTAAATAACTAGGTAGACCAAAAATTTTCACTTATATGGCTGGTTTTGACATCTAGAAAAGTAACTTTGGGGAAAAAAAGCCCTATTTAGCTGCATTCAGGCCATGATACAAAAACATTACTGAAAAATATTCATCTAAGAGCATTCTACACCAAACTGCTCCAAAAAGAAGGGGAGTTCTACCTAGAACAGAGCCCAAAAGGATAAAGAACTATTCCTAGAAAACGAAAAGAAAATAACACATCAGGAATAGAGGCAGTAGTAAAGCAAGAAAAAGTAATTTTTTGTTAAGTCTCGTAAATATTTTGAAGGCAACTCAGAGACAATCGAACACTTTAGGAAAAATGACTTGCCCATAGATAGAAATGTCTACTTTTAAAGACCCAGGGTGGGCTAGAATCCAAGGGGCTGGTCAATTTGAACATCAGGGCACAAAATCTTTTCTACTGTAGAGTGGTGGCATTGTCAATTCAAGAAGGAAGCGTGGGTCTCCGGAGGCTGTGTTCTGACGCTTGGAAGAGCATCCTCCAGCTCTGCACTGTCCAGGATGGTAGCCGCTGGCCAGATGAATGAACAACTGAATTGTGGCCCCTTACTAAAGCTCAGGACCTCAATTTTTAATTGTATTTATTTAAAACTTTAGTTCCTTAGTCACACATTCCAAGTGCTCAATAACCACCTGGGGCAAGTGGGCCACCTTGCTGGACAGAGCAAATATAAAACATTTCTATCATCACAGAAAGTTGTATTAGTGTTGTTTGGATCCTTTACTCAACCATGAAAATGATGTTGAAAGACCATAATTTAACCCCTAACCTATTTTTAACTGTGTAACCGGCACCATGCTAAACATTGTAGGTGTTACAAAGACGCAAGAGGCCTAGTTTCTCCCTCAAAACACAATCTAGTGAAAAAGACATAACTAGTAAGGATGAAATACAGTAGGCCCTTGGTATCCAAGAGGGATTGGTTCCAGGACAACCCCTCCCCACCCCCACTCTCCCAACCTGCTGCTCGAATACCAAAATCCACAGATGCTCAAGTCCCCTTAATAAAATGGTATAGTACCTGCATATAACCTAAGCACTTCCTCCGTATACTTTAAATCATCTCTAGATTACTTATAATACCTAATAAAATGTAAATACTATGTAAATTGTTATACTGTATTGTTTAAGGAATAACAAGAAAAAAAAAGTCTGTGCATGTTGTTCAGTATAGAGGCAACCATCCTAGTCCTAACTAAGTACATGTCAGCAACAATATAATTTTTTCTCTAGAACATTTTCAACCCCCCCCATGGGTCGAATTCAGGGATAGAGGACCAACTATAAATGCTCAACTGGTGTGGGAGGCAGTGATTAATTCTAAAAAACAAAAGCACTCCAGCTTTGGTTGGAAGGTTATGATCTCCTTCACGTATTATTAAGTGCAATGAGGCACTGCGTACTTGAAAGCACATGTTTTGGTGTCAGAGAGCTCTGGGATCCTGTCCCAGCTGTATGCCCCTGAACAAAGCACTTAATCTCTCTGTATCTTTATCTTCTCATCTATAAAACGGGGGTAAGAATGTCAGGCCACTCCACTTACAACATAAGGTTCCATCATATGAAGTTAGGGTTCAAGGAGCTTCATAATGACTACACTCTCTAAATTGCTTTTTTCAACAACTCAAGTAGGGCGAGCAGGGGAATCAACTAGTACTAACGTTTGAGATGGAGTCTGACCTGTCTCTGAGATCCTACCAGATAGAATCCTGCAGAGGCGATTCCTTTTTTTCACATCTCAGATTTTGGAAATATTTGAATGGCACAGTGGTGTACATAGTGGGGATCGAGGCTGGAAGCTCCAGGCTCTATCCCCCAAACTGCCCAGGGGGCTGAGGGGTCTTCTATCTCAGTAAAGCACATGATATTGGGGAGGGGGGGAGGTTCTCTGCTAAAGGGCTAGCGCTGGGTCTCCTGAAAGAACCCTGGATTTTGGTGTCTGCCAGCCTCATGTAGTCTGAAGCTCACCAATTCCACTGCCTTAAAAATACCACTTAGCCACTTCGGTTTCCTCATCTGTAAGACAGGGTACAATTCCCACCTTATAGATAGTAGAGAACACATGTAAAGTTGCTTCCTACGCTATAAAGAGCCTACCACCTATAGGCTGCCCAAAAGAGCTCTAAGCTTCATTCCTCAGCTTTCTGCTACGCAACTCATCAGAGTATCAGATAGCTGGTGACCATCTTTCCCCACCAGACTCCAAGCTACTTGAAGGCAAAGACCATGCCTCACATTGAATAATCAATAATCTCATCTCCACGTTATTTCTCGAATGCCTACGCTGATCCAGACACCATGCTGGACCTTCGTTTGGATTATCCTGTTTACTCCTCACCACAAGTTGTATGAGCCTCTGAGTTTCCTCATCTGCGAGCTTCTACTTCAGAGGGCTCTGAGAATTTAAAAAAATGACAATGTATGTAAAGGTATAAGTACTGCGCGCGGCACATACTAAAGGCTCAGTAAATCGGGTAACGTCATCTCCACTTTACAGAGAAGGAAACTGAGGGGCAAAGAGGTTAAGCTGCTGGGACCAGTAAACGCCAGCCAGGCTTAAATCCCAGACAGCGGGCCTCGGGAGCCAACGCGCTTTCCATCACCCAACCCAGTGCCTGGCACACAACGGGCTGAGCGCAATGAATGTCAGCTCCTGAGCAGGGTCCCCAGTCAATGAAAGCTGCACGCGAGGAGCTCAGGTGGTGTGGCCCCTTAACCTCTCTGCGTTCAGGAAGTAACTACCCACTTCGTAGGGCTGTTCTGGGAACTGAGTGCCAGGACGCCTGCCAAGGTGTTGGGACCGCGACTGGCACAGCATAAGGTGTAAGGCTCAGAGACCGTGTAAGTGGCAGTGACCGCATCCCCGTTTTACAGAGGGGAACACAGAAGCGTCGCGATGCAGACCCTCCCCCAGGGCTCGCTCGGCTAGGACGCGGCTGTGCCAGGCTGCATCTCGGCCCTCCTACTCCGGGGTCTGCGGCTCGGACTCCCGACGCCCGGCGACGCGCCCGGCTCGGGCCAGCCCCCGCCACGAGGCCCGTAACGCTCGAGACAATGATAGTCAACAAGTGTCAGGAGGGGCCCGGCCGGGGGAACTGGGAGCCTGGGCACTGGAGCCCCGGCCGGTGGAACCTCAGACGAGTACCTTCAACCTAACGGGGCCTCAGTTTCCTTCTCCGAGAAATGGGGATAACACTGTCTCCAACCTCAGAAGCGCAATCAGGGGCCCGGACCTGGAAAGCAAGGATCGAGGAAGAAGCTAGAGGGGCCTGAGCAGTGGGTGGGAGAGAGGACAACCCGGGGGGGGGGGGCACGAGGTGGGGAGGGGGCTGTTTACCTTTGCGGAGCTCGCGGTGCCACACCGAGACGATGGGTCCCGCGTGCTTGCGGTGGTGGATGAGCCACAGGGACAGGGTCTGCACGCTCTGCTGAGAGTTGCTCAACTCCGAGAGCTTCTTCTCCAGCGCCGACTCCGAGAAGGAGGACATGGTGGCGGCGGTGAGGCCCGGCAGGGAGCGGCCTGGGCCGCCCAGTGCGGCGGGAAGAGAGACGGCACGAGGCCGGGGCCTCACCTGACCGCCTGGGGGACTCTTTCCTGACTGACAGACGGCTAGGCGGGCCAGGGGGTGGGGGGATGGGTCTCCGCAGTAACAGCCGCCCGCGCCGCCGCCACAAGATGGCCACCGACCTCTCACCCCACCGCGAAAGCAGGGTTAAAGGGCAAGGGCCGGAGTCGCTGGACACCGGGAGATGTCAGAGCTGTAGGAAAACGCGCCTGCAGTGGCGGCGGCCTCTCTGAACCTCGCTCGGGGCACTCTGAAAGCTACAGATGGGGAAAGCAACGCAGTTCGGCGGCCTCCGGAAGGCGCTTCGACCGCTCGCGCCCGCACGCCGGCGCAGTGAGTCTCGCCGGACCCTTCCTCGCGCTCGGGTGGAACCTGTGTGGCGCTCTGCGGCGCGCTCCTTAGCGCGTCACTACCGGCGGGGAGGAGGAGGCGGGAGAGTGAGGGAGAGGCTGGAAGACAAGGTAAGGGAAGGGTGGCGGGAGCAAGAGGGAGCCCAGCAACTGGCAGCCTGTGGAGGGGGGTCCTGAGGGGACAGTGAGGCTGAGAGATCGTGACTTAGGTATGAGAGGGGGCCTTCTCCCCCGCCTGGCATGCCCCCCGGCCGCACTCTTCCTCCATACGTGCCCTGCTCCCTGGCCTCCCTCCCCCCAAAGCTTCTTTTTGGTTCTGCCAAGCCACCCACGTGCGCTTTTCACGCCTCCACGCCTTGGCTCTCGCTGTTCTTTCTCCAAAGGTGACGCCCCCTTCTCACCTGATGGGCTCCCACTGGGCTCCAGGGCCACCCTTTAATGTCCAGTTCTGACCTTTGCTCTGTGACAGCAGCGCCATAAAATACACTTTTCCCCTCTTGGCTCCTAATTGTTTGCTTTATTCCCAGAAGAACGTGCTACCCTCCGGGGGTCCATTTGACTGTGTCTCACGTTTAAGTAATGTTAACTTTTTTTTTGGGGGGGGGCGTGGAGGCAGAGGGAACATTGACCTTTAAAACACACTGTGTTTGAGACTCTGAACCCCTTTCCTATTTTTAAAAAGTTTAAAATTCCAGTTATCAAGTCAGCAGAGAAATGTGTCCTTCTGCTATTGGGGTGGTGGTAGGGAGTTAGGTTATTGTAGACATACGGAAATTTTAAAATTTCCTAATCGTCATGGAACGTAGCAGTTGTGGACAGATTCTCTTCCTGCGCTGTGTTGTAGTTCTTTGCTTAGATGCTTCTCTTTCTCCTCCAGACTAGACTCATAATCATAGCCAGCATAGTGAGCAGTTGCTGTGAACTGGACACTGTGTGTTCACATAGTAACGCATTTCATCCTTACCACAAAGCTATGGGGTAGGTATTACATTATTCCTGTTTGGCAAATGAAGAAACTGAGAGAGGTCACATAGCTAAGAGGAGAGGGAAGGACCTGCATCCTACCTTTTTTACCTCAGCACCTCATTCATGGCTGATTGAGTGAATTAACATAAAAGAGGCGACTAGCGTAACATCACACAGTCATATCTAGTTGTCATTGTAACCTAAGGCCTTTGAGTCAAAGTCTAGACGATCTTTGTGTATTAAGTAACACTGTCACATACTGAGCATTTTTATAGCAAGTCACGGTGTATTAAGCACATTCCATACCTTCTTTTATTTAATCATTACAGTAGTGCTATGAGTTTCGGATTATCACTATTTGATAAATGAGAAGACATAAAGCACGGGTGAGTGTGTCCAATGTCACTTGAACATAGGAAATGACAGAGCAGGAGTCAAATCAAGGTTATGATCCCAACATGTGATCCCAAATGTTTCATTCCCAAGCCCGTGGTTCATTCATTCACTCAGCAAATAAATTTGAGCATCTTTGAAGCACTATTCTAGGCAAACAGTCAGAATCCAGTCCTCGGAAGCTTACCTTCTACAGGGGAAGATAGATAAACATGCAAGTATAAAATGAGTCAGAAAGGTGAGTGCCTTAAATACAAATCAAGGAGGGTAAAGGGGGATGAGGAATGTATGTGTGGGTAGATAGGAATCTATTATATATGCTGATCAGAGAAAGCCTCATCGATATGGTGACACTTGATCAGAGCCCTGAAAGAAATGAGAGAACAAGCCATGTGCTCTGTAGTGGGATGTTGTTCCAGGAAAAGGGAAAACCAAGTACAAAGTCCTGGGGTTGGATGGGCCACGTCTGAGGAACTGCAAGGAGGACAATAAGGCTAGAGTGATAGGAACCAGAAGGCTAGAAATGAGCTCAGAAAAGTAGCCGGGGATCACATCACATTGTGGGTAATAGTAAGGACTTTGGATATTACTCAGTGAAATGACAGTCCATTAAATGGTTTTGAGCAAAGGAGGAGCGTTGTGGATGTTAAGGAGAAAATAGTAAAGGTGTAAGAAGCAGGAAGACCAGTTTGGCAGTTATTGTAATAACCCAGATGAAAGGATAACTCAGACCAGGGTGGAGGTGGTGAGAAAGGGTCAGATTCTGGGGATACTTTAGAAGAAGAGGTGACCGATTAGATATGAGATGTAAAAGAAAGACGAGTTTATGCGGTAGCCTAAGCAACCCTAAGAATGGATTCTTCGATTTACCTAACTGAGGAACGAGCTGGTTTGGGGAGTAAGAGCAGGAGTTTAGATTTGTATATGTCCAGTTGGAAATGCCTATCCAAACAGAGATGTCTCATAGGTAATTGGATCTGTGAGTCTGCAGTTCAAGGGAGAGTTTGGGACTGGAGGTATAAATGTGTGAGTCATAAAAGGGAATAAGTGTGGAAAGAAAAGGGGTCCAGTGACTGAGTCCTAGGATACTTCAGGATCTAGAGGTATGAATGTGAGGATGATATCATCATGTGATTTTTCTTCTTTAGCTTGTTAATATTAATTACACGGATTGATTTTCAAATATTGAGCCATGCTTTCATCCCTAGAATAAACCCTACTTTGTCATGGTGTATAATTCTATTTACATGCTACTGAATTATACAAGGTATGACAATTAAGTTTGTGACCTCATCCTAGAAAAAGTGCTACATACCTCATTGCTGAATATCACTACGGTCACCTTCAAAGTACTCCCCTTGGGAAGCCATGCATCAATAGAGAAACAGTTAGGAAAATCTTAACTGAAAATCTTGGCATGAGAAAGGTGTGTGCAAATATAGTCCCGTAGGAGCTCTTGCATCACGACAATGCACCAGCTCACACGGCACTGTCTGTGAGGGAGTTTTTAGCCAGTAAACAAATAACTGTATTGGAACACCCTCCCTACTCACCTGATCTGGCCCCCAATGACTTCTTTCTTGATCTGAAGATAAAAGAAATATTGAAAGGAAGACATTTTGATGACATTCAGGACATCAAGGGTAATACGACGACAGCTCTGATGGCTATTCCAGAACAGAAAAAGAGTTCCAGAATTGCTTTGAAGGGTGGACTAGGCGCTGGCATCAGTGCATAGCTTCCCAAGAAGAGTACTTCGAAGGTGACCATAGTGATATTTAGCAATGAGGGATATAGCACTTTTTCTACAATGAGTTCACGAACTTAATTGTCAAACCTTGTATTTCCTAATATTTTGTTTAGGGTCTTTGCATCTATGTTCATGAGGGAATTTGGTGTGCAGTTTTTTTTTAATTTTTGTATTGTCTTTGTTGAGTTTTGGTGGTATCAGGGTGATACTAGCTTCATAAAATGGATTGGAAAGTATTTCCTCCTCTTCTTTTCCTGAAAGATTGTGTAAAATTGGTGTTAATTATTCTTTAAATGGTCGGTAGAATATCCCAGTGAAACTATCTGGGCTTGGAGATTTCTTTAGTTCCTTCCCTCTCTCTTTCCCTTCCTTCCTCCCTTCCTCTCTACCTTTCTTTCTTCTTTTCCTTTTTTACTTTTTCCTTTTCGTTTTTCTTTCTTTTCTCTTCCTTCCTTCCTTCCTTCCTTCCTTTCTTCCTTCCTTCCCTCCCTCCCTCCCTCCCTCCTTCCTTTCTTCCTTCCTTCCTTCCTTCCTTCCTTCCTTCCTTCCTTCCTTCCTTCCTTCCTTTCTTTCTTTCTAGTACTTAAATGACAATTCAATTTACTTAAAAGTTATAAGGCTATTCAAATGATCTATTTAATTTTATATGCGTTATAGTAGTTTGTGTTTTTTGAGGAAGTCACCATTTCATCTAAGTTGTCAAAGTTGTTTGTAGTATTCCTGTATTATCCTTTGATATCTACAGGGTCTGTAGTGCTGTCTCATTTCAGTATTAATATTGCTAATATTTCTCTTTCCCTTTCTCTCTCTCTCTCTCTCTCTCTCTCTCTCTCTCTCTCTCTCTCTCTCTCTCTCTCACACACACACACACACACAATCAGTCTTGCCAGAAGTTTGACAACTTTATTGATCTTTTCAAAGAACTAGTTCTTTAGTTTCATTGATTTTTATCTGTTGTTTTCTGTTCTCAATTTCATTGATCTGTGCTCTGTTGTTTATTATATCCTTCCTTCTGCTTTCTTTGGTTTGATCTTGCTTGTCTTTTTCTAGGTTCTTGAGGTGGGAGTTTAGATTATTGATTTGAGACCTTTCCTCTTTTCTAATATATATATATATATATATATATATATATATATATATGTGTGTTTATAAATTTCCCTCTCAGCATGGCTATAGTTGTGTCCCACAGATTTTACGTTGTATTTTTATTTTCATTGATTTCCATGTTTTTGTGTAAATTTCCCTTGAGGTTTCCTCTTTAATCTATGTATTATTTAGAAATGTGTTGCTTAGTTTCCAAGTGTTTGGATCTTTTCCTGTTAGCAATTTCTCATTTGATTCCATTGTGGTTGGAGAACACACTCTGTATGATTTCAATTCTTTTAAATCCGTTGAGGTTTATTTTATGGCCCGGGGTATGGTCTATATCAGTATATGTTCTGTGGGCATTTGCAAAGAATGTGTATTCTGCTGTTATGGGTTGAAGTATTCTCTAAATGTCGATTAGATCCTGCCGGTTGATGGTTGTTGCGTTCTTTTGTTATCCTTGCTGATTTTCTGCCTAGTTCTTCTATCAGTTGTTGAGAGAGGAATGTTGAAGTCACCACCTATACTTGTGATCACCTATACTTTCAGTTTTATCTGTTTTTGCTTCACACATAGTATTAGTGTAAGTGTTCTATAGAGGACAGCTATAAACAAAGTACTAAGGGAGTCTGGAGTAATTTCTGGAAGGATTTATGTGAAATCTTGATTCCCCTCCTCCGCCTTCTATTTTGTATTCTTAATGTTCTGCAGTACACTCCCCCTGCAGGGCTAGACCCTCCGGTTAACGCTGTATCTCTGTTCCCTCTTCAAGAACTTAGCACAGTGTATGGCACATAGTATGTATATGCTAAGGAAACATGTCTAGGTAGAAGGAAGGATAAGTAGGAAGCTACAAAACTTCAGGGTATGCTGGAAGTTTAATGTTTATCCAGCTTTTACTCATTTATTAAACAAACAGTGAGTGGGAACTGCTTGGCAGACACTGTACCAGATGCTGGGAAAACCACATTAAACCTGCAACACTAAAAAAATACACCATTCAGTTGAAGAGACTTACAAATTAGCCCGTCTTTTTAACGCAAGGCAGTAGTCCCCCAGCATACCATGAGCACTGCTGCCAGATGGATTATCGAACAAGTACCTCTTTTAATCACCTGACTCTTGTTCTTTGGAAAACAGAATGTGTCTGGAGTGTATACAATACAGGATTCCCACACCTGGTTGGTTATCAGACTGACCTTGCGAACTTTTAAAATAAATTCCCGAGCATAACCCCCCATATAGATTCTGATTCAGTAAATCTGGTGTGGGGCCTAAGAATTTGTACTTACATTGTTCCCCCTTAATTCTGATAAACAGTTGGGTTGGGAACCTCTGGTATAGTGGAAAGAGTACATACAGCCTTTGGAGTCACACAGGCTTGCGGTGAATTCCAGGTCTAACACTGCTTACTGTGTGACGGTGGGCATCACTTAACCTCTCTGAGCCTTGGGTTACTCAGCTTATGGATGAGGAATTTACATACAAAAAATTATGTATGTAAAAAATACATAAAATTTTGTACACATTGCCTGGCATAGGATGGTTTTTTTCAACAAATATTAATTCTCTTCTATTCAAGAACTTATACTGGGAATTCTTACTGTCCAAACTCCTGTCTCTGGGATCTAAACTCCGTCTTCCAGTCCATATGCTGATTAATCAAAGCTAGAAGTTTGGAGATCATCTTACCCACCGAGTTTATTTTAGGTTGAAAAAAACAGAAATTCTTGGAAATCACACAGCCAGGTACTACAAAAGCCATGACTAGAACCCAGATTGTCAGACCTGTGTTCATCTCCTCATTCTATTCCTGTCCTGGAAACAGCCTGAAAGTGGGCTGCATAGACCCAAAATCGAGAGCTATGATTGCCCCCTGAGAATGCATCTGGCAAGATCCTCCCAGAACGGATCACGTCCACTACCTATGGGAATAACTCACCCCAAGAAAAGGAAAGTGGCATTTCTTTTACCCAGAATCCAGTTCAGAGGTAGCCGATATCACAGCTCTATCAATGAGAGAACCAGACCTTGGACTATGGCTGTTGGTTCAACAAGCATTTACTGAATACCTGCTCTGTGCCAGAAACAATAAGCAAACCTGTCAAATATCACTACTTTCATAGAGCCTATGTGCTGGGGAGGGAAGAAAGACAATAAACAAATAAATAGGTAGATAATCTGGTGAGATGGATGGTGCTAAGTGCTATGGAAGAAATTTTCAAAGGCAGGGAAAGGAGAGAGTGAGTGTCAGGGTGGGAGCGGGGGAGTGAGGATGGGTTGCAGTTTGAAATAAGGGTGATCAGAGAAGGCTTCCCTCAGAATTCCCACTTGAGCAAAGCCCTGAAAGAGCTGAGGAAGTGAGCCATGAGGATATATGATGGAACAGGAAGTGCAGAGGCCCTGAGCAAGTGATCGGATGTCACACCTGGTGCGGAGAGGGGGGGGGGCTCTCTGGCCGTAACGGCATCTCTATCTCGTCTCTGCTTTGTCAGGTGCTATGCCTTTTCTTCCTCTGGCCTTTGCTCGTGACATGCGTTTTACCTTGAGCAGCCTTCCCCTACCGCCCCCCATCCCAGCATAGATCTGCCTCCCTCCACAAACACCTCCCTGTTGGTCCTTCTTTGTCCACATTTTTTTCCGCGCTTCTTTTTTTTTCTCTTCCCCTTTTCACTTCGGATTGTGTGATATAAGTACCTCGTGATCTGCCAGCTTATCCTTTTTTTAAGTGTCTGTAACGTTTAGCACCTTATGCTGTACAGGTTGTCCCATTTGTCTTCACCACCTGTATGCCATGGCCCGGGGACCTTACATAGCCCCTCCCTGTGACGAGGCAGAAAGGGACGAGAGGAGGGAAAGATGCCACCAGAGCAAATGGCTTCCCTTGTGCTGTATGGTGGCAGATCCCCCTCACCTCTCGCGCGACGGCCTTCCACAACCACAGGAGGAGAACACTGAACTAGGGAAGGTTTCGATGGCCATCAGCAGTCAAGAACTGGTTATTCAGGCTCATGTTTATTCAGTCACTGTCTGCCACAGTCAGACTCGGGGTTGTTTTTTCTGCTCACACAGGGAGTCAGCTTGTTCTGAATGCCTCACCCCAGTATCATTTTCTGGGCCAGAAAGCCCCTGTTACTGCCAGTTATATCGACATCTAACGTAGCAGCACCACTTTAAATAATCAGAGTTGTATTTTATAGGGATAGAATCCAGGACTCCTAAGGTTCTAAATCTCTAAACAATTCCTTCTGTAATTGACATATTGTCACACAAGTGTGATTTCATGGCCATCCCATAAAGGTATATGATTGCCTTTTATAGTCATGTCAAAGTAGCAATTTGTTATACTGTCTTCCTCACAGAAAGCTAGCTTATATATTTCTGAGCCCGAAACCCATCCTTTTGAAGATGTTCGGTTGTGGTAAATCTTCATCTGTATAGAATTCCGTTGAGAGAATATACCACAATTTATCCATTTAACTACTATATCCACAATTTATCCACTATAGACGGGCATTTGGGTAGTATTTGTTTGAGGGCAATTGTGGATAGTGTATTCCAGAACCTATCTTTTGGTAAATTTATTTATGCATTTCTGCTGGGTATATATGAAAGAGTGGGAATACTAGATCATAGACCGTACGTGTATTTTCTTCTAGAATAATGGATATGCTAAAGTGGTTCCCAAAGTAGCTGTACCAATTTACTCCTACCAGCCCTGAATGAGAGTTCTGGTTGCTTCATATCCTTGCTACTAGCACCTAGTATTTTCTTTTTCTTTTGTCCCTTTTTTTCAGCTTTGCCCTTCTGGTGGTATATAACAGTATTTTATTATGGTTTTAAATTGCATTTTCCTGACTAATGATGTTGAATGTCTTTTCATGTTTATTGGCTGTTTAGATATCCTCTTTTGTGATACGCCTGTTCGAGTCCTTTTCCATGTTGAGTTGTCTTAAAGATTTATTTTTTAAATCTTTTATGTTATAAATACTGTGTTTTGTCAGGTATATAGGAAATCTCTTTCCCCACGGGTCTTTTCACTCTTTTTATGGTGTCTTTTGATGACTACAAGTTCTTAATTTTAATGTAGTTGAATTTGTCAATTTTTTTATGGTTAGCCCTTTTCAGTATTCTGTTCAAGAAATCTTCGCCTACTCCAAGATCACAAGCTATCTTATGTTTTCTTTGGAAAACTTGGTTGTTTCACATTTCACATTTAAATCTGGTGTGAGATAGAATCAAGTTATATACAGAGGGTGCCAAAAAATGTATACACATTTTAAGAAAGGAAAACTGTATTAAAATTGTAATACTCAATATATACCGATAACAAAAGATGAATACAAGTCACGTTTGACTTCTGCAATTACAAGAGGTGCTCAAAGTGGTTACCATCAGCATCCAGACACTTCTGATTACGGCGAACTACTGCTTGAGCAAGGTTGACCAAAGTGTGCACTTGTGTACATTTTTTTGACACCCCGGTATATATTTTCTCATGTTGATAGCCAGCCAAGTTACACAGTACCTTTAATTGAAAAGACCATTTTCCCCAGTTCATTTCAGTATCACCTTTGTCAGGCATGTAAGTCTATATATGGACTCTATTTTATATGTGGGGCTGTTTCTGAACTCTTTCCTGTCCCATTAATCTGTTTGTCTTTCTTTATGCCAAAAACACACTGTCTTTAATTATTGGAGCTTTATACCGTGTTTCCCCCAAAATAAGACTTAACCGGAAAATAAGCCACAGCATGATTTTTCAGGATGACATCCCCTGAACATAAGCCCTACTGCGTCTTTTGGAGCAAAAATTAATATAAGACCTGGTCTTATTTTCGGGGAAACACGGTAGTAAATCTTGAAATTAGATGGTGTAAGAATTTAACACTACCACAATTTACCAATTTAATTCTTCTTCAAGGTTGTCTTTGTTTTAGGTGCTTTGCATTCCCATATCTATTTTAGAATCATCTTGTTATTATACTTTCCACAAAAATCCTGCTAAATGTTCATCCTACACCAATGATTCTCACCGAGGGGCGATTTTTGCCCTCCATGAGACATTTGGCAGTGTCTGGAGACATTTTTGGTTGTCACACCTGCGGGAGTGCTACTGGCATCTAGGAGACAGAGGCCAAAGACGCTGCTAAATATCTTACAATGGGAAGGACAGCCCTCCACCAACAAATAATTATCCTGCCCAAGATGTCAATCTTGCCACCGTTGAGAAACTCTGAATTAATGTAATCACTGTTTCAGCTGGGCTTCTGTCTACCTTCTTATTGTTTGTTTTCTATCTGACCCACCAGTTTTTCTTTCTTCTTTTCTCTCATTTTTTTTACCTGCTTTTGGATAAATTAAAAATATTATCCCATTTTTACTGTTCTCTGAACTTGTTAGGTATATATTATTTTGCAATTCTTTTGGAGCTTACCCTACAGATTTCAACATCCATTTTATAGTCCAAAACAAATTATTTTACCACTTCCTGATACTGCTAGCCTTTTTTTTTTTAAAAAGATTTTATTGGGGAAGGGGAATAGGACTTTATTGGGGAATAGTGTGTACTTCCAGGACTTTTTTCCAAGTCAAGTAGTTGTCCTTTCAATCTTAGTTGTGGAGGGTACCGTTCAGCTTCAAGTTGTTGTCCTTTCAGGCTTAGTTGTGGAGGGCGTAGCTCAGCTCCAGGTCCAGTTGCCATTGCTAGTTGCAGGGGGCGCAGCCCACCATCCCTTGCGGGAGTCAAACCGGAAACCTTGTGGTGGAGAGGACGCGCTCCAACCAACTGAGCCATCCGGGAGCTCAGTGGCAGCTCAGCTCAAGGTGCCATGTTCAATCTTAGTTGCAGGGGGCGGTGCCCACCATCCCTTGCGGGACTCGAGGAATCCAACTGGCAACCTGTGGTTGAGAGCCCACTGGCACATGTGGGAATTGAACTGGCAGCTTTTGGAGTTAGGAGCACAGAGCTCCAACCGCCCGAGCCACCGGGCCGGCCCCTAGACTCTTACTTAATACACTTAATTCTTCTTATACCCCCGCTATGAGCCTTTTGTGCATTTTTGTCTTGCATTTTAGTTTTGTATATATACTTAAACTACAAAAGACATGATAATTATTGTTTTGTAATTAATATTTTATATTGACCTGTTGCATTGTTCTTAATTCCCTCCTAAATTTACATGCTTCTGTTTAGGTTCAATTTCTCCCTTTAGTTTTTCCGTTAGTGCAGCCCTGATAGCAATGAGTTCACTCAGTTTTTGTTTGTCTAAAACATCTGTATTTTCAGTTTTTTTTTAAATTTAGTTGACAGGCAATATTATTTTATATTAGTTTCAGGTGTACAGCGTAGTGGTTAGACATTTATATAATTTATGAAATGATTTCCCCCAATATGTCCAATACCCATGTGGCACTATACATAGTTGTTACAATATTATTGACTATATTCCCTGTGCTGTACTTTACATCTCTGTGACTATTTTGTAACTGCCAATGTGTATTTCTTAACCCCTTCACCTTTTTCACCCAGCCTCTCGACCCCCTCCCATCTGGTCACCATCAGTTTGTTCTTTGCATTTATGAGTCTGTTTATGTTGTTTTATTTGTTTGTTTTGTTCTTTAGAGTCCACATATAAGTGACATCATATGGTATTTGTCTTTCTCTGTCTGACTTATTTCACTTAGCATAATGTCTTTCTATGTCCATCCATGTTGTTGCAAATGGTAAAAATTCATTTTCTTTTTTAAGGCTGAGTTTTTACCTTCAGTTTTGTAGCGTGTAAAAGTCAAGGATGGCAGTTATTTTCTTTCAGCACCTTAAAGATGTCATTCTATTGTCTTCTGCATTTTATCATTTCTGTTGAGAAGTTGTCCGTCAATCTTATTGCTCCATTACTTCTAAGACTTTTTATTTTTGGTTTTCAGCAGTTTGACTATGATGTATCTATGTGTATATCTCTTTATACTGTTGACTTGGGGTTTGCTGAACTTCTTGAATCTGAGTTGATCTCTTTCATTCGTTTGGACGTTTCTCAGCCATTTATCCCCCAGCAGCAGCCTTCTCTCAGAAGTCATGTATTTTGAGATCCTTGGAGACTGCAGTTTTGCCCTCCGCTCAGCCCTCCATGACCACATTAAAAGCATTGTGGTCTCTCTTTCCTCAGCGACAGCTCTTGGCCTGGGCCACACTAATCCCGAGGTCCTGTCCAATATCAGCATATGCACCAAGGGGGGAAAAAAAAGGCAGCTACTGATTGCCACCTCCCTCTGAAATTCACCCTTTAGTAGAGTTTTAGTTCATCATGTTGCTTCCACAACTATCCGATGCTCTAAGAAATGATTTTTTGTAATTTATCTGGCCTTTTCTAGTTGCCAGCAAGAGGATTGGCCTGCCACACCCTACTACATCCTACATGGAAGCAGAACCTGTCTAGTTGTTTCTGAGTGCTTGTCAGATGATACGTGCCCTTCTAGGCTGTCGGTATAGGATTGCCCAGTCTAAAGCAGGTAAGACAGACATATACAGAAGAACACAACATGCTAAATGCTATAGTAGCCGTGTGTACAGCGGTAGGACAAAGTAGGCGAATATGAAGTAGCATCGCCTGTTTGGGACATTGCAAGTTTCATAATTTTACATGGTGGCAATTTCAAGTTCAAGGTGTGAAGCAATAGAGATGAGGTTGGTGTAGAGGCCTGCTGATGAAGGCCCTGTAGGCCATTGTAAAAAGGTGTTTGTACTTGAGGCAGGCTTCAGCGATCTGTGGAAGAATTTTAAGCATGGAGGAGAGTGATCAGATTTTTATTTAGAAAGATTACTTACATGTCTGCATGAAATGTGGGTTCACGAAGGACAGGTACACAAGGCAGGGAGCCAGAGAGGAAACTGTTATAGTTGGTTCAACATCAAATAGATGATTATCACCATCAATAGATTGAAAGATGTTGAAAGGGTAGAACTGATGAAACTTAAGGGAATGGTGGAATTAAGAGGGAGGTGAAAGAAAGCAGAGTCTAAGGTTTCTAGCTCAGGTGAGGACTATAAATCACAAAGAGACTATAGGAGAAAGAGGAGATAAGTTCAGTTTGGGACATATTTTGTGTTCCCACTTCATCAGCTCTATTACAGTTTTTGTCATATAATCTGAGAACATAGTTCAGGGCACCCCAGATTTTTCTCTTGAAACTCCTGAGATAAGTAAGTCAGATGCAGAACTCCAAACCATTGCCTTCACCTCAGCTTTAACCAGACTCTCTGATTTTATCTGTTTTATATGTTGGGCTTCCACTCAACCATTTTATTTGAAGAAAGTTTCCCATGCTAAAAAAAAAAAAAAAAAAAAAAAGCTTTCTCAGCAGTGTTTCCTTTTTCATTCATCTTCCCATTTAAGGTCACTTTTGACTGTTGTTTGAACAGAGTCCTTTTTCAGGTATCTTTTAAGGTCTATGCATACCCTCTCTCAATTCTTGCATATTGTTCTTTCACCATGACAGGAGAATATCTTGGCTGTATGTGGGGTTTGGGGGCCACCGTCCTTCATTTGCAATCAGTAGATAGATGTTATTCCACTGTCAGTCTTACTACTCCATTACTTACTACTCCATTGTTGCAAATGAGAAATCCAAAGCCAGTCTTTCTTTCGTAAGTCACTTGTTGTTTCTTCTGGAAAGCATATGATTTCTCTCTTGATCTTTTTACTATACAGGAATTTTATCAGAATGTGACTAGGTGTGTATCCTTCAGTCTTTTCAATCTCCAGATAAATCTTGTTTTGCAGCCCAGGAAAATGTTTCAGTTATTTGTTTTAGCTCCTCCATCTATTCCTTTTTCTCCTTCCAGAATTCCCAGCTATTTACGTGTTGGTTCTCCCATATCTGTCTTCCAGGTCTCCCAATGTCCATCTCTGCGTTTCTGCTCAGAGTTTTAAGATAACTCGACATGATCTTCCAGACTACTAATTGGTCTCAGCGGTTAGCCATCTTCCCCACCCCCCATCATTTGAGCTTTTTTTGATGTGGAAAATTATGCTTTAAAAATTCTAAGAATATCTTGTAATTGAACTTCCTTTCTGGTCTTATTATTTTTAAAATTTTTGTCTGTCTCCTTGGGGTTCTATTAATCTAAGATTCACCACGTCGTGGGTGCTCTGTTTGCTTTTCCTGCCTCTGACTGCTAGGTTCCAGTAAGTGGTTGTCTTCCTTTTCTTCTATTGTTCCAACTACCAGTAACTCAAGCAGGGGATGGCACAGCAGCTTCTGGGTCACCAACGTGTGAACCAGTGCAGATGAGGTGTCAGTAGTCCCCAGCCAAGCTTTCTGGCATTCACATCTGGCATCTTCCTAGCCTGAGATAGGGACAGTTAGAGCTCCTTCCCTCTCCTGGTTTCTTGGGGGGGGTCACAGACACCAGGAGATACTACTCCAAGAAGTCTCACGGAGACCAATTGCCTTTTCTCGCGGGGGTCCATGGAGCTCTGGACCAGACTCTCTCCAGGGTATTGGAGCCTGATTGCTGCTCTGGAGCCCTCTCCTGACCCACGGGGACTATCCAGCACCAGCTCTCTTTCTGGGCTGAGCATGTCTTGCCCACACCCACCAAATAACACTTGCTTGCCAGCCCTAGTCACTGGGGCTCAATAGAGTTCAATGGATTGGGGACAGGGAGAGGCAGCAGAGATACTTTCTTGTCATCCTCTGTTCAGAACCCCCCAGCAAGTAGAGCCAGGGTTGGGGGGGAGGGGGGAGAGAGAGAGAAAGAGAGAGAGAGAGAGAGAGAGAACCAGACTAGATAGTCTCTATCCAATGCCAACAGTTGTGCAACAGTTTTACAGTTGTACACATTTATGGTCTCCAGCTTCAGCTCAGTCCTCTGTACCCCTGGGCCACATTTTCATGTCTTCCCAGCATGCTTTGCTTCCCCAAAGGGATTGAGATTTTTATTTCTCTCTTCAAGCCCTCTGTTTACCCTCCTGTTCACTGCCAGCCCATGACTTTGAATGTCTCCTCATAGAGAAAAGAGACTCTTGTATTACGTTGCTCAACTCGATCGTTTACCCATAAACCTATCTCCTTTCACTATCTGCCTACAGGCCTGCCTGCCTGCCTGCCATCCATCTTTCCATCCTGCTTGAATCTCTCCTCTCCCATGATTTCTGTGGTAATGTGTGCTCCTGGTTTTCACATTTCTCTGGCTACTCTTTTTCAGTTTGTTTTGCTTGCAGTCTCACCCAGCTCTGCTTCTTCTCCCATATTGCTGGCTGCCAGGAGATCTTTTCAGTACATGAAGTTGATCATATCTCCCTCTGCCTAAAACTTCTCTATGACAAGAACAGGTAAAACTAACCTGTAGTGATAGAAGTCAAAATAGTGGCTACTTCTGGGAAATAGGAATTGATTGCAGAAGGGAATCAGGGAGCTTTCCAGGGTGCTGGAAATGTTCTATATCTTATTTTGGGTAGTGGTTACATGGGTCTCTACATACATAAAAATGCACTGAGCTATACATTAAGACTAATGTATTTTACTTTATGTTATGCCTCAAGTTAAAAAAGACAAACCCTTCAGTGGCTCTCCATTACTACCATGGGTTAAAATCCAAACTTCTTAGACTTGCCCACAAATTCTTATTTATTCCTCCCTCAAGTCTTGGCTCAAGCATCTTCCTGTAAAACCCATCCTGGTTTTCCCAGGATTATGACACTTGGTCTTCCGTATTCACATAGGACCGTCAGCATGGGCCTGTCCTAGTTCTTCACAGATGGTGTTGTCGCTGTACATCTGCTTCCCTTGCTAGCCTGGGGGCTCCCTAAGAAGAGGGACCATCTCTTTTCAGTTCCATTGCTCCCCTCGTACCTTATGCAGTGACTGGGACAGAGGCCCCAACTGCATGTCTGTTCAACGAATGCAAGTTCACTCTGTATTTGCACTGCGCTTGACCTTCTTTACTGAAAAGTGTCCTTCCTCCAGCCTGCAGGATGTCTTCTCGGTGAGAGGAAGGCTTTTGCACTATGGCCGTTTTTGATACTCCTGAGGAGGCCTTTGGCGTCTTACGTCCCATCTGCGTTCAGCTCACAAAGACCCAGACCGTGGAGAATGTGGAGCAGCTGCAGGTACAGTTACAAGCCGTGAGTGACTCTGCCCTTCAGCAACTTCAGCAGTACATCCTCTTCCCTTTGCGATTTGCCCTAAAGACCCCTGGTCCCAAAAGAGAGCGCTTGATCCAGAGCGTGGTGGAATGCCTCACGTTTGTCCTCTCCTCAACATGTGTGAAGGAACAGGAACTTCTCCGGGAACTCTTTTCAGAACTCTCTGCTTGTCTGTATTCGCCCAACTCCCAAAAACCTGCCACTGTGTCAGAGGAGTTGAAATTGGCCGTGATCCAGGGACTCAGCACATTAATGCACTCGGCGTATGGGGACATTGTGGTGACTTTTTATGAGCCCGCCATGCTGCCTCGTTTAGGATTTGCAGTGTCTTTACTGTTAGGCCTAGCAGAACAGGAGAAATCAAAGCAAATTAAAATTGCTGCCTTAAAATGTTTACAGGTTCTTCTCCTTCAGTGTGAGTGTGACGACCATCCAAGGTCCTTGGATGAGCTTGAGCAAAAGCAGCTCGGGGACTTGTTTGCTGCTTTTTTACCTGGAATCTCCACTGCACTGACCAGGGTTATCACGGGCGATTTTAAACAAGGGCACACCATTGTCGTATATTCCCTAAAGGTCTTTTACAGGACTGTGGGCTTCATCATGGCTGATGAACAGCTCAGAAGAATCTCCGCGGTCCAAGAAAAGCCTGCCGTGGAGCACCAAGTAGCAAAGCTGATGGTTCACAGGGAAGCCGATTGGGTAAAAAATACTGGCGACAAGTTGACTATCCTTCTTAAAAAGATCATTGAGGGTGTTTCAGTTCACCCACACTGGAAGGTGAGGCTGGAGCTGGTAGAACTTGTGGAGGCCCTTCTTTTGAAATGCACTCAGTCACTGGTCGAATCGGCTGGCCCCCTTCTGAAGGCTTTGGTGGGCCTACTAAATGATGAGAGTCCTGAAGTCCAAGCCCGGTGCCATAAAGTGCTGAGACATTTTGCAGATCAGAAAGTAGTGGTGGGCAACAGAGCCTTTGCTGACATCTTGGCAGAACACCTGCATTCCCTTGCCACCTCTCTTCCCCGCCTAATGAACTCCCAAGACGATCAGGGCAAGTTCTCTACTCTCTCCTTGTTACTCGGGTATCTGAAACTCTTGGGCCCCAAAGTGAACTTTGTCCTCAACTCGGTGGCCCATCTCCAGCGCCTCTCCAAAGCGCTTATCCAAGTTCTAGAGTTAGACGTGGCTGACATCAAAATCGTTGAAGAGCGGCGTTGGAACTCGGATCATCTGAGTACTTCCCCGAAGACCTCCGCCTCACGGCCATGGAGTCAGATCCAGAGAAGATATTTCCGCTTCTTCACTGATGAGAGGGTATTCCTGCTCCTGCGCCAGGTCTGTCAGCTTCTTGGTTTTTATGGGAACCTCTATTTGCTTGTGGATCACTTTCTGGAACTGTACCACGAATCCGTGGTTTACCGGAAGCAAGCTGCCATGGTCCTTAATGAACTGGTGGTAGGAGCTGCTGGCTTGGAGGTGGAGAATCTTCACGAAAAGCATATTAAAACAAGCCCAGAGGAACTGAGCGAGATTGTGGCATCTATACTTGAGGAATACACGAGCCAAGAACACTGGCATTTGGTCACATGTGTCGAAGCTGAAGAAATGGGGGAGGAGCTAACAACGCAGCAGTCAGGCCTCCAGGCTGTCACATCTGGTTCGTCCACCTGCCAAGTGACATCTTTTCCAGCCCTCTCTACGCCAAGTCCCACTATTTGCTCCATGAACAGCAACATCTGGCAAATATGCATCCAGTTGGAAGGGATTGGCCACTTTGCACATGCACTGGGAGCAGACTTTCGTTTGCTCTTGACGTCAGCCCTCTATCCAGTACTGGAGAAGGCTGGGGACCAAACCCTGCTCATTAGCCAGGCAGCTACCAGCGCCATGATGGACATTTGCCTTGCCTGTGGCTATGATTCCCTGCAGCACCTGATCAACCAGAATTCAGACTATTTGGTGAACGGGATCTCTTTAAATCTGCGTCATCTGTCTGTGCACCCCCATACCCCAAAAGTGTTGGAAGTCATGCTGCGGAACTCAGATGCTAGTCTGCTTCCTTTGGTGGCAGATGTGGTTCAAGATGTCTTGACCACCCTGGACCAATTTTATGATAAGAGAGCTACTTCCTTTATCGGTGTTCTGCACGCCCTGCTGGCAGCATTAGGTACATTGAGAGTCCTTTTTAATGCTAAGTTGGGGGAAGGACTGGTATCCTTGTTTGCCTAACCTGATTTTTACTTTGTTTGTGCTACGTTTATGCTACGAAGGACATTATTTGAATATTGTTTGAATTTGAATATTATTTGAATTTGTCCAGTCCCATGGTGGGGTTCCATTGCCTTTTTATGTGTGTGTGGGGGGGAGGGGTGTGCACATGCGCACGCACAAAAAAATGTACACACATTTTAAGAGATGCTATCTATGCTCAAGCAGTAGTTCACCGTAATCAGAAGTGTCTAGATGCTGATGGTAACCACTTTGAGCACCTCTTGTAACTGCAGAAGTCAAACGTGACTTGTATTCATCTTTTGTTATTGGTATATGTTCAATATCACAATTTTAATACAGTTTTTTTCCTTTCTTAAAATGTGTATACATCTTTTTGGCACCCTTTTTGTGTGTGTGTGTGTGTGTGTGTGTGTGTGTGTGTGTGTGTAAATGTGTATATAGGTATACCGGGGGTGCCAAAAAAATGTACACATTTTAAGAGATGTTATCTATGTATTACTTTTCGAAGTTGAATTGAATTACGGTGGCAATTTGTAGTATGACGTTCACGCAAAAGATGGCATTAATCAAATGAACGCTAGTGTCATTCATTGTATTACAATTTTAATACAGGCTTTTTTTCTTTTCTTAAAATGCGTACACATTTTTTGGCACCCTCTGTGTGTGTGTGTGTGTGTGTGTGTGTGTGTGTGATGTACACACATGCACATTTATACTTTTAATAATCTCTGCCGTCTATTGAGTTTCTGCTCTGTGCCACGGACATAAATCTTGCAGACTAAATATAAATATTTTTGTTTTACAGATAAGAAGAGCTAAGGCTCAGTGAGATCCTACTTAGCCAGGGTCACACAATTAATAAGGAGTAAAGTCAGGATTTATGATTTTGTTCTTTTCAATATACCAAACTGCTCCTGACGATGCTTAAGAATTAGCAATATCCATGCTCATGGAGAACACGAATAGCATGAATTATTCAGTCCACAGATAATCCCATCCAGTGCTGCCCAATAGAACTTTCTGTGCTGATGGACATGTTCTGTATCTCTTCTGCCCAATATAGTAGCCACTAGCTACATGTGGCCAGTGCAGCTGAGGAACTGAATTTTTAATATGAATTTAAATAATCACGTGTGGCTAGCGACTGCCATATCAGACAGAGCATGTCTGGAAACTTTTAACTCTTTAACTGTGTAAGGCGGTTTGAGTTTCTCTCCTTCGCTTTGATCCTGTTGGGTATCTATTGGAGATGTTAGCCACCATTAAAATGGCAAAGTTTTAGACTGTGAGAAAAAGAATCCCTCAGCTGGATAGTCAGTCTTTGAATTAAAAAAATAATGAGCTGTACACCTGAGTCCCTTTTATCCAAAGAGCATAGCTCCGGTACGCATTTCAGTACCGCTAACAGCCTCTAAAGTTCATGGGAAGGTTGCTGCCCTCATTTTTTCAGCTGAGAAAGCCAAGACCATGTGAGAAAATTTCTTTCGAAAGGTGACTGGAACTGGGACAGTCCTTTGGCCTGTAGCTGCTGCTGTCTGCAATTTCATTCATTCATTTATGAACATTCACATGCAGTGTGACAGGACAACGAAACGCATGGAGCTTTCCTGCTGCTTCAAGAGAGGTCCTAAACTTGTAAACCAATCGTTAAGCTCATTTCAGGTTCTAATGAGCATTATGAAGAAAATAGACAACTTGATGCAAGAGACTCACGTGGGCCAGACTACTTTGAGTAGAGATATGCTCTGTGGATCAAAGTAAGTAGTCCAGGAGGCCCTCTCTGAGGAAGCGACCATGGAACTGAGACCTGAAGGCTGAGAGGGGCCAATACAGAGCTGTCACATCCTCTGTGTATTTTTAAGAATATTCAGACAAAGGGAACAGCAGCTGCAAAGGCCTGGAAAGAAGAAAGGGCTTGTGGTCTTTGGAGAATGGAGAGAGGGTGTTGTGGAGAGATTGAGTACAAGGTGAAACTAGAAAGGTGGGCAAGGACAAATCCTGTAGACCAAGGGAAGAAGTTTAGGTTTTATTTTGCAACCACACAGAAGCCTGGACTAGTCACTGGGACGTCAGCAGTGACCAAGAAGAACCTGGCCTCTGCCTCAGGGACCACTACTAAGACTGGCTTCCATGGTCCAAATACACTTAGACTTCTGCCTTTAGTGCTTTGGGGAACTAGACTGCATGTGAATTTGAGATTTTAAAAATATATTATGAGGGCGTCCGGATGGCTCAGTGGGTTAGAGCGCGAGCTCTCAACAACAAGGTTGCCGGTTTAATTCCCACATGGGATGATGGGCTGTGTCCCCTGCAACATTGAAAACGGCGACTGAACTTGGAGCTGAGCTGCACCCCCCACAACTAGATTGAAGGACAACGACTTAGAGCTGATGGGCCCTGGAGAAACACACTGTCCCCCAATATTCCCCAATTAAAAAAAAAAAGGAAAGCAATTGAAAAAATTAAAAAAAAAAAATATATATATATATATAGGCCTATTAAATGTATCCTCTCAGGAGATACCGCAATTTGGGCCTTGAAAATGGAATTGCCTTGGATTGCTGATGACTTTGGTCATCTTTCAAGGAGAAAGCCTGTATAGCACTTTTTTAAAAAATGGAAGTGGAAGAGGAGGAGGAGTGGTCTCCATTGCAGAGAGGAAAATGAGGGCGGGTAAGATTGACATGAGAGCATCCTAGGAAAAGAAGCAAAATTGGGGATAGCTTTTCTGAAAGTTTTGAGACAACCCAGAATCCACTTATATCCTGAACGGTAAGCGGTACCAAGGTGGAGTTGATCAGTCACATACCAGTCCCTGTAGCTGCCCATTTCTGGTTTGTCATCGAACTGTCTAACTGATGCTCACTGTTTTAAGGTGGGAGTGGAAGTGTGGTCTCAGGGAACTTCCAAAAAAAAAAAAAGTTCTTAAAAGACCCCAGTACGTGTTTTAGGAAAGTGAGTTGCCATAAACATAGGGCTTCATGTGCATTGACCAAAAAGCGTTGGTAGCACGGTGAGGACGACAGCCGTCCGTTAAATTACTCCTAGCCACCAACCACGGGTTGGCTGATCACCCATCCCAACAAAACAATAAGGGAGTTTCCAAAGGCCAGCACGTGGAGGGTGTGCCCCCCATCTGCCATGCAGGGCTGTCACGCTGTTTGAATGGCTGCGTACGTAGTCTTCTGCTGTGTAGCTGCACCCATTTTTATTGAAGTACTCCTTTCTTAATGGACATTTCAGTTGTTTTCAGTCCTTTTGCCACCACAAAGAAATGCTGCAGTCACTATCTTTGTAGGTCGTTTTAAACATGTCTGCGTCTATCAGTAGGGTCAATTCCTGAGACAAATGCTGGCTTAGAGGGTATTACAGTTAAATTTTTGATAGAATGAAGTTGCTCTCCAAAGAGCTCACACCAATGTAAACTGCCCATCAGCAGTGTGCCTCTTTGGCGACGCCCTCACCCGCTCTTCGTATTACCCACCTTTTGGATCTTTGTTAATCTAATAGAGAACAATAGCACCTTGTCATAGTTTAATCTGCACTAGAGCAAGGTTGAGCTTCATTGCATGTGCTTAAAAGCCGTTTGTGAACAAAGACTTTTTAATGCCTGGCACTAGCCTTATGTCTAGAAAACAATCTTCGTAGCCTGTCTACTTTTAGCAGCGCAAGTGCTGGATGTTGACTTTAACTCTTTGGGAGTGCAATACGGGCCTGATTTATGTCTGGGAATGAGGCACTGAAGAAATGTCATCACTGCCCCCTACATGTAGGAACCCCCAGGTCCTGGATCAAAGGCTCTGGTCTCCAGCATTATCTCTGCTGCTCCCAGTTGCCTGACCCAGCATCTTCCAACTGTTGCTCCAGCTCTGTGCAGATGCTTCTAGATGGAAAGATTAGCAGGTGCTAAAGGTTATCAGGCACTTTTTCCCTGCTGTCTGCAAAAAGAGGGTGAAAATTCAGGCTGAGGGGTTTTCTTACTGTTCTTTCATTTTTTAAGTGCTAAGAGCTTTTTTTAAATGAAGTCTTAGTAGGACCCCAATATACAAAAATAGTTGAAATGAGAGCTGTTCTGGTTAAATAAGTGGTAGGAACCCTGAACCCATCCCCTTTAGCCTGCTGTCTCAGCGTCTCTGTTGTGATTGTAAGACAGTTCTGCAGAGCTGGGGCTCCTCAAGGTCCAGTTTGAAAACCACTGGTTCAGTGAGCTTTAAGGCTTCTTCTGTGGTGACACATCGGGGTATTGGGGCATCACTGCAGAAGGAAAAGCTTTGGAGAAAATGCCCGTCTTCTGAAGCATTTTATGTCAATACATGTGTGAGACAGTGTCCATTCTCAAGGCTCCAGAGAGCCTGTCTTCTGCTAATGAGTCGTAGATCCTGTACTGAGAATTTTGTCACCTGTGTGTGTGCTCCAGTCCAGCGCATTCATTCTTTCAGCATATATTTTGAGTACCCACTCTGTGCTGGGCATATTGGATCCATGGGGCATAGAGTCTATGGGAGATTCAGACACTAAACAGCACACACACGCAAAATATCGTTACACAGTGTGATGGGTTGATAGGAAAGGAGAGACCACGCTGCCATAGAAGACAGCATGTAAGGGACCTAAGTCAGATTGGGGAGTCGGGATGGCTTTACTGGGCAAGTTATATTTGTGTTGGAATTTGCCATATGTGACATGGGCGGGGCAGGGGTGGTGGGGGGAGCATTCCAGATACTGAGAACAGCGTATGCAAAAGTTCTAAGGCAGGAAAACATCTGGTGTATTGGAGGACTGGAAGATGGTCAGTTAACAGGTGCCTGGGAGTGGGTAGGAGATGAGGTTGGAGAGAGGGGTAGGGACGACTGGCTCATGCAGGGGCCATGCAGGCCGCGGCAAAGAGCTTATTCTACTTATAACGTATTAGTACCCATTGTCATTGCCCAAGGTGATCATTGCACCACTTTATTTGCAGCCCAGTGGTTCCCAGACACAGGTGATCTCGGGCAACCCCAAGCACAAAGTGTCGGGGAGAAGGGAAGTCATTTGAGCCCAAGACCAGCAGCTCTTGAGAAAGGCCTTGAGAAATCCACCACAGCAGAAGACATTGAACAGTTTTTGCTGAACTACCTCAAAGAGAAGGATGTGGCAGATGGGAATGTCTCAGATTTCGATAATGAGGAAGGTAACTATTGTTTTGGCTTAGCCGGTTTTTTGTTTGTCTGTTTGTTTTTGAAGCAGATTATTGTAAAAACAATATATTGATGACCCATCATTATAGAAAGGTTGGAAATAAGAAAAGTCACTCATAACCCTACCATGCTAATGTAGGCATTTTCACTTTTTGTGATCCCATTCTTTTTTTGTTACACACCCATTCTTAATGTGGTTGCAGCCTCCGTTTAAATGCATTATGCCCTTTTTGCATTTAGTTATATAATAAGGATCTCTCCTTGTTGCTATAGCATTTTCATAATTAATGTTTTAATAGCTGCTACTAAGTATCCATTCCCCCGGGGGAAGTTTAGGTTGCTTCTAGCTTTTCACTCTAATAAACAGTGCTGCAGTGGATGATTCTGTGCACGTGACCTTTTCTTCCTTTTTGCTTATTTCTTTATAAATCCCAGAAGTGGGATTTGTGGGTCAAGGGTATGAACATTATTTTATGCTTGCCAAATTGCCTTCCAGAAGGGCTTCCCTTCAGCAGTATAGGACTTATACTGGTTTCGCCACAACCTTGCCTATTTGGCTATTACCAGTTTTACTTCTTGCTAAATTTAAATAGTTCTTGATATTCTACTTTGTGTTTCTCTGATTAGTGGAAAGGCTGAACATTTTTCTGTGTGCTTCTTTCCTAACAATTGTTTTCTTCTTAATGCCCGTTGTCTATTTAAATGCTTTGTCCATTTATTTATTGGTGGGAGGAGATTTCAGTGTGTTTTCTTATCAATTTATATGATAAAGGAGAAGGGAGTGCAGGCTAGCTGAAGCTCTGGCCTGTTGTTTTATTCACAAGCTCAATCTGGAGCTTCAGGTCACAAAAGGATTAATAAATTATTAGAATCTCCTCTGCAAATATATAATGCCAAGTTATAATGAGCTTGGTGGTCTCAGAACTCTCCTAAATCGAACTGAGTCCCAAATTAGTTTGTTAGGTTGGAATCGAACAGATTTCTTTTTCTTTTTCTTTTCTTTTTTTTTTTTTTTTGGCAGTTTGTGCTCAGACGCTGATAAACTGAAGCCAACACTTCCAGGGTAACAGGAAATACTAGCTCCATGCAACTAACAACAGACAGCAAATTCTTTCTAAATAGCAGGGAAGCAGGGCCCAAATAATAATTTATGCAAAGTTAAGTCATTGCTCTCCCCAAGGACAGAGTTTTCTGATCAGCTTTTTCTTCTCAGGTTTGTTTCTTGAGCCAACCCAATCCTTCTTTTCTTGAACTGTAGCCCTAGCGCAAACCTGGAAACCCTGAAGAAGGGGAGGCATCTGTATCCCTCATAATCTGGATTTGCCATTCTTGTTTGAAATTGTAGCATTGTCAGTGAATCCATTCTTTTCATGATTAGGATCTTCTGGTTGTAGTTGATGTCCACTAGGAGCCGACTCAATGAATCAAACCTTTCTTCCACTAACAGAAAAATCCACATCCCTCAAATAACGTCCCACAGTAGGTGAATTCCAAACAACAGAGCCTCCTCTGGGAAGAAAAGCACAGCCTTATCATTCTTATAATTATCATCCATCATGAACATGCCACATGCTTGGCATTATAAAGAATGTTTGGCTTGATGTTGGTTTGACATCGTTTTTTTTTTTGTTTTAACCACAGTGAAAGGAAAGTACCTTGTATATCTGAGGTCTCTTTCTCCAAGAAATCCAAGCATTGTGCAAATGCATTTTCATTTATCTTTTTAGCATCTGTTAGAGACAGGTGTGGCCTCTAACTATAAGATTCTGTTTTTCCAGCAGAGGAGACTGAAATGGGAAAAAGTTAAGGAGCAGCATTTAGCTTCATGGAAACAAGCACAGCTGGTAATGGGAGCGAGGCGGGGAGGCTGGAGACGAGGAGTAGACAGGAAACATTTTCAGGATAGGGATTTTGGCCTGGGTTTCGTGAAACTCTCAGGTCTTTTTGTTGTTTTAATTGACAAACTTATACCTTTCTCATGCAACACAGCACTCTGTAGGCAGTGAAAGAATGAGAATAGCTGGTGACATTCATTCTCCACAAGCAGATAAGGTATACAAGCTTTATCCCTTTTTTTCAGATGAGGAAATGTGGGATGAGAGGAGTTGCTAATAGATTGTGGAGGCAAGACCTGCACCCACCTCCTCCAGTCAGACCCTATCCATTTGTATTGTACCAGGCTGCCCTCATGTTATCTCCCATACAAAGATAAGTAAGCCTTGATCTTGCCCATCAGAAGATCTGAAAGGCTGGTGGAGAAGACAGACACGTACCCCCTTTAGTCAAAGGATGAACCAACAGGAAAGAGAATAAAGGGCCAAAGGCCAGCCAGGGAACTGCTCAACCTCAGGGCTCCATATTAGAACCTTGCCATCTTACGTTTTTATTTGAACTATTTATTACTGGAAATTTAGAAAAGACCAAAGGTACAGGAAAAAGTAATCATCTGTTATCTCATGACCTCGTCTCTGTTAATACTTTGTTGTACTTTCATCTTTATATAAAAGTGTATACAATAGTGCTCCCACGGTGTGCACAGTTTTGTATCCTGCTTTTCTCTTCTTAACACTATTATTTCATAAGCATTTTCCCTTGTCATTAAAGCCCTTGGTAAACACCAATTTTAGGAGCCCTCATAGCTGTACCAAGGTTTATAAACCATTCCTCCTTAGTGGACCTGGAGGGTTTTCCCCCAGTTTTTAGCTGTTACAGTTAATGCTTTGAATATCTTGACTCGCATCTTGACCCAAAGTTTACGTGGTTTCCTTAGGATCCTTCCTAGACATTTTCCCTCATAAGTCTCGTTCCGGATCTGAGGTGGGGAGATCAAGTCGAAGTGGGACATCTCTCATAAAATACTGTCCCCGGTTCTACTCTCTTTCCAGAGGAGCAGTCAGACCCTCCCACAGTGGACGAGAATGACACCGTCCCCGATGTGGAGCCGCCACGGCCATTGCAGATCCAAATAGCCGCAGACGTGATGGAGCGCTGCATCCACTTGTTGTCAGACAAAAATCTGAAAATCCGCCTGAAGGTCAGTGTGTGGCCCTTTCCCTGCACCCACAGAGCGGCGGGACCACGGCTCGGTCTGGTTGGCAGTGACTATACAGAGGAGCAAGTAGCTGCCCTTATCTCCTGGTCCACGTGGTGGCCTGGAAAAGCTACCAGGAGGCATTTCTCTGTGGGGTGACAGGCTTATGGCTTTGTGCATCAGCTGCCAGGCCAAAAGGAGCGGAGTCCCCTGTGTGGAATTAAAAACCCACCAAGTATTGGAGATTCGTTGAGTCTCCCAGGGAAGAAAGGCGTATGTTTTGGAAAGGAGGTCATTTTCTGAGCTTAATGCGGGATGTAGGTTCCAGGACTTGTAAAGTGGTCACTCTTCCAAGCCTGACACTAGCCCTTATCTCTGTTTCTGGTTCTATTTTCATCCTAGGAAACACACCAATCCTTTTCTTAATCTCACATCTTCGTTTGGTGGCAGTTTCCCAAGCAGCATCCCCATCGGCAAGGACTTAAACTATACAGGAGTGACTCCAATAATAGGCCAGTGGGGTGTGGAGGAGTGAGCGTCGAGACAGGCCTGTCAAAATCACTTTGGATCTTAACATCCAAAGAAAAACAACACAGCCGGGCCCACTCCTCCCCACCCACAAGCCAGGGTGAGAAGCACAGCTGCGTCCACGAAATACCATTAGTGAGGAGAGCGCATTGCCTTGCTCAGGGGTGGAGGGCTGGGAAACCCTGACCCACAGACTCTCTCCAACCTCAGCATCTGTGTTTTTGCAGAATTTGTTTAGTCTTCCCAGAGACACTTCTTTAGCATTCATCTGTGTTCTATTCTTTCGAGTGCCCGCTATCTGGATGGGTTTATCGGGTGTCTGGTCAATGCATTAGTGAAGTGTCTTCCCTTTCATGGAGGCTTTGTAGCAGTTGTTTACACATTACCGTAGTTACGGAGAGTGTCAGCATTTGAGTCAGACCTGCAGACCTGAGTTCAAATCCTGGCTCCGCCCCTTCCTAGCCATATAACCTTGAGTCAGTTAAGTCACCTTTTTGAGCCTCAGCTTCTTCATCTGTAAAATGGGAGTGATCTTACCTACCTACCTCACTGGGTTGATTATAAATATAAATGTGAAATAGCGTCAGGTATGGCACACATTCGTATTTATTCACGAAATGTTTATTGAGGATTGATACAGGTCAGGCAGAGGGTATATAGAAGGAAATGAAGCAGATGCGATCCATGTGTTCATGGAACTTTCTGTCTCTTTTGGAGAAAGAGGCGATACACAAACACACACTTACACATTGAGGAAACGCTCTGACGTTAATAGGCAGGTTCCATGATAGAAACTAGTAATTGAGCCATGTCGTAACCATGTATTGGGAACCTACTCTACCAAACCCTGTGCAATGAGACAGAGCTTACGTTCTGATTTAGACCAGGTCATCAGGAAGGCCTCTGAGGTGGGAATATTTAAGCTGAGACTTAGAAGGTTGAGAAGGAGCCAGCAATACAAAGGGACAAAAGCAAAGGGAAGAACATTCCAGGCAGAGGGGGAAAATATGTCTTTGAATCAATGAAGTAAGACGTAACTTGCCCAGTGAGTGACAACTCCAATTCAAAGCCAGCCAGTGATACCAAAGCTATTTGCACTGTACTCCTCTCCTCTGTGCTGTATACTCTTATTCCCCTGCCTATCTGTTCACCCCTCGAAGGCAGGGCTTCTTCTGTTCTTTGTTTCTGTTCCAGTCTCAGTGCGACCAGCTCATAGTGGCCCTGCAGTAAGGATGTTTACGGCTTCATGTTGGCCTTCACTCTGTCTTTCTGACTCAGACATGCACCCTCACCTGCTCTGCGAAGGCTGGCGCACCTGTGCAGGAGGGAAACCGGCACTGGTCATCGTGGTGACCACTGCTTATGCCACTGGAGCAGCCCACCTGTTTTCAGTGAGCTTTGAGATACAGGAGATTAGTAAACATCTTCTCAGGGAAGGTGAAAACTCCAATTTCCATCTAGGCTACTCCAAACCTTTCTTCTGAGGTTGACCTGGATCTCAGCTGCCTACTTGACTTCTCCCTGGAGTCTTAACGGAGCCTGAACTCCCCCTGCCTCTCGATTTGCTCCTCCCTCCTTTGTTCCCGTCTCATTAGGCAGCACCTGCATCTATTCGGCTGTCGCTAAGCCTGAACCCAGGCAGCCCTTTGTGGTAGCTCTTCATCTCCCCGGTCTCGAGTCTTTCTGCAAGGAAAGCCATTTCATCTCCAAAACAGATAAACCCTTTCTCTTCTCTGCCTCTGCCACCGTCATGGGGCCGCATCTTTTGCCTCTCACGCGGACATGTGCCATGGCTTCCTAAAGGGCCTCCTCACTTTTCTCTTCTGCTCCAAGCCCCTTCTCCACTCGGCAGCCAGAATGACCTTTTTAAAACATGAATTGTATTGTGTCACTTTCCTGCTTAAAACATTTTGATGGCTCCCCGCTGCACTTAGTACAAAATAAAAGATTCTGAACATGACACCTGGGTCCAGCCCCGTCGTACCCTCCTGTCTTGCTCCACACTGCGCCCCCTTAGCTGCCTCAGCCCTTTAGGCTCTCCTACCTCTGTGTCTTCCTCATTACTCTTTTCAGTCCTAGGAGCACTGTCGCCCTCTTGTCATGACTTTATGTCTTCTTCTGTCACTTCCTCAGAGAAGCCCGCCCAACAATCTGTATGGTTTAGGTCCCTCCCTCTAACTTCTTTGCATTTTACCCTTTACTTTCCTTCCTATCGCTGTCACTGTTGATAGTCATCCCTTAATTTGGGTGTTTTCTAATTAACGTCTTTCTCCAGTTGACCATAAGCCCTCCAAAGGCAAGGGAACATATGTATTTTGTCCCTGTGTTCCACCCCCCGCACCCCCCCCCCCGAGTGCCTAGCCAGTGCTTGGCATGTTGTTAGGACTCAGTAAATATTTATTCAATTAATGCGTTTCTAAATGTTATTCTTTTCAAATGGTGACTTGATCCCAGGTATCTGGTTTCAAGCCTTTACTATGGCTGCAGTCATGTCCCCTTATCTTCCAGGTCTTGGAGGTGCTGGATCTGTGTGTGGTGGTTCTGCAGTCCCACAAGAACCAGCTCCTTCCCCTGGCCCACCGTACCTGGCCCTCGCTCGTGCATCGCCTCACCAATGATGACCCCCTGGCAGTGCTCAGAGCCTTCAAGGTGGGCACTGGTGGGTTACTGCTGCCGTGGGGATGGAGGGGAGGAGGCACAGAGCTCACCAGTGTCTTTTGGGGTTGGTTCCCTTTTTATCTCATTGCAAAGTCATATACCTTGAAGAAAGGATAGAAAACTAAGGAAAGCACAAAGAAGAAAATAGAAGTCCGTTTCCTTCTGAATTTGAAGCAGAGCACACTAGTAGGTGAAAATGTCTATTAAGGACCCACTATGTGCCAGGCAGCGTGCTTGGCACTTCCCCATGCATGAGCTCATCTCCTTGTAACAGCCTTGCTAGATAGATGTGATTATCCCCATGTTTGACAGAGGAGGAAACAAGCTCAGAGAAACTAAGGAATTTTCTCAAGCTCACACAGCTAGAAAGACCCCAAATCTGTGAGTTCACGCCGTGTGTTTTGCACCGCACAAAAGCCAAGGTGAAGGGACCTTGGTTCTAGCAATGGGCATCCTGTGCCAGCCAGGTGTCACTGGGCAAAGCCCATGACCACCCATTGTCAGGTCGGGCTTAGGGATACCTGTCCCCTCTTCCTCACAGTGTTGTTGTCAAGGATAAAATGACTGTTTGGTGAAATGCTCTGAAAAATTAAAAGCCCTGCATATATGTAAGGTGGTATTCTCCCTGACTTAGTGTCGCTTATAGTAGTTCACGTATTGTAGTTTATTTATTTATATTCTCCCTTGTTCTAAAAAGCACTTACGGCAACCTACAGAGATACATTTACCATGGCAAGCTCATGTAAATTAGAAGTAGGCGAGCAAGATGAGGCAAAGAAAAAAGATGTGTAGGGATATAAAATGAAACCAGGAATGCAACTAAGATACTTGGCAAAGGTATTTTGGTTTTCTGTGAGATTCTTCAGCATAAACCAGATCAAAATACAAACTTACATTTAAAACATATAAAATTGCTAATATTTTATTCAAAAGCAAAACATACAAAATGACGTGTGTGTGTGTGGAGAGAGAGAGAGAGGGAGAGCGAGAGAGAGAGGAGGTTGGGGGAAGGGTCCTTATTAAGTCTTATTCAGATATGCTGCTTTCCTTTATGAAAATTAATAGGTTACCTGAAATGATAGCAAGCGTAGAAAAATGAAACAATACAAAGATGTGTGCGCTGTTACTGAGGCTGCTTTTCCACTCCCAGACACGCTGATGACACCTGAGACCTGTATGGCCTTGTGCAGTCCAGCTGGGGGACCTGAAAATAAGCACCTTGTTCTCTGCAAAGTTGGCAAACACTCTCTGTGCTAGTTATGCCTTGCTTACCAATTTTTAAAGAAATTCCTGTTATCCTGCATACTCAGTCTTGTGCAGCAGGGCAAAACATTTCAATATGTTCTGCTAGAGAAAGTTTAAAACGAAACATGCAAAGAAACTGCCTGTTGTGAAAGATGGAACGAGGGTGATATACATAAGAGATTGGGCAGTGGAACAGAAGGAACTCCAGCTGGGCTCCGACCCCTGGGAACACTGGCCCTACTCGGCCAAGGCACCTTGGTCAGCCATTGCCCTCCTAGTGCCTGCACGTGGCAGCAGCTAGGCTGCTGTGTTGGTGTTTGTTCAGCTAGCTAGAGTGAAAAACGCAATTCTTTTTTCAGGGGATGTTAGGAAGATTCAGAGATGATCTATGTGAAACGCTTTAAGGTCCTTTTTTTTTTTTTCTTAAGACAAAAAAGGGAGGAAAATCAAGGGATTAATCATATTCATCTAACCCAAGATTTCTTTGAATTATTCTCCGTGTAATCTGTATTTATGGAGAAAAGCAGCCATGCCTTGGGAGCAGAGACCTCCGAATTCATAACTGTCAGAATCACAAACCATGGGCAAGGAATTAACAGCAGTAATTCTACTTTTTTTTTTTTTCAAGCAAAGACCTAGAGGGAATTGAATTACCAAACGTTCTTTAGCTCTCCTGCTGCCTTGGCGATGTTTAGTCACCAGGTTGGGGGCTGTTTCTTCAGGTTTTGCATACCCTGGGAGGCAAGTGTGGTGATTTCCTCCGAAGCCGGTTCTGCAAAGATGTCCTGCCAAAGCTGGCTGGCTCCTTAGTCACCCAGGCCACTGTCAGTGCCAGGGCCGGACCAGTTTACTCCCACACGCTGGCCTTCAAGTTGCAGCTGGCTGTCTTGCAGGGCCTGGGCCCCCTCTGTGAGAAACTGGACCTGGGTAGGTACCAGCCCGTCTTCCCTGGACACACCCCCTGCATTCCGTCCCACCCCACCATTGCACTGTCCGCTTAGTCAGGCTGCCCTCATCCTCCTTCCTGTGCTCATCCTTCAGTTTTACTTTGACCTCACGTATCCACTTACCTTGATGTGTGTTTGGACTTGTGGGGTGGAGGGAAGAGCCCAGGACATCTTGCCTAGCTGTTCCAGTTTCACCAGACGGCAGTTGGTTACTGCTTGTCCCAAATGAAGTCTGAGGGCCAGCGCTTGTTTTGTTTTTCCTCTCTGCAGGTGAGGGTGACCTGAATAAAGTGGCTGATGCCTGCTTGATTTACCTCAGCGCCAAACAGCCCGTGAAATTACAAGAGGCTGCCAGGAGGTACGTCTGCTTGATCATCTGCAACTCTTTACGTTTGTCCTAAATTATAGATGATTTGCTAATGGCAGGCCGAGTCGAGGCATCTCTGTTTTTGCCTCTTCTCTCTGTTCTTGCCAGGTTAAGATGACTTCTTTTAACTGTGCCAACTCTAGAGATGGTATTTTTCCTAGACGCATTTGTCTTTGCAAGTAACCTTTACCTCTGCTGTCACGTCAGCAACAAATCCAAAGGGGCAAAAAGCAGAAAGATGGCGCGCTGGAGGGGGCAAAGCACTCTCCTGGTTGGAGGGCGAGCTGCTTCCAGGCCCTGCGCGCCTGCTGACCAGGTGATGCTGGCACCTCTCTAGGCCTCAACTCCCTCAGCCACAGAGTGAAAGCATCGGGTTACTGATCTTGCATACCTTGACGCTAGAGAGCATCTTAATGGGTGTCAGATGCCGTGAACCCTCACTAATTATATGCAAAATTGGGTGTGTGCAAGCAGGCACATAACGTGCCTTTTTCTAGACAGTCCTTACCATTCGTCAAATTATAATGAGTCTGTGAACCAAGAAATGTTAAGAACCACAGGGCCAATGGCACAAAGGGCCTATTCTGACTCTGAAATGATGTAATTCTTATTTTCAAGAGTTTTTGCTTTTTCAAGAATAGCTGCACCCCCTTTTATGGAAGAAGCTATACCTGGTTCTTTGAGTCCTAAAGGATTGTTCTCCAAAGTAAAACTCTGAGCACAGCAGCATTCCGCAAACTTGAGACCCAAAATGTACTCTGGCCCCCTTTCCCCAGCTCTCCTTCCATCTGGGAGCAGCCTGTTCCCTGGAACTACCATCCCCTGGATGTCTGCTGCTGGAGCAAAAGCTGGCCTGGCACTGGGTACTGGTCGGCCCTGCAGCTCTATGTCCCACAGCAAAGAAACAGCCCCTCCCCCCTTCTTAGGCTCTGGAAACATGTCCCAGATCTTCCTCAGAGGTAGGAGTCATGTCTTTCCCTGAGGGGGGCTGACCGGCTGCTCTCACTGAGAAATGAGGAAAGTCAACTTGCTCCCTTATAAACCTTATACTCCCTGGGAGCGATGGAAATATCTTTTTGAATTGATTTGTTGTCCTTTGCAATTTTTTGCTCTTGATTTCCCCTTTCTTCTCCATCACATCCCTTAGGCCCAGAATCAGTCATGGTTTCTCCAGTACCAGGGGTACACCCCAACCGGCTTCTTATCCCCAGACATTCTTATTCCTTAGAGAACCAACTGAGGGTGAAAATGGTCCTGCCCTGGGCAGTGTCCCTGAAGCTAAGTGCGCTGTAATGTAAAGTACAACTCAAGAACATCATGAATTCATCTTGAAGTACATTCTTTCGTGTGCCTGTAAACAACCAAGAGTTATGTAGATCCGATTTTCACAATCCCTGTCCCATTCTCCTTTTTCTACACCCCATACTCAGCCTTCAAGTTTAGACCCATCACACAAGCTAATATTCGCAATTCATTATCTTTTCATGTCTTTGTTTTTTTGTTTCTGCCGCTAACGGCAGTCATACCCGGAAGTGGGCCTTGCTGAATCTTGAGCTGGTCTCCAGGATGCCTTCCCTGGGAGGAGGAAAACGCAGAGACCACTTGACTGAGCGCCTTTGTTTGCTTCATCGCATTCCTTTCGGGGTTGAGTCCCTTGCCCTTGCCCTTGCAGGGCTGGGAGGGGAGGAAGTGCAAGGTTGATTGCTTCACAAACAGATCATCTGTAAACTTACTTTGAAGTCAGGGAAGAAAAATCAGTGTTGTCCTTGATCCGGAGCTGATTTGGCATCCTGATTCAAAAATGAGTAAGCTTTCTACATGGGAGGAGAAGCCTGAGAGATGGGAAAGCTGGTCTCTGTGAGCCTCATTACCGAGTGGAGAGAGGGAGATGGGCGCCGCCGAGCCTGGGAACAGTCCTACCGACAGGGACTGATGGAAAGGTCCCTGGGATGAGACGGGAATCCCCAGCTCAGCCAATGGCCGCACCATCCATCTACTTGTTTGTCCTTAATTCTTCTCTTTCCTTCACACCCCACATCCATTCCAGAAATGAAGCCTGTCTCCCTAACTTACAAAATGCCTCTTCAAACTGCCTGTTTCTCTTCACCTCCCAGCTGCCAGGTCAGGCCAGGTCGCCCTCATCTCTTACCGGAAAGACTGCAGAAGCCTCCCTGCCAGCCCCCTGCTTCCACTCCTGTATCCCCCTCACAGCAGTCAGTGACACCCCCAGCCCTCATGGGAGAAGAGAAGGCTGTTATGTTCGTTGCCCCCCAGGGGGGGAGCCCTGCACCCAGGGTTACACAAATTCTAGCATCAGCTCAGTGCTCAGCAGAAGCAGTAAAGCCAGAGCTGTCCAGGGACGCCCCGCTCCCTCAGAGGTAGCGAGTTTGCGACACTGGGCAGGGGCCAGCTTGCTTTGAGAGTGGCCCCCTCCGGCCCACAGGGCTGGCGAGGAAACCAGTGAGGGCCGGTGGCTGCTCTGAAAGGACGCGGGTGAACAGCCCCGTCCGTGGGTCCTGCGGGTGGGGGTTGCGACCCCTGAGGGGCAGCCTCCCTGCAGTTGGAAGGGAGGCAAACTCAGCCTCTCCATAAAAATTCCTCTTTGTGTACATTACACTTGGGTTTTTCCTTCCTCCTCTTTGCTTTTCCTGGCTCCAAAGAATGACCAAGCCTGTGTTTGCTTTTTAAATTTGTCATGTTAAATACAGCCTTTGTGGCAGGCTTTTACATCCAGGCTGTAAACTCTAGAAATGGAAATTGATCAGGGGGTGGTTGATATAACCAAGGCTGTAAATGCTCAGAACGTAGATGCCATTCCCGTTTAATGCTTTTATCTAGCGAATGTGCCTTGTAAGGAGGGGCATAAATCTTGCAACTGGGGGAGGGGTTAGGGGAGGGGCAGGGTGTAACCTTGCTGTGTGTTACCGCCAGGTGTCACTGTTAACTGGCTATGCAAGAAAAGTGCCAGCTCCCCCAAAGTCCATCTGGTTAAATAACTTCAATGGATAACAAATAGGAAAATCATATTTGGGGTTGGGAGGAAGGCTCAGCATACCACGAGCTATAAGGAAGGCAGTATCCCTGAGGGTTACAGAACTGGGTTACAGAATAACCGGCCCTGTCAGCCACGCCCCCACCTCAGCCACGGCTCAGGCCGCAGCACAGCCCAACTGAACTGATTTAAATTCCCAGGTGGCCTGGGAAGCCTCTGAGATATTTCCCAGCATGCAGTGGGCCTCCACAGTTCTGTGCCTTTCTGGCCACGGAGCTTTTCCTTCCCAAACATGAAAGGAGTTTGAGATGTGAACGCATACCCCAACTTTCTGTTTTCCCTTCAGGCCAGTACGTGCTCTCAGCCTGGTTCAGCTCAACCCCACTGCAACCACACTCCCTGAGCCTGTCTGAGCAGCCGCTGAGGCTCCCTGTCTTTTCAGGGAGGTCTTAAATCATCCAGTGAGTTTTCTGCCCTGGGGCTAAAAGGAACAAAGTAGGCAGTGCCTATTTTTAAAAAGGTGAAGTCCATGCCCAGCAAGACTCAGGATGGAGGAACAGTGCATTTAGGTCAGTCACTAGGTCTCCTCCCCCAGTCCCACCTCCACCTGCCAACCCCCGAGCCCAGGTGGGGCTGCAGGGTGCCAGCAGGCAGTGCTGGCCAGTGCACCTTGGGTCGTGCAGGCACGGGGTTCTGCCGTCCTTGGTGCGTGTGGGGGTTGGGAATGCCCTCCCAGCATCCTGTGCCTTGCCATTGTATATGAGGGCAAAGGGCACCCACCCGTCTTGGAGGTGGACAAACCTAGGTTCAGATCTTACCTGCTCTGTGACCTTGAGCAAATGACCTAGTTGCCTTGTGCCTCATTTCCTTCCTCTATAAATGGGGGTGGTGATAACACTTTCCTCCTGGAGTGATTGTGCAGATAAGGGAGCCTCCGCCCTCACGGTGCTTGTGTTCCAGATGTGTATTTACGTGTGCGTACACAGCTGTGTGGGCTATGTGTAGCTGCACCAAACACGTGTATTACACATTATGTTATATAGACACATATACACCTGGGCATGGTGTTCTTTGTAGTAAGCTGGCGTCATCTTGACTGAAATCTGGACAGGTTTTCACCTCAGAAAGATCTTTTTCGTGTTAATTGTGCCACCTTCCCCTGCCACCCATTTGCTTGAGAAGTCAGGACCAGGTTTGAAGGTTCATTTACTGACTGACTTCCCCGCTTGCTTTCTAACGGCAGGATCCCAGCCCATCAAAGAACCAGCCGGTGCCTTCAAACCCTGGACACACACAGACTGGCACAGGCTGGTTCATTTCATCCCTGTCGGAGCCCCAGCGCCTCTCTTTACCCACACCTGGCCTATTATATTTGAACGGATCAAGGAGCCACAGAGTAGTGATCCATTAGTTCAGCTGAGCTTGAAATGAGTAGCTCATCCCCTTAAGTGGTGTGGGCAGTTTGTTGGAGCTCGGGCTGCAGAGCTGCTTCCACCTTGGATTGCACCCAACATGGAAATGAGGGCACTCCTAATATTTTTCCTTTTGACATTTGATTAATAGTTGACAAATCCAGACCCAAGTAGTTAGCTTTCCCATTATCCATCTTTTGACAGGCATTGCTGCTTTTCAAGCTCATTGTTCTAAAAATACGCTCAGATCTGAAGCTGTTCACTGTGCATATATAGAGGCATGATTTCCTGGTGCCAAAGATAAGAGACATCTGCCATGCAGATTACAAACAAAGAGGGTTGCTGGGTTTCAGATCTCACGGCAGGGCCCTCTGTGCTGCTTAAATCAAATGCTATCCCCCACCCTTTCCCTGCTTCCTGGGTGTTGTCATATGATTGACAGTCTGCCCGGGTTGACCGTTTCACCACCCAGTAGGTGGGGAAGGCGAGTCTGGGCTGTGCTTGCGCGTGTACGTACCGTGCTGGGTCGGGAATCAGGAGGCTCTGATGCTCCTGGAAGCTGGACCACCTGCACAAAGTGGATTCCAGATATCAAAAGCCTTGGCAGACGGCAGGGTAGCCATTCATGACTTGGCAGGGTCTGTGGCCTGTCCCAAACACCTCAGAGGCTTGAGTGCATGTGATCTCAGTACCGACTAAAGGAACCAGGGAAATGGCCTCGATTGTTTTATTATATGTGTATTTATTTAAAAGATGTTTGGGGGTGAGCCAAGAATTGTATTGAGAGTTGAAAGATTTCAAAGATGAGTACCACGTTAGAGTCGGCCTCACATTTGCTGCCCGATAGCGATATAACCTTGGATAAATTAACTTCTCCAAGTGTCAGTTTCCTCATCTACAAGACTAGAACAAGCCTCTCTGATAGAATTATTACAAGGATTTAGTAAAGTCACATAGATTATTCTTTCGCACAAAATATCAGCACAGAGTAAAAAAGTCAATAAGTAGTAGTAATCATTATTTAAACTTCCTCCTTATTCCAAAAAAAGAAAGACCTAGCGCATCTTATAAACTAAGGGTATGCAACAAGAAAACTAGGAAATGAATACGTTTTTTAAAAGGAAAACGAATAAGAGGAAAATAAGGTGAAACCAGAGTTGAGGGTAACGTATAAAATGCGGACGTGAAGCTCTGCACCCTTGCTAGAGAGGAGCCCGCTGTGTGGCTCTGGGCTTCCTGACAGAGCAAAGAGGCAATTCTAGTTATTGCTGGGATAAAAAAAGAAAGCTTTTCAGAAAGAGGCGCAGCTTTCCTCAGTACTGAACCCTAAGAAAATTTCTCCATGGGTCATCAACACTGGGTACGTCGTGACTAATATCCCTAACACCCTTGCAATAAATACAGAAGTACATTTTCTAGAGCTGTTTCTTACAGCATCCATCAGTGAAGGCTGCTGGCTTAGTGCCAAAGCGTGGGTTCCAGGAAAACAGTTCAGGGGGAGGAAGGGAAAATAGGTAGGCTGCTATGAAGATGTCTTTATCTTCAGGAGTACGCATCTTCCAGGGAGGAAGCAGGAAACCCTCTGTGTGGCCTGAGAGGCCAGCCAGCCGAGGCCAAGACCCAAGCCTGCCACCTTGGTGCTTGGCACGGGGCCACTTTGAAATCCGTGCCTAGCAGTGTGGCCATCATGGAATCTAGGCCTGCGGGACGCCTGGAGGCAGGAGAGCTAGCCAGATGGAAGGGGCTGCTTTTAAATCCTGTCCCAGTGGGATTTAAACCCTTCAGGTTCTGGTTTATTTTTGAATTGCCTGTAACAGATTGGTCCTCTCAGTGCCATATCTTTTTAAATATGCACAAAGCAATGGAGTCATTCCACTGCATTTATGATACTCTGTCTTGTGGTACTTTAAAGGCGCGATTAGCATCATAAGCTTCTACTGGTGTTCATGGTTTTAAATCCTGTCCCCGTTGCACTTAAATATTTTGAATATCAGTCTCTGCGTGAGTATGTGGGTTGGAGCTGGGTTGATCAATGAAGGGTCTTGAACAGGTAAATACGGTTAAGTCTAACGAGAATGTATAGCTGCAAAGGTAATTGGTAGTATTTATTTAGAGAGTAAATCGTTGCTTCAAGTCATAATCCTCCATTTTCAACATTTAGAAACAAAAAAACGACCTCCGTGCAGGGGAAGATAGCTAAATTGAATAGCAAGGAAAGACAGGCTTGAAATACTGGTTAACCAATGAACCGAGACCCATTAGAGTAAATTACCGAGTATGGAAACATCGGCCCACTGCTTGCTGGCTGAGACACGTGGACACCCTGAGTGTCCATTTGTTTAAAAGGAAACACACACCCTCGTTTGTAGCATCAGCATGTGTGGAGGAGTCACAGGAGAAGAGATGGCCAGAGAACAGAAGAGTGTGGAGGCTATTCAAGAGAGGAAATAGCAGGGAAGCTAAAATAACTGTGGGTCTGCCTGCTTTCCAACGAGTGAGCTGATCTTCCGATTGCATTTAGTTATGCCCATGTAGAGACAGCCTGTGTCATGTTCCTAAGGAGACATCCTTGAGTAACTGCCTTAGAAGCCCAAAATAAATAAATAAACAGAGAAACAGATCACAAAGCCACAAGTTCTTTACCACTGGCATTTACACAGACAGCTCATGAGAGCATTTTATAAATCCAGAAAGAGACAAGGAGCAGCAGATCCCTCAAGCAAGTAATTGACAGAGAAAGAATAGCCTGTCTCACCCAGGAGAGCTGGAAGCTCTGAATTTCAGTTACAGTTTGTTTAGCTTTCCTGGGCTTTGATTGGCTGGCGGTTTTCTAGAGCCCCCCCACCCCCAGCAGATGTTGTCTAGACTGACATGGTGAGGACACCCTGTGATATTTGCGTCTGCAGCAGAGGGGTTTCTTTTTGGTTTTGCCACATTTTGGGGGGAAGGGCCTGTGATCCACTGCCCACACTTGTGAACCGCTGTAGACGGTTGGAGCTGGAAGGGGCCTTAGATAAGTATCTGATGCACGCCCCCACCCCCGCCCCCTTTACAGAAAAGAGACTTCCATGTTCCTGGGTCCACCCCACATGTGACTTCTAGCATGGCCCTCTCCACGTTGCATGATGGGCCTCTGATTAGTCCTCCCTACCAGACAGGGAGCCGTGAGGCCAGAGTCTTTTTGTCCGTCCAGCTTCCTATCCCACACATCTAGCGCAGTCCCTAGACCAGATCAGGTGTTGGTAAACCGTGAAGAGATGGATCCCAAACCCAGCCGACCAGATTCAGGTAGCGTAGTTCCTACCTCCTCAGCCTGCTTCACCCCCAGCTCGGTCACGAGAGCACCCTGATATTGATCGTAAAGGAATGAGCTGCTTCTGTTGGTTTGGCATCTGGAGTTTATTAGGTACTTACTGATACCCGTCAATTGAAGATAGGGCTGAAGTGCAGGGAAATGGCTGCCTGCATGAAGTGAAATTCAATAAAATCGCATTTTAAGTGAAAAATCAGTATAAACACCAGGCTTCTTTGCCATGGAAACAGAGGTTGCTTAGAAACTGCCTAACGGCGAGTTCTAAATTTTTTAAAGTCAAGTTATCATTTAAGCTACACGGCCCTACAGGTTATTGAGAGATAATCACTCGCCCCAGGCCACTCAGAGAGGCACGAGGCACAGCTGAGTACCTCCCCAAACTCTGGGGACCAGATAATCTCTTGATATCTGTGCTCCCTTAGAGCCACTGATGTGGGCCTGGGGGAAGGAGAAAGAAATTTTTGTTCAGAAGTTAAATGGTGTACATATATTTTTTAAAAAGTACTTCTCTCTGGGTTTGAAAAAAGATGGAGCTGGCCATTTGGCATGTTCAACAGCCATCCCTGCCATGTCTCAAGATGTATTAGGAACATTTTCCCAGCAGTTACTGCAATCACTTCAAAGCAGAGGTCCTGTCTTTGTCTTCTGGCTTTTGATTATACAAAAAGGGCTTTCGAGGTCTTCAGCTTTCTGCTCTTCCCTCTCCAGTAGCCCCACGGTGGGTGGGAACTGGCCCCAGGACGAAGTGGTGCCAGAGTTTGGAGCAAAGCTGGGCCACTCAGCACACAGACCAGACCTCCTGGGCCTCAAGCTCAGCTCCCAGGGGCTTAAAGTAAACAAGGGTCCAAGTGCAGAATTTGTCGGTGTTTCAAGTTCAGCGGGTCACTTTTGCCAACCAAGAGCACAGCTATACCTGCCAGCACCTGACTGCATAGAACCCTGTATGTTTCCGACCTCAGGCATGCAGAGGGGCAAAGACTATTGCGTTCCTTTCTTCCTGAAAATAATGGGCAAAACCAGAACCCATGTGGCTGAGCATTGGGACCCCCGCCAAGTCAGTATGAAGGAAATTATGAGTGAAACAAAAGACAAATGTCCAGCCCTTTTCAGAGTGTTGAGAATTATCCATGGCATGGCCGTGTGCCAGGGTTGGTAGTGATAATTATTCCTTAGACACACACCCACTTTCTCTGGAAGGAACAGTGTTCATTAGACACTTCAAAGTGTTTTCTTGTGCCTCATCTCCTTAAAGCCTCGGAGCAAACCTCTGAATAGGGTAGGGCGGGTATGATCATCTTCCTTTGGAGAAAGAGGAAGAAACAGGTTCACTGAGGCAAAATAATGGGGCTTCAAGCCCCAGAGGTGGGAGAAGAAAGTTGCATGGCTACCTGCCAATCTGCGGAGTCTGTCCCTTTAAGAGCTAAGGAGTGAGACCCCAAATAATTCTTCCAAGAGTTTGGCTCTTGCTTAATAAAAGCAGGTGAACTTTGCACACGTTTTTGCTTTGCTTTCCTGTTAGCATTTTATTTAGAGATCTCACAGGGCAAAGAGAGCGGCTTTTCCTTTCCTGCCAACGAATACAACGTCCGCACTTAGCATGTTAAAAAGGACTCAGAAAATGAACCTTGCAATGTTTTTATGCCTCTATGACTGAACTGAGCCAAGGCACCACTTGGCTGGGTGTTGCCCAGTTTAAAATATTCCTTGAAGTAGAGAGTGTGCCATGCTGTAGCTTGAGAAATTGTTCCAGTTCTTGAAGGGGGAAAAAAAAAATCAGATGAAACCATTTGCATTCTAACAGTCTTTGGCACCAGGGAAAACTGTCAACTGTGTCACGTGTAAATAGAAGTCTGCTTCCCATTTTTGGTGCATTTTTTTCATAATTTCCCTTGCCACTCTAATTATCAAAGATATTTTTGTTTTTAAACAAAAATCGTCTCCTACGCAGGCCCATCTCCTTTCTGCGGTGAAGTGGAAACGATGAATTGGAATATTCTAATCACTTCTCCAGCAACGACCGCTGAGGTTATAAACACAAGATTATCCTAAGTAAAGAAAACTTGAATTGTGTAGGCACAAAACAGGCCAGTAAAATTTTCAAAGTGCCCCCCTCCCACCTGCCTCCCTTGTCTCCTTGGCATATGTCTTGTAAACCCTAGGAAGAAAGCAAAAGTGCACGGGCTTTTCAGATTAACATAATTGAAAACCAGAATTTAGCTCCGTTCAGCAAGCATTTAAGTCGCTGTTTGATGGCCAGCTGTATGGGAGAGGCTCCTAGGAATGGTCGTCAAGAATAAAATGTGGTCCATCAAATAGATATTCTCCACTATTGGTAGATAGGGATCGCATTTGCGAGGCACGGGGTAGGACTGGATCTGCGTTTTCTCGTTTAAATCTCTGCAAAACCCTGAGGGAAGTACATTCCCCCATTTTTAGAAATGAGGAAACCGAGACTGAGACAGATTGAATTGTCTCCCACAGCCACATCGCTACCAGTGTCGCAGTAAGTGAACCCCATAACGAACATCCCTTAGTCCTTCCTTGGTGGTGAGCAGTTGACCTGTCCTTTAGATCCTTCTACAGAATGTGAATATTCCAGGGAGCGATGTCACCTTCAGTCATTAGTGGACAACCTAAGAAGTCGCTTAGTCAGTATGTGAACCTGTACCCACTAGTACTGGTTGAGTGTTTACCATGTGCCATGCTAGGTGCCCGGGATACAGCAGAGAGCCAAACAGACATGGTCCCTGCCCCCCAGGAGCTTGTATTGTGAGGAAGGGAAATGCTCCATAGACAAGTAGTTGATAAGTGCTGGGTGTCCTGAGAAAGAAAAATAAGCGGCAGCCACCTAGGTATAATGGTCCAGGAAGGCCGACTTCTCTGAGCGGGTGATGTGTGAGCTGGCGTGGGCATGATGGCTGAGAGGGAGCTGCCCCACTAGGGGAGGGCCTCGGCCTTCCTGGGATTGAAAAGCCAGGCTCTCAATCCTAGAGTCGGCCAAGTGTATGGAGTTGACACTTAGACACCCGGTACAGTGGCCCTGGGCGTGACTGGTCATTTAGAAATGGGATATGACCTCACAGTTCAGGCCAAAATAACCGTGGTAGGTGTATCGTGTCAGGTGGTCCAGACCCTTCAGCTCCGTCCTTATCATGTGGGACACCAGTGCCTTGCCTTTGCCCAAGGTCACAGGACAGGGCTCAGCCAGTCCTGCCCCAGGAAAGGAACGAGCTGAACCCTGTCGGAGCATGTCTAGACCACCGAGAACAGCTCTCTGTGGTCAGAAAGGGCCAGCTACAGCGGTCGGCAGCGAGCTGGAGGGCTGGTGCTCTGAGCCGAGGGGAGCCTGTCGTGAAGGGTGGGCCTGTCCGTTTTCTTCCTTCTGAAAACTCGGGCTTCACACCCCAAAACCGGACTTTGCCAGGAGCTTGCTTGATGCCAGTCCTGTTCTGCTCGGACTAATTACTCTTCTTCTCTATGTCGGGGGGTACAACACTCCTTACCTGTATTTCAGATAGGCTTTGGGGCCCTGCGAATCACCGTGCCTTATGAACTGAAGTGGGTTTGTTCTGCTGTTCGTGATTTGATGTTGCTGTCAGTTTTCTCTCCAATAGCCCAGTGAGTGGCCTCTTGGGTAGAATACCAGCAGGTTCCCCTCCCTGAGCCCCCACCCACCTCCTCACTCCTGTTCATCTCTCCACAGGGTTTTCTTCCACTTGATGAAGGTAGACCCAGACTCCACCTGGCTCCTCCTGAACGAACTTTACTGCCCTGAGCAACTCACACCTCCCCACCCCAGCCTCCACCCTGTGCAGCTGCGGGGGGCCGTGGGGCAGCAGAACCTTTACACAGCCAACGTGCTCCTCCTGCTCCAGGAGCTGCAGTGACCCCTCCTTCCCCCACTGGGCAGGCACCGGCCAGAGGAGGTCACCTCCACTGCCTGCAGGTGGGGAGTTGACCCCGCCCTGGCCGAAGGCCTTGGCTGCTGCAGCAGAGAAGACTGCAAAGGTGGATTAAACAGCCAATCGATTTATAAATTGATTGATCACGCAACTGCTTAGAAATTGGATTGAAGGAAAGTAGCTGACTGTTATTTATATTTCTGTACCTGGTGTTTTCACATGACATTGTCGGGCAGCTCTAAGGGCTTAACTCCTTAGCTTACTCTCTCCTGAGGTCCCAGCTGCCTCACCGGCCAGCCCTTCCATCACCACACACACACACCTGAGTGTGGGACAGAGGCCTGTTCTGTGCAGTGTGTGTCCCTGAGTGCCTGAGGACCACGTGGAAGTAGCACTCATCCAGGCGTGTTCAGAACACAGCCCAGCATCACAGACACACACACAACTTCCTCACCACGAAGAATGAGATGGAACTAACGTGTTGCACCTTACCTGTTCTTGGGAAGAAAATGAAATAAAGGCATTTCTTGGATGAAAAGTATGATCCAGAGCTCACGTTGAAGTTTTTTTTTAAATTGGGTGATTTGTTTTAATTGAGTATATATTCTTGAATGGATAATCCAGAGCCATGGCATAAACATCCAAGCAGCACAAAGCAGAAACTGAGGTCAGTCTCCTCGTGCCCCAGACATCTGGTTTTCCTCCCCAAAAGCAAACAGTCATGACAATTTTTTGGATACCTTTTGAGCAGGAGATGAATTTTTTTTACTTTGTATTATGGATAATAGTATTCTGATGCCCTAGGTACCCATAACCCAGCTGCCCCAGTAGCCAGCACATAGCCAGCCAGCCTTGCTTCTTCAAGCCCCCTGCCCACTTACCTCCCCACCCCCACCAGCCCCTGGATTATTTTCAAGCAAATCCCCGCGATTTTTTTTTTTAAACCTCCAAAATCACACCTACAAACTTTAACGATGGTCCTTTAATATTGGATTCTGTTGGTGTTTCAATTTCCCTAGTGTGTGTGAATTAGGATCCAAATAAGGTACGTACATTGCTGTTATCGATATGGCCCTTAATGCATCTCTTCTCATTTATAGATTCTGCCTCCATCTCTCTTTTTTTTTCCCCTGAAAGTTTTATGGTGAGGAAAGAAGGTCATTTATCCTACAGCATTCCCCACAGTGTGGATTTACAGATTACATCCCTGTGGAGTCATTTCACAGGCTCCTCCTGTCACCTGTATTTCTTGTAAATGGGGAGGCACAAAAGGAGGCTTGATCAGGTTTGGTTTTTTTGTTTCTGTTTTTTGGCAACACTCCTCCATATGTGGTGTTGTGGCGTTCCTTCCATCGGGCGGTGTGTGATGTCTGAGCTCCTCTCATGATACTGACAGTCCTTGGTGCACCTCGCCTGGATCCACTCATTCTTTAGCGATGCTTGCCAGGTTGTGCTGCTCTAGTCGCACCACGCCAGCTTGCTTTTAGCTAGAGTGCTTGTAGAAGGAGACCTGCCCTTCCTCAACCATACGCTAACCTTGAGGGAGTTTGTGTACAAAAGGCAGGATAAGTACTTGATTTTTCTAGCTGGGGGATTTACAAGGCACAGATTATGTAAATTTAGGTAAACTGCACAACACACAGACTAAAGGCCTCCTCACCACATGCATGGGGAGACACCACCATCTAGATAACTCCTCCAGTAATTTAGGTAATCCTCGAGCACTACAAAAACCCGGAAGGTGGTTGGCTTGGGGACATACTGGAACAAGGGTCCTCAGCCAGTTCCGACAGGCTCCCTCATCTCCTGTTAGGGTCTTCCCTGCAAGGGAAGTGGGATGTCTGGGTGGCAGCAGCCTGGCTTCCAGTCTGGCTCTGCCAGAAATCATCAGACACACTCCCTTTCTTTGGGCCTCAGTTCTCCCACCTTTAAAGTGGAGCCAGAAGGAGAGCTCTTAACTCTTTTGGAATTCTGGGCCCCTCTAGGAATCTGATGAAATCTGAGGACCCACTCCCCAGAAACTCTTCCTCCTCCAGTGTCACTCCCGGGAGGGCACTGCATCCCCACAAGACTGCATTCACACACCATCCCATCCTCTGCTGGGTCTGCTCAGTTGACATCACAAAATGCTCTGTACAATTCCAGAGCCTACACACATGACCCTGCAGGGACCCCCCAAGTGAAGAACCCCTGAAAGAGAGAGGACTCCAGGTTTTAAATTCTGGGATGATTTTCTTTGGGAAAGGGAGGGTCTGCCCTCTAATTGAGGAGATTATAAAAGGATTCACAGCATTGTTCCTAATTCCACTGGGGACACAAAAGGATAGGCTAATTCCATCTCTAAATCCTGACAAATGAGAAAACAGGTCAGAGGTGGCGCCATTTGTTGAGCTCCCAGTGAGATGAAAGTAACCAGCCTTCCTGGGGCCCCTGGGTGTGGCCGGCTGGGCTGGGGTCCAGGGAGGCAGGGGACATGCACACACATCCTGGGCTGTGATCAAACCTGGCCTCTGCGGACGCTCTGCCCGGGATAATCTGCATGAGAAGATTTGCCATGGTGTTCTAGAAACCCATCTTCCTCTAAGAGTTAAGACATCCTGAGTTGCTTTCAGATTCCTACAGGCAGATTGTTGCACTTGATTGATTAAAAAAAAAACTAATCAGAGTGCCTCTCCAGTTATGATTATATTCAGGCAACTTTCATTTTGAGCCTGTCCGGTTGACTCAATCGCGGGGGCACCAAGGGATCATCTCCCCCTGTTAAAACTTGCTGGTGGCGACAAGGGGCTCTCCTTTCACTTCGGGTTTTCGAGTGTTGGTTTGGCTGGAGTTAGGGGTCAGTGAGAGAGTCATAGGTGGGCTTCAGATTTCGGATTTCGGGTTGAGATGGAGTTCTGATTCGCAGGCAGAGGAAGGCTCCTGGCGGATTCGGGAAAGTGGAGAGCTGGATCCGGGGTTCCTGTGAAGGGTTGGATGTGGCCCTCAGGAGGCACCATGTTGTGGAAAGAACGTGGGGAGCCAGAGCTGGAGTTGATTTCTGTCCTTGCCTCTATGTAACTGTGTGACCTTGGGCGGCTCACTTTACTTCATTTTCCTATCTGTCATGTGGCATTGCCGCCTCTGCTTGCAGCCTAAGGAATACACACGGTCATGTTTATAGTGTTTAGCAGAGTGCCTGGGGCTCAGACAACAGGTATTCCTTCCCCCCTCCGACCCCATTGCTCATGGCTTTGTTAGGGATGCAATACATACTCCTCCAGACAGTTATAGCTGAGCAAGTAGATGGTTAAATCTCAGAACTACCCAGGAACGAAAGGGGACCACAGCAGAGGAGGAGGTAAGATCGCAGTAGGACAAGCAGACTTTGGCAGGCAGAGAAGATAAAGGGCATTCCAGACAGGGAAAATAACATGTCCAGAGGCACCTGGGCATACCTGCCAACATCTGTACTCGTCCTAACTTCCTCAGTTGCAACAAGAGGCCCAACTCAAACTGGCTGGAGCTGAAAGGACTGTCTTTGCCATATAATCAAAAGGCCCAGCTCGCTCCAGACCCCACATCCGTCTCTGCATTTTGATTCTGCTTTCCCTGCTGCTGGCTTCCTTTTCTAGCAGCCTCCCTCTGTGAAGTGTCAGAGATGGCCACCCGTAGTTCCAGCCTTCTATTCTCAGTTAACAAACCTAGGAGAGTGTTCCCCTCCTTCAGACAGCTCCAGCACATGCCCGAGGGTTTGCTCCCCTCAGCTCAGCCAGCCCTTGGCCCCGCCCCAGCCAAGCATTGTGCATCCGAGCAGATGTTGGCAAACTTTCTCTGTAAAGGGCCAGGTGGTGAATATATTGGGCTTTGCAGGTCCTAGGGTCTCTCTGGCAGATTCTTCTTTGATTTTTTTTTTACAACCTTTTAAAAATGTAAAATCATTCTTAGCTCAAGGGCCTTACAAAATAGGTGTGGGGGGGAGCTGCATTTTTTGCCTTAGTGTTGGGGGACCTTAGTTTGCTGACCCCTGATCTAGAGCATTCTCACGGGCAGAACTGGAGGCAGGCAGGCAGATCAGCTCACCCAAACCATATGCAGGGAGAGCTGGGGTGGAGTGGTTTCCCCTGAAAGGCAGCACTGCATTTGGTTACCAGGAAAAAAGAGACACAGGGTGGGGAGAGGCAAAATTGACAGGCATCCATCCACCACCCCACATTTGTGTCCCAAGACAAGGGTGCTGGCCTGGCAGTCTAGGAGTGCATGTTAGAGATTAGAGGCCACATTTATGGAGGGACTTGACTGCCAATGTGGGGTCCCAGCCTTAAGAGATCAAGAAGTTGGAAGGTTCGAGGCCTTGGAAGGTTCTCGAAGAGGTGAGTAATGAATTGAAAGCAGCGTTTTAGGAATATTCATCTCGTAGCAGCATACAGGAGAAATTGGAAGGGAGAGAGGCTGGCGATGAAATTGTGTTTCTGAAAGTCCCAGGACGAGAAAATGTACCTCTTCCATCAACCCCAAACTGTTTGACGTGCCGTGGTTCATGGGCAACTTGAGGCACATAAATATGTGCTTTCAAGTTTAAAAGTAAGAAGTGAGATGAATGGAACCTCTGATGAGGCTTCCTCTGGCTCGTTCTGGAGACTTGAGGAGCCCTAGAAATGATTTTCCAAAGCTCCAGCTGTGATGAACAGTGCAGGGTACATACCTCTCCCTTCGTGTGACTTACCCCAGCCTCTGTGTCGGGCTTGATTGGAAGCAAAGTGCCCGTGCTGCCTTTTCTCCAGAGTAAGGAATAGAGAGTCCAAATTCCAGAAAATAATTCTGAGTGATGGCTGACTCTGCCAAAGCTTTGATTGCATTATAAATGGCATTCTTCTCTCTGCACCCCCCACTCCCCGCCACCACTGTAGTTTGGAGGCAGCAGCTTTTCAAATTACGCTTGAAAAGCAGCCTGATTTCCCACAGGAATCATCTCCTAGATTAGGCGCCGTTCTACCTTTTCCGACAGTTTTACCCAGAGCACAACGCCTGTCTGCAAAGGGCAAGAAGGGAGCAGGGCCGGCCTCCCTTCAAAGCCTTCAGCACAAACCATTTAGGAAAATGTCTCTCACTGCAGCCGTCTGCCAGCATCTGGGGCTGCCTGCTTTTGCAGCAGGAAAGGGTTAAAAAGCACCAATGAATGGCTGCCTTCACCACCCGCTTCTGGTTTCCCTCATATAATTTGCCATTCTTTTTGCACAACAGCTCCTGGGTCTCAACCTGCTCTCTCAATCAGTACCCTCACGTCCTCAGCTTCCTCCCACACAGGCGGGCTCAGAAGTAAGGAAAGCACCTTTCAGAATCTCCGAGGCCGTTTCCAAGGGAAAGGATGTTGAAGGGGTGGGGGAGGCGGGGAGAAGAAGTGGAGAAGAGTTAAGAAGTTTCTTCATGAAATAAAACATGTTGCATTCTCCAAGGCAGAGGTGCGGAGTAGAGAGACCCCGGTGCACCCCACCTCCCCTTTCACCCCATCTTTGTGTCCTTGCTCACCTCATGCACTCCACCCGGTGCTCTCACACATTCCACCCAGGACACTGCCAAGTTCTCTAGGAGAGAACAGAGAGGCCGGAAATGGGAATCAAACTGTGCCACAGTTCACAACTGACCTTGGGCGCTACCTCCCCCACTCCAGGCCTCAGTTTCCCCATCTGCTAGGTAAAAAGTTTGAGCCAGTCAGTCTCCCAGCATGTTCCACCCCCGGAAACATCTATGATTGGATAATAAAGCGGTGACAGGTATGTAGGGAAGTGGGTGCGTAGATGGGTACAAGTTCTTTGGCAGTTTGGCAGACTACCAAATTTAAACGAGCACACCTTTCAACCAGCAATTACGCCTCTAAGAATTTAATACTCACACACGTGCACAAAAATGTACACACATAGGTAATTCAAGGTACTATTGTTCTTGTGTACAGAAACTCACGAATACTCGATGCCCAGTACGTGCCAGGCATCATGCCTCAGGCTTTACATTCGTATCTCAAGAGACTGGAAGCAACAGAAAGGAAATGCCCTCGTCACAGGACTTAAACATCTGTCGGAAGAGACTGAAACCCCCCTCACCACAACCCCCATCACAACACAGAAATCCTGGTGAACTATACTGAAGAATAGTACGTCAAAAGTCATGAGATGGGGGCGGACGGGTGGCTCAGTTGGTTAGAGCCCAAGCTCTGGGCAACGGGGCTGCCAGTTCGATTCCCACATGGGCCAGCGAGCTGCGCCCTCCTCGACTAGAATGAAGACAATGAGCTGCCGCTGAGCTCCCAGGTGGCTCAGTTGGTTGGGGTGCAGGCGCTCAACCAAGGTTGCCGGTTCAACTCCCGCAAGGGATGGTGGGCTGCGCCCCCTGCAACTAACAACAGCGACGACCTGGAGCTGAGCTGCGCCCTCCACAACTAAGATTGAAAGGACAACAACTTGACTTGGGTGGAGCTGATGAGTCCTGGGAAAAACACACTACTGATCCCCAGTAAAAAGTCCTAGAAATACACACTGTTCCCCAATAAAGTCCTGTTCTCCTTCCCCAACAAAATCTTAAAAAAAAGAAAGTGGACCAAGGACTTAAATAGACAACTCCCCAAAGAAGATATACAACAGCATCTGAAAAGATACTCAACATCACTAATCATAAGAGAAATGCAAAACCACACTGAAATAATACCTCATACTCATTAGAATGGTCACTAGGAAAACAACAGAAAATAAGAAGTGTTGGTAAGAATGTGGGGAAATTGGAACACTTAAGCACCGTGGAAATGAAAAATGGTGCAGCCATTATGGAACATAGTGTAAGGTCCTAAAAAAATAAAATAAAATAAAGTCATGAGATGGTACTGTTAACTCTTTCCTGAAGGTAAATGTAGAATTAAAAAGAAAGCTGGAGAAGGGCTTGGGTGGGGAGGGAAGAGGGGTGGACTTACTGGTTCAATGAACCGCGGCACATCCACATAACAACGTGAACAAAACAGCAGTGGCTATCAGACTTTAAAATGCACATACCCTTTGACTCAGCGATCCTGCTTTGAGAAATTTCCTTGTCCGTGTGCAAAGATGATGAACAAAGTGTTCGCTGAGGCATTGTTTGCATTAATAAAAGAATGGCAACAACCTAAAGGTCCATCCAGAGAGGCCTGGCTAATTAAGTGCCTTACTAACACGTAGTGTGCCATGCCTTTCAAAAGAAAGAGCTACTTCTCTGTGCACATCTCCAAGAGATATTAAAGAAAAAAGCAAGCCGAACAATGCTCCTCTTTATGGGGTTGGGACATGTGGAATTTCTCTTAAAGGACAACCAAGTGGTAGCCTCTAGGAAGGGTTAACAGGAGCAGTGATGAGCGATCGGTTCACGTTACACCCTTTAGACTCTTCACATTTTTTAGCCATACACACTGTGTAACTTATTTACTCACAAAAAAATTTTATTATTAAAATATAAGGCATTCGTGAGTCTAAAATTCTATGGTAAACGCACCTTTTGGTGTTAGGAAATTAACATCGTCATCCGGTCCCTTCCCCTGTGCTTTGCATTTCTCAAGGGGAACCAGGGCTGGGGGAGGGGAGGCATTGCTTATTGCTTAGTCCAAATAAGCAAAGAGGATGCCCTTCAGGGCATGGGTTGTGCACTGTGCAGGCAGACACCCAATGGCCCCCCGTGTGCATGCAGGAAGGCCATCTCCCACTCATGCCCTAGCTTGTCTGAGCCCCTCAGAGCGCCAAGACAAGCAGCTTGAGCCTCAGAGGCTTTCCTGACCAGGCAGAATTCAGGGCTCCCACTCAGTTCTCTCAAGGCATTGCATGATGCCCTCTGCCCCTTCCCCCCGCCCCTCCCGCCAGTCAGCTCTCTCTGGGGCTTACAGCCTCCCCAACCCCGTGGAGGGGTGACATTCATTCCTGCATCTTCAGCGCCTTAGACAGGGCTGTGACTTGCGCTTTCCTCTCATCATTGGGATGACTGTGCTCTCCAGTGACCGGCCCAAAATTATCAGGTAAAAGGGGCAAAGCTGGGATTTGAACCTAAGGCTGCTGACATCCCATGATGAGTCACATGACCAGCTACATCAAGGTCTGGGCAACAGGATCCCAAATCTGCAGGTTGGAAATTTCAAGTCAATAAGCCTTTTCCCAGGCTTTCTACGTGCCATACCCAGAGACAAAAGGACATAAATACTGCCTCTGAGGAGCTAGGCTTAGGAGAGTTAAACAAGTCATCACAAAAAGGAAGAGGTTGGGAGCAGGCAGACATCCTGGGTTTGAATCCCGACCCAGGTGCCTTGGGCAAGCGTCTTCCTTGCTCTGAGACTTGGTGAAATGGGAATAAAAATAATTTCTCCCTGAGATGGCATGGTGAGAATTAGACCGATGAAGTGCCCGACTCAGGGCCTGGCCCCCGGGCAGTGCTCTGTAGAAGTGGTCCTCACCATGATGATAATGATACAGTAGAGGTATTAATAGCAGCACAGAGGTTAAACTGCAAGGAAACTGAGAGGCTTCCCGGAGGAGAGGCCATCCAAGCTAGCTCTGCCGTGTCTGCTCATCAGACTCAAAGGCAAGAGCCCCTGGGGGCAGAGGCTCACACAACCGTTGGGGGTGTTGCTCACGTCGTCGGTGGGAGGTGGGAACAGTAGACAAGGAGGCCGAAGAAAAGGACAAGGCTACAGGGACAGAGGCTGGTCTTGTTCAATACCCCACAGGTGGGTCAGGGCTCTACCTTGGGTGACTGAGGAATGGGTTGGTAGGACTGCCTCGGGAAGTTGTTCTCTGGGGCTTTTCTGCAGGGCTCTGGTTGGCTGGAGGGCAGAGTGCACCCTTACCAGGCCACTTCCAAGCCGTTCCCTCCTCCATTCTGGTGGTCTGTTGTGGGAGCAGAGCGGTGCTCCCAGAGGTGAAGCCCAATGGGCTACGAAGGCAGACTGCCTTTGCCCTTTACCATCCTTACCAGCCACGTGACCTTGACAATCAGTGTCGTCATCCATAAGCTGGGGATGATAATAGTAGCTCAGCCTTGTAGAATTTTTGTGAGGACTCAATGATTTAATGCGTGGAAAGCAGGGGGCACGGAGGCGATAATGGAATCGGGTAAATGTGGCTGTTCTGTCTCTGCAGAGCACCAGGTCCCTGGGAACAGGACGATGAGTCAGATCCAGAAACGGCAGTTCCACCTAATGGAGCCCAGACTGGGGAGAGCAGCCATTTCTGCCTCAAGGAGGCCGCTCAGCGTGGGGAGGAGAAACGGCCCTGGGCAAGTGTCTCTTCTTCCAAGCCTCAGTTTCCCCATCTGCAAATGCAGATAATTAATGGCTACCTGTTTGATCTTGCTGTTTGGATTAAATGAGCTCACACGAGGCATGGGTGAGCCCAATGTGGCCTGTGAGCACCCTCTGGACACGGACTGCTTAGAAGGAGAGAGGAGCCTGTTTGTTAATAAAACCGACAGAGTTCAAGACAGTGGTCCGATGACTGGTGGGGCTGCTGGGGAGCATTCATTCTCAAATCAGACCCACCCTAGGCGATCAGGGAGGATAATACCAAGGTGTGAGCGGACACTCCTGGCTACACAGCTCCCGCTAATCTTCACAACTAGCCACGAAACTGAATTCTGTGCCCATTTCACAGGGACAGAAACTGAGCTCTGAGAGTTGAAGAGGCAGGTTCCTAAAGTCCTGCTGTGAGGAGTAGGTCACAGCTCAGGGTGTTTTCAGCTTGTGAGCACCAGCTTTTGCAACTTCTGGCAAGTCTGTACAAAGGAGGGGGTGAAGCCCTTGAATTTACACTCCAGTGTGGGAGGCCAGACTTCCCCTAGAAACGTTTTCATTTACTAATGGATTTAATGAGTGCAGAACTTCCTGTTTTAAACAAACAAGTGATTAGCATTGACTACAGACGTGAAAATGGATCCTAATGAATTGCTAATTAGCCTCCTCCTCTTCTCGGGTCTTTAGCTGGTAAATTCCCTCTCTGGCTACTGGGAGTCTTAATCTGACTGGAATTCGTTCATTCATTTATGCATTCATTCACCTAACATGCATTTTTTGAGGACCCACTATGCGTCACTGTGAACAAGCAAGGTCCCCTGCTTCACAGTCTCATGGGGAAGACAGTGTTAATCAACTGACTTCACAAACATGTAATGACACACTTATAGGACAGAGCTAGGACAGCATGCAACAGGACTTGATCTCGCCTTTGGGTGGGATGTCCCTCAGAGAAAGTTACCTAGAGGAAGGGACATTTGAGCCAAGATCTGAAGAATAAATAGGACTTAACTAGATAAAGGGGGATGGGAAAGTAGAAGAATGTTTTAGACACACAGGATAGTGTGTGCAAAGGTCCTGTGGTAGGAGGGAGCAGGGTGAGTCTAAGGAAAAGGAAGAAGCCACTGTGAGAGGTGTGTAAGGAGCGTGTGTGTGTGTGTGTGTGTGTGTGTGTGTGTGTGTGTGAGAGAGAGAGAGAGAGAGAGAGAGAGAGATGAGGCTGGGGGTTAAAGATGTTGGTCTGACTCTTGTAGCAGACAGGGCTGAGTGCGCAGCCCACATCCCTCGGGTCTTAATCACTTCAGTGCACTCCAACCAACTTCCAGCTGCCTCATTTTTGCATCTCTTTGCCTGAGGACTTTCTGCAGGTAAGGAGGGCCTTCTGTCTCCACACTTGCCAGGCCAGAAGTCCTGGCAAATTAACACCCGTAGAGCAGCCCTCAGTCAATGACTGATGGAAGGTGATGTGTAAAAACCCCAGCTCCCCCAGTCCTCGGACAGGATGATTTTGAGCTGCAGTGCTTTACACTGGCTCCCAGAGTTCCCTGGTAGGATGGAGCCTTATCTGTCACAGTGCTCACTTGCCTGACCATACAACCTTTCCCTATTTCACTTTCCGACTTCCCTACTGGTGCTTCCTGGGATCACCTTTCAGGTAAACTACTTACCCTTATATCTTTGTTCCAGCATCTACTTCTGGAGGAATCCATAGCAAACATCCTGTCGACATAAGAAATGTCCAAACCTGTAGAGAACTTTAATGAGTTTGGTGGAGTCTAATTGACAATTGCTAGGAAGCAAAATCTCAGCAGATTAAGCAAATGCTCTGAAGAATGGCGGTTTTGTGACTTATTTTATACCCTAAAATCAAAGGAGGAGGGTTACATGAAGGTGGTAGATTAAGGGGGTGGGAGAAAGCAAAGCAAGGAAATCTCTGGGATTGGATAAAGTAAAATAGAGAGACAAATACTTCTTTTACATTGGTGGGTACAAGATAGTTAATAATGAACATTTTACAGCACGAAGAGATGGTGTTTGGGGAACAAGATAACAATGAGCTTTCTGTGGTCTCCTGCTCTGATGCTGTATGTTGTGCCCTGAGGGATCTGGAAAAAGGGATCACTCTGACATTCCAAGGGCATGTTATCTTAGAAGCAAAAAGACTACAGACAATCTCACTTAAGGTAAAGATTGAGCTTTGTAAAGGAAGCTCCAGGCCAAGGATGTGACCACCGGCCATGACCCACTTTTCATTAGGAATTTTTAGGTTCAGACCGTCCTATGTGGTTAATTTCAGTCTCTGAGTTTTGTAGGGCCTGCCATGAAGGCCTCTCCTGAGCTTGTCAGGTTTAGTATGTTGCCCCTTTTTTATCCACAATCCTTTAAATAAGACACAGTTACGTTTCCAGCCCCCTCCAACCCTGGTTACCCTTGCCTGAACCCCTTCTTCTCTCTCATTTGTTTCTTTTGCAAAGCGTAGGGCCTGTGGACCCTGGTGGTTCAGCTGGGCTTTGCCTGGCAAAGTGCAGACGGGCCCCATCGCCTACCTTTTTTTCTTGGTACTCTGCCTCTGTCCATACAACCTGAGATGTCTTTCTTGTGGAGCAGTGCTGTCCAGTAGAACTTTCTTCAATGATGGTAATGTTCTATATCTGTGCTATCCAGTATGGCAGCCACCAGCCACAGGTGAGCACTTGAAATGTAGCTAATATAACTGGGGAACTGAATATTTTGTTTTATTTACTTAAAGTGAAATAGATACACATGGCGAGTGGGTGACCCACCGCTGTGGTACATGCCCTATCCCCTGGGGGCTGCTAAATTTCCTTAAGACCAAGCCTGATGGGTTATGGGGAGGGCAGCTGAGTGGACCCAGGTCGTTGCGCTCAGCCGTCAGGCCCACCAGCGCGTCCTTAGGTAGACCACCCAGAAGACAGCCATTCGGGTCCCAGGGACGTGAGCAGTGTGTCCAGTCTACAGATCCCATCCCTATCTTTCCCTTCTTTGAATGTGTTCAGCTGTGCTCCCCACCCCTATAGCTGGAGCTGACAACCTTGAGGGACGGGCTGGGTGAGATGGCTGATCTGGGTGGCGCTGAGTCAGACGATGGCTTTCTTTTGGTTAGTGGATTGAAAGGTTCTTCCTGGAGTTGAGGAATAAACATGTTCCAACTACTATAGTATATTGAGCTCAAAGTGCTTAGTTTAAGACAAAGTCAGGCCAAGGGTAGGGCCTGCTAGAAGTAATCCAATATCTATCCTCCTCTCCTTCTAAATAAACGAACCCTGTTATTTATCTAGGCACACAGCTGGTCAGAATAAACGCCACATTTTCCTGTCACCCTTAGGCCCATGTGACCATGTGACTATGTTCTGGCCCATGATAGGTAAGTAGAAATGATCTTCAACTTCAAGCCCGTATCCTTAAAAAGAGGGTGTGTGCCCTCCTCTCTCTCTCTCTCCTTCCTGCTGGCTGAAATGCAGACCCACTACTGGGAGGTAGAGCCACCATTTGGGGCTGTAAAGAGAAGCCTGGCTGAAGGGGTGGTAGATCTCATAGTAATGGGGTAGAAATGCCAACTGGTTCCAAACAAGGATCTTGTGAAATTTAGGGAAGGAGAAAACAGGGCTCTGAAAAACTTCCTTTGGTTTAAATAAGATGCAATAGGCCAACACTTTGACCCAATCCTCGTAAGCTGTTAATGTCTGTCAGAGACAAATCTTTATTCATTGATTCATTTATTGAGTGTGTGCCAGGAGCCAAGACCTGTGTTAGGCACAGGAAATGCAAGAGTAAACAGGACGCTTAGAGGCTGAGCCTTCATCACCATCCCTGGCATTTCTGTAGCTCAGGGTACATTCTAAAGTGTCACCTCCAGTCAAGATAGCACTGGGTCCATGGTTTTAAAACACCTGCTCCTCAGCTAGAACTCTTATGCATTGCAGATGGGAATGCAAAATGGCTCAGTGACTTTGAAAAACAGTTTGGAAGTTTCTTATAGTTAAACATACACTCATTATACTGTCTAGCAGTTTTACTCTCAGATATTTATCCAAAAGAAATGCAAATATGTCCACATATGTCCATACAAAGACTTATGTATGAATGTTCATGGCAGAATTTTATATAATAACATCAAATTAGAAACAACTCAAATAGTCATCAATAGAGATAAACAAATTGTGATGTACCCATACAAAATACTACTGAACAGTAAAATGGAATGACTATTCATTCCATGAACAGTAAGTCTCAGAAGTAAGTCTCAGAATCACCATGTTTGGTGTGAGAGGTCAAACACAAATAATATATACTGTCTGATTCACTTTATATGAAATTCTAGGAAAGGCAAAACTAATCTGTAGAAAGCAGATCATTGGTTACGTGGGCCTGGGGTTTCAGGAAGGGGATTGATAACAAAGGGGCCCAAGGGAAGTTTGGAGGGCGATGACGGTATTCTTTTCTTGATTGTAATAGTGATTATATTTATCAAAACTCAATGAATTATACACTTAAAATTAGCGCTGTTATTGTATATAAATCATACCTCAGTAAAACTGACATAAGACAAATTAACCACACTGTTCGTAAATTAGTGGGAAAATAAACCTCTGTTCATACACTACAATAATAGATAAATTATATATTTTTTAAAATAAAATTACATAGCCACACAAATATAATAAACTTTTCTTTGGAACAGAAAGGGAACAAAACAAAAAAAAAGTAAATGGAGGCTGAAGCCTCAAACCTGCCAGGCTGTGGGTCTGGAAACAGGCAGAGGTGGCCAGGAATTTAATTCCTGTAGAGTAAATGGAGACCAAAAGGATTCTTTGAGAACTGGAAGTCGACTGTCAGACTCACCAGTTGAAACCGTATCTTAGGTAACAGGGGAGCACATGTAGATCTGGCAAGTGGGACCTGAATTAAACCACCTTGACTCACGAACTGCATCTGTGACATCTCTGATGTCACCAAAAGGTGGAAATCCTGAGCTGCCAATAGAAAGCCTGGTTTGGGTCTAGAGTCCTGAGGGTCTGGGTTCAGACAAGAGCAGAGAAAGAAAATGGACAGAAAAATTAATCTTCAACATAATCCTGCAAACCAAAATTCTAAAGCACGTGAAGGAAACTGACACTAAGAGAGACAGCCAATAAACCCAGCTCTTTCACAGATGAATTCACTCGTGATAAGTGCAAATAATAGAGCAATCTGGAAATGACTTTAAAATAAGTTTAAGACCCTACTAAAGGTAAAGAAGGGAATGACTTGTAAAAAGAAAAAGTTATGAAATAAAAACAGATACAATTAACCGTTGATGTGAAAAAGAAACTATTAGAAATCCTAAAAGTGAAAAGTAGCATTCTTGAAGTGAGTTCAAATAGGATAAACTCTAAATCAGACACAGTGGAAGAGACAATTAGTGAATTGAAAGATATTCCGAGTAATTCACCTAGGAAACAGAACAGAGAGATAAAGAAATGGAAAATGTAAAAGAGGTTAAGACATGGTGAGACAAGGGTGCAAATGCAGACTGAATGATTGCAACATATACAAGTATGTAACAGAAATTCCAGGATAGAATAAAGGATATGATATCCACCATACAATATCCAGATGATTGCTGAGAATATTTTTAAAAAACAAAAAGAAAATGAAAATGCGTATCATGCCAAATAGGGTGGGTAAAAAAAATGTCAATGAGAAACATTGTGATGATAGAACAGAATGTCAAGGATAAAGAGAAAAAAATCTTAAGAGTTATAAAAAAATAAAGACAAATTGCCTACAAAGGAATGCCAGTAGAACCAACAGCAGATTTCTCATTAATAGCAATGGATGACAGAGACAGAGAAGTAATATCCTGAGTATGCAAAGGTAAAAATATGATCAACCTACCTCAATACACAGCTAGATGGACATTGAAAAAGGAGAGCAAATTACATTTTCAGATTTCCATAGATTATGAGTTTACCACCTGTACCCTCACTGAAAGGGTTACTAAAGCATGTACTTCAGCAAAAGGGAAATTGAAAGAAGGAAAATATTAAGTACAGAAATTGGTAAAATATATTGGTAAATCTAATTAATTTCTGACCATGTAAGTATGGATTTTTGTGATAAATAGTGGAACTAAAATTCTAGACAATAACAAGGAAGATGGGACGGGGGCCGTTTGATTGGTAGTTACCTTGTGTTAAAGGAGTTGTTTTTAAAGAGGAAAACAGAGATATTGAACAACTTTATACTGTTAGGAAAACACATAGTTTAGTAATTTAATGTTAAAAAATTAAAATGAAATCAGTAAAAGAAATGTGATTTACAGCCTTCAAATCAGTGGGGAGGAAAATAGATGGGGTACTAAAAACACTATCCATCAAAAGTCAAGAAACAAGAAAAAAATTAAAGTAACCACACGTGCTTCCCCCACCCCCAAAAGAAATCTCATGGTAGTAGAAAATACAACACACACACACACACACACACACAAAATGAGATGGTAGAAAATAAGTCCAAATAAATCAATAATCACAATAAATGTAAACGGATTAAACTTATCTGTTTAAGACAGAGACTATCAGATGAGATCTTTTTAAAATCAAAATCCAGCTATAGCTGTGTATAAGCAATATACCTAAGACAATGACCCAGAAATGTTGTAGACAGTAAAACACATCCCAGCTGAACACTAACCAAAGGAAATTGGTCTAACAATGTTAATATCAAGTAAAACAGAACATCATGCAAAAAGTCTTGCTAGGGATAAAGTCAATATATTTCATTATGATAAAACCAAGAATCCCACCAAGGAGGTGGAAAATCATGACCTTAAAGCCTTCCCTAGCATTTGGATGGAGTCCTTTTGCAGCTACACTTATTCAAGGATTTATCATTCATTAAATTGAATCTTCATGCAGGCCTAAGTGCCTTCATGTGGAAAAGGATGAGGCATGCAGACAAAGGAAGATTAAAAAATAAAGTTGCTTACTAAATTATTAACCACAACGCTATGGGCTAAATCAACATAACTGCAACTAGAACAATAAAAGCCCAGAACACCCTAAATCACTTGGGGTACATTTGTATATTAAATTAGAACATTTATAAAAAAAAAATTAGAACATTTATGTCGCTGTAGCCTAGAAAATGGCCTTTATTAAAATGTGTCCACAGTTAACACTTTCAGATACCAAACTCACGAGGGTGCAAATGCATCTCAACAAGCCTGACCCTCTTCTCTTTGGGGCCAGGAGTCAGGGCAATGAAAAAGCTGAATTGTGGGTGAAGGAGATAATGGCGGCCCAAGAAACCTGGGCATTTGACAAAAATCACATTTGATGACCTTGTAGGCAAAAGCAAGAAATGAGTTGGATGAGGCACAATTAGGTAAATTTGTCTTGGGCCCCCAAAGGGCAGCTGATTAATAGACGCTGTTAAGCAGGAAGAGAGTTCTTAATTATAGAGTTCTATAACTCAGGCTCAAATCCTGGGTCCCTCATTTATTTACCAGCTGGGTGACCTTGAAAAGTTTTTTTTTCTTTTTTCTTTATTTCTCTGGCAACAATCTCCCCAGAAATAGATAGCTGCCAATTTCAAGGGCTGTTATGAGAATTAAATGAGATAACTCATTAAAGCACTCGGCACATAGTAAGCACTCAACAAGCAATGCTTCCCATTCTATCTATAGAATAAAGAGAGAGTTTAGGAGCTACGTGTATGATACAGGTTTCAGAGTTTTGGAAACAGAGTTAAACAGTATGAAAAAGCAGTTTGCAATTTCGGTCACAATAATAGCAACACGCTGTTGCTATTGAGGGGAGTGATAGTTCTACTCTGCTTAGCACTAATCAGACCCCTTCTTGAGTAGTGGTTTCATTTTGGGAGCCATGTTTTCATAGGGACCTAGACCAGTGGTTCTCAAACCGTGGTCCCCAGGACCAGCAGCATCAGCAGCATCTGGGGATCTGTTAAAAATGCAAATTACTGGGACTCACACCAGCCCCACTGAATCTAAAACTGTGGGGGGTGGGGTCCAGGAATGTGGGTTTTAACAAGTTAATGTTAAATATTAGCATGATTCTGATGATTGCTAAAGTCTGAGAACCACTGACCTAGAGACATATACATGTCAAGGGGAGACAAAGGTCTCAAAACCATGCCTCTTTGAGTCCAATTGAAGGACCTGAAGACGTCCAGCCTCAGGGAAAGAAGATCTGACCAATCAGATGGAAGAAGGAGCTGGCTTGTTTCTCCATGTCACCCCAATGACGGGTCCAAGCATGGAAAACGGAAACAAAACTAGCATAGTGGATCTCTCTATAAAAAACAACTGAGCCAGCTGGCCTAAATCATAAGGGGTCAATTGATTGATAACAGAATTGATAGAAAGGTTCTATTGGGCTAATTCACCAGGTCAACCACATCCTCAAAGCCCCAGGCTTTTCCCATCAGTCATTTCTGCATCTCGATTGGATCAGCTCCTTATGGTGGCACAATGGTGGAAGACATTCCCGGGTCTCATGCTCAGACACTACATAAGAAGCAGAGGAAGAAAGTTTATTTTCCTTGTCTCCTTTTAAAAAAACCTTTTCCAGGTGGGATTCCACTCTCCTTCCAGCAGATGTCCCCTGGCATCTCACTGTGAATGTGACACCACAGGTCCCACAACACTTCCTAAACTAGTCCCCAGTTAGGATAATGGAATCGCTAGTATTGTCTGAGACCAGGATTCATCCACCTCTTCTGTGCCATGGACCCCTTCGGCAGTCTGGCGAAACCTATGACCCCTTCTCAGAATACTGTTTTTAACTACATAAAATAAAATGAGAAGATTACAAACAAACCAATTATCTTGAAATACGGCTTTCAAAATATATTTTTTAAAGAGTGATATAGGAATAAACTTGCTTTGTTATTAGTGCATTAAATAACAAAATCTAGCAGCAGATCTAATAACAACTATAATTTTGAAGTAGTGATGAGTATAAACAATGTTCTGGGATACCGGTAATAACTGTTTTGTGATGGGAAAATATTTGTGCTTTCTGTTGGTGACAAATCACCAGTTACCGCTAATGCTACTGTAGTTTGTTGCTTACATTCATAATAGAAGGAAAGGCTAAATTTCAGTTGGGGGTTAGTGAAAACAAAGAAGTAGTTTGATTTTTTTTTTTTTTTTTGCCCACGCCAGTTTTCGAATCCCATGCATTTCATCCATTAATCCTTGGTCGGGGTGATCTGTGGACTCCCCCGTAAGAGTCCCTAGCTTATTTTAATCAAGATTCACACACTGGGGCTGGGAGAGGACACAAGTTTTTTTCTGAGACAAGTGGCCTTTTCAAAGGAGTGTGGATACTTAAACTAAATCAAGCGAAAAAAGAAGTGGGAGTGGGAAGAGGGTGGGAGAGGAGTGGGGTGGCTATGGCTGCAGGACCTGCTCCATGTACGTCAGCCAGGACTTCCTTCAGGAAGAACAGACCTTGTCAAGGGGACTCAGACACCACACAGTGCTCGTAGCGGGATTCCCACCAACCTTGACATTCTTTCTTTTCCCCCATTTTATTTACTTTTGTTGGTTTTCTTTAAATATTTACATGTGTATCAAGTGATAGATATAATACTTGCCCTTTATATTCAGCCTATTGGGGTATTCCTTCTATCCCACTTCTTAGAAATGACCACAGCTCTCAACTTGGTGGGTATCTTTTCAGACAAATTGCTGTGCACACGTGATATCCCAACAGCTCACACACTTTCTCATGCAGAAAAACTTAGCAATGCCGAGTCCGGGCTCTGCCCTCCCCTAGGCTGGTGGATGAAAACAGCCTCCGTGAGCCAGATGCTGAGCTCACAGTGTCCCCCTTAAACTCTGTGAGGAAACATTGAGGTTCAAAGAGGGGAGGTGGACATAACCTCATAAGTGGCAGAGCTGAAATGTGAACCCATGTCTATCAGATCCCAAAGTCCATGCTCTAAATGCCATACCTGTTGGCTTCCAGAGCTGTACCTGAAGATGACCAGAGTAAGGCAATGAGCAGCATTCCAGGAATGTTTTATTTTTAAGGAGTGGAGTGGGCATATTCCTGGAACCTGGCTTGGATGGTGCCCACTTGAGATGGGCATTCACAATGAAGTGTTTGAGTGCTTCATCAATAAGGCTTCAGCACCCTAACATTCACAGGAGACTCCAGAAGTATATTCGAAAGCCAGCAGTGGAAACACAGGAAGCATTCACATTAAAAGTAAAAGCAAGGCAAAGATGTCCTCTAGGAGCTCTATGATTGAACATTATCTTGGAGACAGTGGGGACCATATTTGTTGACTAAAGGCTGGCTGCTGGCTTGAGAGCACCAAAGGTCACAGGCCATCCAGCGCTGGGATGCCTGGATTCTGGGACATGTCCAGAGCCCTGCCTGCAGCATAGCCTGGTTTATTTGTATCCTCATCCCTCCATTCATTTATTCATTCATCCTTCAACCTACCCTTCTCTGAACCTCAGTTTCCTCATCTGAATACTGAGGACACGTGCCTCCTTTCAGATCAGCACAGGGCCTCGGACCCACTTCGTGCTCATCAGTCATCATTTCAAGTTCCCAGTGGCCGCCCTTCGGGGAGCCTTGCTCAGTCTGGCTGGCCGAGGAGCTCAGAGACAGGCAGTTGCCCCAGGCTCAGTGTGGGTAGTGTCTGTGGTTTCTACAGGCACACGGAGGAGGGATCAGCTGGCCATGCTGGTTATGAGGGCTTGACCTGAGAGCCCCGAAACGACACACCCTCAAGCAGATTCTCGGCAGGACCATGGTGGATGGACCCTCCACTGGAATGAGCCAAGGGGAGTCCAGACCCCAGGGCATGATGGGAGCGGTTGGGGAAAGGGTCCAGGCCTGGCAGAACAATGTTCAACTGTGTGACCTTGGGCGAGCTACTTAGCCTCTCTGAGCCTGCTTCTTCAACTGTAATAAGGGGATGGTGATACCTCACGGGAGACAATAAGGTCCCTAAAAAGTGCAGTGCCTTACTCCGACCTGGCAAATCCACCCCGGAAAATCTTGGGCTCCTGTGCGCCGGGAGACATGGCCTAGAATGTGGGTGATACTAGTACTCAGATGAGAACACCAAGTCTTGTCAACACTAGAATGGAGAAAGAAGTGGATCAGTTGGAGGATATCCAAGCAATGGAATATTATGCAACAATAAAAATGGACAAATTACAGACACATGCAACAACATGGATGAATCTCACAAATATATACAGTGGTGCATAAAAGAATAGAGATTCCATATATATGAAGTCTAAAAAGATAGACAAAACTCAACTATATATTGCTTAAGATGCCACACATATAGGTAGTAAAGCTATAGAAAGAACATTAAGAATATGATGACCTTAAAAGTCAGGGTGTTGGTTACGTCTAAGAGGGAGGAAAGGGGCTATAGTCAGAAAGACACCTGGGCTGGACTTGGGGGTTCTGTGCTGGGGTGCGGTTTGGTGGGTAGCGGCTCACTCTTATTTGCTGTGTAATTTATTCACAAATCAGTAAACATGTTTTAGGCATTCTTCTATACATGTGATTACCTCAGAATCTAAGAATAGTTCAAGTGCCTGGGGCTGGACAAAGGCTTGTTTTCTTCTGCTCTCTCCCTGTGCCCACACCAGCTCTTGTTCTGTGCTTGGAGGGTAGAAAGCAGTAGAAAAATGCTCAGTGAGGCGTGGGTGTGGGCTGCTCAAGCCCTCAGCCACCTCCCTTCCCCCACCACACTGCTTCCACACACGAATGCCCCAGAATGACACTGCCCGAGGTGTTTTTTTTTAAACCGCTTTATTCAGGTTGTGTGGTAGTCACGGATTGGATCATGTGTACAGGGTTACCCACACACCCCTAGGCAAAGCCCTCGGCCTCTCCCACATACCCTACTCCATTGCTGAGGGGTGGCCAGAGGTTTGAGCCAGTTCTGAGGGGTGTTTGGCCCAATAGAAATATTTACAAATCACCAGGGGCAGGTGTCCCCTGATCATTAATTATGAAGGGATTGGTACTGGGGTCCCTTGGCTCCCAACAGCCCCAGGCCCTTGGGTAGGCCTTGGCATGGACCCCAAGAGGTGGCTGGGATGTTGGGGGCTGGCAGAGGGGGGCCCTGGGAAAGCCTCAAAGACCCTCAAAGGGGTCCTGCTGGTGCAAAACTCTGCATGGGGCCATGGGGTCAGAGGGGAAAGGTCTTCCTTCCAACTTGCTATGTGAAGGGGCAGAGATTCCTGGTCCCATGGCCTCCCCGGAGTCTGCAACAGGGAGCTGTTTCTTAGGTGTAAGGAGGCTGACCATGAATGACCCTCCAGGAGGCAGTGGGGTGTCTCCCTCTCCTCTCCGGGCTCCTGTGAGTGACCCTGCTACCGGGCCACAGCTCCAGAGCAAGGCTCCCTTGAGGGCTTTTGCCCCTCTCTTCACCTGGGGGAGGCCTAGGTCTGCTCAGAAGACTCAAGTCCAAATTTGGGGAGGGGTCACTGTCCACATCCCCAGGTCCAAGGAGGGGGGATGGTGGGAAGGAGGGAGCGTAAGGCTGCGAGGCCCTGGCTAGGGATAGGGCTGGGAGACAAGCAAGCAAAGCGAAAACACTGGACTCCACTGAAGCTGGTGACGAAAGGGGGCAGTCTGGCCCCAGCATGGTGTCCCCCCCAATGTTCAGGGGCAGTTGTTCCGTTGGTGCCTGGGGCCACCTCCTCTGAGCCAGGTCACCGAAGGGGGCTGGAAAGGAAGGGTTGGGTGGGGCTTTCATGCTGAGCAAAGGGGTGGTAAGTGGAGGGCCGACGTAGTGGCCACAGGCGGTCTCGGGGATGGGGAGGCGGCTGGACCCAGGCCGTCCTGTCCCCAGCGGTCCAGCAGCTCCTCATGCACTCTACGGCCGTAGGGGCGCGGGGCAGGCAGGTGGCGGGGTGGGCGTCAGTCTAGAGGCTGCAGGCCTCCTCATCCACGGAGCGCTTCCGCAGCTCCTTGCCAGGCTTGGGTGGCGGTGGGGCGGGTGCAGCGGGCGGGGCTTCAGGCAGGTGCAGGACTGAGTTCTCCCCCGGCTGCACCCGCAGGTAGGCCTTGACCTTGTGGTGCCGAGCCTTGCCGTCGCTGAAGTCGATGACACGGCACTCATAGGTGCCTTCATCTGTGGGCTTCACCCGGGACAGGCGCAGCTTGTGGGAGATGTTACTGCCCACCACCTTGACCACCTGGGGGCGACAGAGAGACTGTGACCTGGCCGTGGGACGCAGCGGGAGGACAGTGTCATCCGGGAGGCCCACTCCTAGGGTGGGGCCCCATAGACACCCTCACGAGGTCACAGGAAGCTAACTAGCAACAAAGTAGAAGCAACTTACACGTCCATCAACAGAAAGGCTAAATAGGCGGAAGTGAGTTCATTCAATGGACTACTGCACAGCACTTAAAAAGAATGAGCCAAGAGCCAGGCATGTTACAGCTCAGCGGCGTGCAGGAAGTGAGAACTCATTACAAAATCCCTACAGTGTGATGCCATTTTTGTAAATAAACACATAAAAAATACTCTGTATTGGTTTTGGAGACTTGTGGTGTCCAAGTTTAAAACAGACGGGAGGAAACACGGGGGCTCCTAGTGGAGGTGGTCTTGGGGGTGGTACCCGTGGGAGGGCCGTGGACCAGGGAGAGACTGCAAAGTGAGTTCTCAGCTTAGTCTGGAATGTTTTATTTCTTAAAGAAGAAATGACGATCGATCACAAATATATTGGGATTTTAATAACTATTCACCCCAGTTGGGGGGAGCGAGTGTCTGTGATAGTTGTCTTTGTGCGGTGGCTTTTTATTTATTTGATTTGATTTGATTAAGATTTTTATTTTGAAATTGAAATTTAACTTATATACAGTAAAGTGCACACTCAATAAATTTTTACTGATGGGTATGCCTGTGCAACCACCAAGCAGAGCGAGGCAGGGACCTTTATAGCCCTCTGGGGCGCCCCCTTGTGGCCCTTCCATGTCAGTGTTCACCCCTATGGAGTTAACCACCACTTTGACTTCCATCGCTGTAGATTTAGTTCCGCCTGCTCTTGAACTCTTTCATGCGCAGCTTCTTTCATACAACATATCACCTAGTTTTTCCATGTTGTTACACGGCCCAGTTCGTGCTTTTTCATTGCTGTGTACTATTCCATCACCTGAATATACTGCAATGTGTTTATCCAGCCACTTGTTGATGGACATGGGCGAATCTACCACGAACATAAAGCTACGGTGAGTTTTTTCAATCAAAAGAGAAAAGGCAGTTGGACAGTTATGTAAGATACATCAGTGAGAAATAGATCCCGTCTATGATCTATTTTTGCAACTTTTTGTGAGTCTACAATTCAAAATAAAAAGTTTTAAAAAGGGAGGGAGTGTTGGGCTTGTGGAGAGGATGGTGGTGGTGGGAGGGAGCTTCCATCCTTCCCTGGCCCACTTCCTGCAGCCCCTGCCCCACGTAGACAGAACAGTGGAGATCAGTCCCAAATTGCCAGCTGGTAAACTCCTTTCCAGTGATCTTAGCACCTGCTGGCATCACAGGCTCACCAGGCCCAGGCTGGAGCTGAGTGGGCTCCAGACCTGTGGCCCCAGCCCTGAGCCCTACTAGTCCCTTTCCTCTGGGGGTGGAGGGGGGAGACGACTAACTGCTGGAGGGGGGTGCCCCTGATGATCACCTTTAAGTGAGAAGGCCAGGATGAATAGGGCAGACTCCAAAGGGTACATTTGCTCTGCAAACTGGCTTCAGATCCCGTACTGGGCACTCACACATGTACCTTCAAATCATCTTGCTAATCTGCTCTGGCCTCCCCGGCCCCTTCTCATCGCTCCCAAATGCCAAGCTCTTTGTGATCTCAGGGCCTTTGCACATGTTGGTCTTTCTGCCTGGGTGCTGTGCTCCATCTCTCTTCACCTGCTTGACTCCCATTCATTCTCAAACATCACCTCCTCCAAGAAGCCTTCCACCACAGCTCCCTGTTTATTTCCTTCAGAGCAGTCCTCACAACTTGAGAACCATTTAATTGATTTGTCTGTTGACTTTATTTTTGTTTCTCTTTCTGGCTAAACTACAAACTCCATGAGGGCAGGAATATCATCTTAGTGACCATTATGGGGTCTAATTCCCTGTAAATAATAATATAATTATAATAATAACAATAAAAGATTTGTATAATGAAAGGACTCACTATAGTTCCTTCTCTCACCAACTGAAGTGGTAACTAGATATCATGCTTTCTAAGTTTAATACACATGATTATACCCACTTTACAGATGGTGAAACTAAGGCCTTGGAAACAGTAGTGACTTTCCTTCCCATTGGCACTGAGTCAGTGAGTGGCAGAGCTAGGAACTCAACCCAGGGCTGACTTCATGCACTCTAATCCTCCAAATGGTGACAGGCCCACAGAAAGTCACCCAGAGCTGGCAGGGTCACAGGGTGGAGGGATTCCCAGGCTCCAGAAGGGAAGAGGGTGAGTGGGTACCAGCAGGAAGCCTGGCCCATATTCTCTTATTCTGAGCCTTTCCAGCTGGTCACCATCCCCCACAAAGCAGGAAATCATGGTACAGCAGGAGGCCCGAGGTGGGACGAGGCAGAATGTCCCTATAGCAAGGGTGGGAAATCCTTCCAGCAGCCCCTCTGGGTGTGGGGGCCAGGTGGCCCCTCCCCATGCTGGGGACTGGGCCCAGCTGCAGGCCATCAGCCCTGCTGATTCCATCACCTCTGCCCAAGGGCACAGAGAGGTCCTATGGCCCTGCCATGCTCTCGGGGAGTCAGGGGATACTGTTGCAAGTGCGCAGCGGGGAGCGAATTACCTCAACATCTGTTTCCCTCACGGATATTAATTATCCTTCATTTGTCAACCCTACAAGGCGCTAATGGAGTAATAATGGGAAGCGCTGGGAGCAGCCGGCTCCTAGGGAGAGAGCATCAAGCATGGCCCACCCCTCTGCCCACCCTCACCCACCCCCAGACGGGATGCTAAGGCCACTGGCTCCCCACCACCCCCAGCAGTCAGCTCCCTCCCACCCTGACTGCCAGCAAACACATATGGCCTTCCGAGGTAAAGCTGTTCCCCCAGAGAGGAGGAGGGGGATGGGAAGCACGGCACGGACTGCTGGAGGCTGGCTTCTGGCCCTGGCAGGTCACCTGCACCCTGGCCTCAGTGTTCTTCAGCTACATATTAATTCATTCAACACACGTTTAGTGAGCGCCCACTCTGAGGAGATACATCTGTAAACCAGTCTGGCCCCTGCAATGCTTGCGTGGGCTCATGGTTGAGTGGAGAACACAGACCTCACACCCATAAACCAGCATCCCGGGGAGCTGGTTTCCAGTAGGACAAAGGGCAAAGGCACACATCAGATAGTGCTTCCTCCCAGCCCCAGTGGTCTGTGCCTTCCAGCACCATCTGGAGAAGGCGATTAATAAAGACAACAACAGTAACAGTAGTGCTGCTGGTAGTGTTTATGGAGGACTTCATCATTGTGAGATGATGTACGTACTGCTAAGATACCCATTGTATGGGTCGGGAAACTGAGGCTCGGAAAGGTGAATTGATTTGCTCAAGGCTCCCAGCTGGTGACAGAAACCAAGCCTTAAACACATCTCTGGGGAGCCTCCCATGACCAGGAAACCTCAGGTCTGTCTTTCCACCCCCTCCCACTCCAAACCCCCAATTCTACATGTTTTAGGGGAGCTCAGCCCCTCAGCCTGTTGGAGGGGGGCCCACCCTCCTGCTCCAGCTTCTTGGGGGTGGGAGAAGCAGCCTGTTGGGTTTCACCATTCACAAATTGGGCCGAAAATTCTGCATCCCAGACCTCCAATTCGACCGAAGAGGCCAGAGAAGAGACCCCCACAAGGGCAGCCTGGCTGTAAATCATAATCACCTCCGCACAGGCATTGATAGGCCCTAGTGGTACAATTAAGCACCTAATTACGCTGAAAGAAACAAGGCAAGTCCACACTAGGCCCAAGCTCACTCTCCTCCTGGCTCGCCGGGGGTCTAGGCCTTTCCGGGCACAGCAGTGGCTGCTGGGCCATCAGGTGGGCAGGCTGGGCTCTTTCTCCTGAGCTGTGCCAGGAAGGATGGGTGGTGCCAATTTGCATCGCTACTGCCAGACCTCCCTGACGTGTGGCCTCGCGGCTGAGGCCTAAGAATGATATGGTGCTCCTGAGAAGGTGCTGGGGTGAGGAATGGGGGTCACACGGTCCCTGCCCACGCTGAGCCCTGCTCTGAGCTCTGCCACTCCCATGCCTCCATCAGCAACACCCAGCCACTCCAACCAGCCTGTCAAGCATGCTCAGAGCTCAGCGCAGGGTGTCCCCAAATCTGGGCCCCGGGAAGCCTCAGCACCCCAGCCAGCCCCTCCCAAGTCATCATCCCTATTGCTGTTTCCACACATGCACAACGTATCTCTGAATCCCATTGATATTCCCTCTGAACACCACTGGGCCTCCTTCCCTTCTTTCTAGAATTCAGATCCCCCTGCACTGGCCAGAGCAAGGTCCTGGCTTCCTGTCATCACTCCAGCCTCCTTCCTGATCTCCCCAAAACCTCTCCAGCCCCTTCCAATCTGTTCTCCCATGATAACCAGACAGATCTTTCCCAATGCCCTTAACTTTGAGCCCTTCCTTCTACTGCTCTCCGAAGTAGCTGCCAGGAGGGGGGGCACTTTGGGGTCTCATCCTCCCCTCCCCTCTGCCTCTAACACACATACCTAGAGAAGTTCCCCTACTGCTAGTCAACTCATTTATACTTTAGCCCTCACCTCAAATAGCACTTCCTCCAGGAAGCCCTCCATACTCCCCCTCCCACCGCAAGACTAGGTCACGTCCTCTGTTATGGGCTCCAACTCCCAGGCAGCTCTACTCATTTTGATGGCCACGATTGTCATTCTACTTTTTATTGTGTGTGATTATTGGGTTAACATCCATCTCCCACACTAACTGGGAAGACACTGAGGGCAGGGACTGGGTGTGTGTGACCACGGCCATCACAGAGGCATCTTCATGGCCCCTGACCACAGGCCAGCTGCTCTACGGATGTTCCAAGGGATTCCCAGGATGGATAATGTTGACTCCGCATGAGTCTCACCTCCCTTGCAGACTTCAGAACTTACTGCCCTATGGCTGTTGTGAATTACCACAGGAATTTCAACACAAGATAGAAATGTCTACAGCAAAAAATCAAATCGTAGGAAACCCTGACCCAGTGCTTGGCCTGGTAATTCTTTGGGAAGGCTGCAGACCTCGTGCACTGCCAGTGGTCCCACCCCTCCCACCCCACGTCCCCACACCCATTTGGTACCACGCGTGCACCACATGTAGTGGTGGCAGGAGGGGCAGGAGGGGTTGGGCCTGCAGGACCACTAGATTAATCTGATGAATGCAGCTGCCTTTGATGGGGAAGTAGAAGCATGGGGTGGGGGGAGGCTGAGTGTGGTTCCAGAAGCCTCGGTGGCTGTACCTGGCTTTTAGCAGCTTGGCTGGAAGGGGGGGTGGGGTTAGGATGAGTGGGCCAGAGCACTGAGCCCCATATACACGGGGACCCAGGCTGCCCATGGCTCCTTCAGACTGAAGCAGGTTCTACGAACTGCATCTTTAGCACCGACAATTTCTGTGAGGGACTAACAATGATGAAGGCAGGTGAGCCCCTACGTGAGAAGGTATGTGTGGAGAACTTCACCGTGTCTAAAGATTAGGAAGTTGGGGACCATCTCTCCTTGCAAAACCAGTGAAAGGGAAATTAACCTAAATTCGAGAACAAAGAACTTCAATGAGAACAAAAGAAAAACTTCCAGAACTTGAAAATGGGCACTACGCAGGGGAATTTTCCTGAGCCACAGGAATGAGGCCCTGGTGGTGGGCTCCTCAGCAATACAAGCTACCGAGAGAGATGTTTTTAAGGCCAGGGGTCCTTCCCCAGGCCCCAAGTTAAATGAAGTAATTTGTGTAAAGTGTTTATGGTTCCTCACATATGGCAGGCACTCAATCAATGTCAGCTGCTTTACCACCATTATGATTATTATTATTATTATTATATTATTATTATTTTATCACAGATGTGCCTCTCCTCCCACATAAACAATCTCCCTACAATATTCTGAGCTCTCTTCTCCCCGCCACCTTCCCTCAAAGAAACAGGGCCTCCTTTCCGGCTCCTCTGCCTACTGGGAATGGCAAGGAGTCTTGTGATTTGCAAATTCGTGTTACATTTCCACTCTAGTAACCACTGTCATTCACATGGCCGAGTCCACGGGACTTTACAGTTTACACAGTGTTTCCATGTAGGCATTCGACAACCGTGAGAGGGGACAGGGAGGCGGTGGGAGGCGGCAGAGCGGGAGCCAGGACCCAGTTCCTGGGACACTCAGTGCTGGCCCCCGTGGGTCCTTACAGTCCTAACCTCAGAGCTCAGCATGGCCTCTCCGAAGCCTCCCAGGGTTACCATGGCAGCCCCCACAGGTCGCAGCGCGCATCCCTGGAGCCCTGCTCCCACCAAGCCCTCGGAAGCTAACTGTTCTTCCTCCCCCAGAACCCCAACGCTGTCCAGGAAGTAGACCGCACTGTGTGGCTCCCACGGTGTTTTCCAAACATCAAATTAGATCCCAACATTTAAAAATCAATTCCATCAAAATTGAGATTTTTAGATGACATCGGACTAGTGGGCTGAAATTTCTGCCTGGCTCAGTTGGCACCTGCAGAACAGGGCCTGGATTCTCCCACATGGTGCCACACGAGCCCCTTTGGCTCCTTCATTTTCATGGGCAAGCACGGGATGCATGTCACGTTGGCATCTTTGTGTATCAAAATAATTCTGGGTTTACAACCCTGTTGGTCTGGGCATGTGGATGTGACAGTCATTCACCTTTTTTACTGGGCACCTACTACATGCCAGGCGCTGTGCTAGGCTCTGGAAATGTCACAGTGAATCAGGCAGGCACAGTTCCAGCCCCACTGTTTCCGGGGGGATAGACGCAAAACAAATCGTCACAGGAACGAATAATTAGCAATGGCAATGCAGCCAGCAGGGAGGAGTATGGGTGCCAGCTGAGTCACAGGATCAAGGGAGGTTCTTGAGCTCAGAGCTGAGGAAGTTTTCCAGGCAGAGGGACTGGCCTGTGCGAAGGCGGAGAAGCAGCCAGGGGTGGGAGGGGAAGGGGAGCCAGGTCAAGCAAGACGAGACAGCCCAGAGGGTGAACAGAGAGCACAGAGCCTTGAAGGTGACAGAAAAAAGTGTGAACTTCTCCTAAACTGCAGGAAACCACGGTGACCATCTGCTTACAGGTGTCGGCCAACTCCGCCGTATCTGCATATTTAAGAACAGTCATGTGTGTGACGCTGTTTGCAGGAGGAGCTGGGTCTATGACTGTGAGTTCCCTAACCAGACCCCGGGAGCCCCAGATGGTGCGAGAGTCACAGGGGCTGAGGGTGCGGGAGTGATTGCACAGTCACACTGAGCACGTTTATTTTATTTAACTAATTAGCATCTTTGCATTCCCCTCACGTGGGGCCCAGCAGCCTCGAATTCTAATCCTCTAAATCAATTAGATTATTCTCTTCTTTGCCTGAGATGCTCCTTAAACCCTAAACAAAATCATAGGAGAGAGAGTTGCGATGAACAGGGTATACATACACAGAGATCTCTGCCTGCTCGGGCTTACCTGGTGAGTGTTTGGGCAAGAAATGGGGGCATTACATATGGATGTGCCCTGGGCAGAGACGGGAGAGGTGGAGGGCAGGGGTGGAAAGCGGGTGGGCCCACTCAAATTTCCAGACCCCAACTCCAAAAGGTCCTGGGCCAGACAGCACCAATGGTGAATGCCCTGTTCTCTCATCTGCCCACCTCTTGCCTGAGGGTCTGCGGGAGCCTCTTCCCTGGCCTCCCTGCCTCCACTCTGCCACCTCCAATGCCTGGTCTGGCACCCCCATGCCTCCCAGTTTCCACTCTACACTGTGACTTCTGCTGTGGCACTTCTGAGCTCCCCATGTCCTTGAAAAGTTGTGGAAGCAGTAGTAGAAAAGCGATATGGAGACCACTCCTCATACATACACATTCATACCCTCTGCAGGCACCTGAATGTTCTGAGTGCGAGGCTGGTGGACTTCTAGCTTCCTGCCAGGCTGACCTCATGCTCCACGCACAATCCCAGCCTACTCCAAAGGGCACATGTGTCCCCAGGTCAGTCCGCTCTACTCAGTCCCTTTCGCCCGAGCTCCTTGGGTCCCCTACCTCACTGGGCTCCAGGACAGCCTAGAGACAGAGCTCGAGGCATCTTAGCCACATCATGATACCAAGTCTTTGCCCCCTCTAAGGCTCAGGTGCCCCACTTATCAAATGGGTGAATGATTGCCCTTCTCTATAGAGGTGTAGCAATGATAATGAAATGTGTCAATGCGTAAGAAGTTGCGAGCCAGGCCTAAAACCCTTCGGCTATGGTTCCCCTACCTGCCTCAACCCTGGGAGCCAGATGACCCCAGTGACCGTGAGAGGCTGCAGCTGTCAGTCATGATGGGCTGAAAAAAGCCGGCTCAGTCTCATTAGACCCTGTTGGTTCCCCAAATAACAAATGCTGCTGAGACAGACACGAAGCATCGGGGACGCACACAGCCTTGGCTCCCGACAGGAGAGAATGCGTCTTCTCTCCCCCTGTCATTTTTTGTGCCTGTCATTCAATGAACTTGAAAAATCTCTGGCTTTTACAAAACAGAGCAGAGCCATTTTTTTTTCCCTTCTTGTTTTCGTCTCCTCCACCTTCTTGCCTAAGCTCCCTGCTGAACTGGACCCCCCCCCAAAAAAATATTTTTTTTTAAATTGCAGCTGTCTCCTCTATTAGAGCCCTTGTGAGAAGTCATTATCAAAACTCACACTTATTTTGGTCGCGTCCTTTGCAGCGTCTTCCTGCTGAGATGCTTTCAGCTGTTGGGAATGGGAGGGGCAGAGAAAACAGACACAAGGCGTTAGCATCACGGGGTGGGTATACGGGCAACAGCTAAGATTCTAGTTACAGCAGGTGACGCTATGAGGGCCCCAGGGTCTGGAACTGGGGGGTCCCTCGGCTCCATGTCCTCTTAGGGGGTGGGGGTGAGTCAGCACAAAGGACAATCAAGGAGCTGCCTATAAAACTGACTGTGTGTGTGCTATGTGGGCATGTAGATACGTGAGTACTTGGGGATATATGGCGGGGGTATGTGTGAACAGGCAAAACTGTGAGAATGTGGTGTGTCTGTACACTTGTGTGTATCTGTGAATGTGTTGTATTTTCAGGTGTGTCACACACGAGGATTTGCAGCAGATACTGTTAGAGTCCTTCCCACACGCCATTCCCTGCAAGCTGACCCCGGAGGCATCTGACTGCAAAGACTGGCACCTGCGCCTAAGGGCTTTCTCTGACCACTGGAGTCTTCTAAGCCTGTGTGTTGGAGAGCTGACACTCCCAGGAGCAAGACAGAACATGTTAGAGGCTATTTGCTGAACATGGGAGAATGTGTGAACATGCCTATATATGCAGATAAAGGAGTGTAAATATATGTGTTCATATACAAATCGGTAGACGCATATGTGTATGTGCTGGCATAGTATCTGTGTACACACAGGTGTGATAATAAAGTGTCTTAGTCTGGGTTCTCCTAGAAGCAGGCCTTGACACAAAAAATTCAAGTGCAAGTAGTTTATCTGGGAGGTAATCCCAGGAAACATCCGTAGAGGAGTGAGTGAATGAGACCAAAAAGGGAAGGAAGTCAATAACGGGTGTGTTATCAAGTCAGCCCCGACTGTGGGCAACCGGAACTTACTCCCGCTGGGCACCTCGGGGAAGGGAGCTGGAAGATTTATCCTCCGACTCTTGTCAGTCATAGGTAAGGTGCTCCGCTGGCAGCAGGCTCTGTTGTCCAAAGAAAACCCTCAGGCAGAGTCACAGGGGTTGGCAGTTGGCAGTGGGGCTGGTGGCAGGGGATGGTGTATGCTCCGGGAGTGGGCAGGGACCTCAACAGCATCTGCTCCAGCCGTGTGCACGTCTGAGCGTGTCCATGTGTCGAGGCCAATGCGTGTGCAGTGACGGTTGCAGGAGTGTGCCTGCACACGTGTGGAAGGGTATGCCTGCATGCGTGCACGTGACTGAACTCAGCAAGGAGAAGTCACAGGTGAGTGAGCTTCTGTCCCTCTGGCCTCAGTTTCCCCACTTGTACTGGGAAGGATGGGCCTCTATGTTCTTTGGAGAGCCCTTGTTGTTGGGCCCCTCCCAAACTCAGCCTAGCTCTGCCCCCCGCCCTGAAAACAAGCCTCCGTTTCAGGAAGAAGGGAGACAGACAGCTGGGTGCTGCAGAGGACAAACTAGCTGGCGCCGTACTCCCCAGAAGAGATGAGGGGCAGAGACACAGCCCCGCCCAGGGCACCAGGGTTCTCCCAGCCCAACGGGGAGCCTCCCCAGGGCTGGTACCTGGTTCGAGGCCCACGCCTCCTTCTCGGTCCAGGCCCTGTGGCTCCGCACGTACCACCACTGGATCTCCAGCGAGTAGGAGGGGGAGCCACTGCCACGGAAGGAGCAGGCCATCTCCACGTCCTCGCCTGTCCGTGCCGTCATGTCATGGGGCGTCTCTGTGAACAGAGCTGTGCAAAGAAATGGGGGGAGGAATGGCCGGGTCTCAGGAAACGGAAGGCCAGCAGGCATCGGGCTGGGGGTGGGGGAGAGGGAGAGAGAGTGGGAGCAGCCAGACCTGCAGGTGGGAATGTCCTGGCTTGAGGTGGGGCACGTAGAGGCGTGTGCAGTGCAGCTGGCGAGACGCGGGGCTGAAGGAGCAGGCCCAGGGCCTTGAATGCCCCACTCGAGCCTGGCTTCTACCCCACACCCGTGGGCTATAGGAGACTCACGTGGGGGAGGGCAGGGTTGCAAGGTGTGAGCAAGGAGGCCAGAAGGCCAGAAAGGAAGCTGCCATTCTCATCAATTCTTCTAGACTTCTCCAGTTGCTTCCACGCGGTTCCCTCCAGGGTATTTCCAACGCCAGTACACAGCAGCCAGGGCTGTCTTTGTAAAAGCAAGTCAGACCTGGCCATCCCTCCCCTGGCTCCCCACTGCTCCGAGAAGAAAGTCCACCCAGTTGGGGGGTGGAGGGTGGGGTCAGGCCCCGCCTACCTCCTGGTCTCCTCTCAGCCCTGTGAACCTGCCTTTTTCCACCTCACTGTTGCCCTGGCTGTTTCCAATGCCTGGAATGCTGTTCCCTTGGCCCCTCTTTGCCCGGGAAGTCACTCAGAGCTCAGCTCAAAGTCGGCCCCTCCAAAGGGCGGTCCCTCACCACATGAACCTGAATAGGTTGTCCCCACCCCCACCTCACGCCCACCCTAGTCATGGTCATGTATCTGTTCACTGCATGTTTTACCATCGAAACTCCATGAGAACAGGGACCCGGAGCTCCCCATGCTATGTGGTTTTTGACACCTAGTAGGTAGGTGCTCCATGCGTACCCAACAGGTAGGACATTCTCCGTCCTCTCAGGGCCCCAGAGGGCAATGGCAGCCCCACCTGCCTCCCATTCCCTGCAGGGCCCAGCTCCTCCACCAAATCGCAGGACAGGGGCTTCCCCTGTCCCGGCAGGAGCTCCACCTAAACCCCCATCCCTGCCACACTGTCAGATAAAGGAGAAAACAAACCCCCATTTTATATGGTCCTCCGCCCCTCCCCACCATATGTTTTGTCTCTCATCTCCCCAAACACATATGTCCTGAGATGTAGTTAGAATTTGTCCATTTTCTCAGGAGAGATGATCACGCCCTGGAAAGATGCGTGGCAGTAAGCAGGTCACCCAGGAATGCTGTGTCTGTCAGTACTCCGACCAGAACCCCACCTTGCGCTGCAGCCTGTAAGGTGCCCCACCAAGCGAGGCAGAAAAATCGATGGAAAGCAGGGCAGAGACCGGCTTCCTTGGGTGGGGACTCTATCAGGGTGACCTGGGTAGGGATGGGGGTCTCCATCCACCCTCACTCAGTCTCCCTCTGCCCACAGGCTACCCACTGTCCTAACTGATTGAAAACTCTGACCTTGGCCCACCAGCTCTTTTTGCTGATGCAGAAAACAAGGCGCAGAGAGGGCAGTGTATGGCTTGGGCCTGCTCAGCAGCTGGGCCTCGGCAAGGTCAGGCCCCAGGCCGCGAGTCCTCGGCCAGGCCCTCCACCCCCAAACAGCCTTGTGGGGAACCCCACCACACAGCCACCTCTCTCCCCATATCCCAGTAATAGTCATGTAGAGAGCAGTGTCCAACAGACACAGAACGCCAGCCATTCGTGAGGGGACACAGAAGTTTCAAGTTTCTGGTAGCCACATTAAAAAAAGTTACCAAAAAAAAAAAAAGGTTTTTTTTAACAGGAGAAATGAATTTTAACAATGTATTTTCATGAACCCAAACTATCACAAAAATGATCATTTCAAATAATAAAAAGTATTAATGACATATTTTACATTCTTTTTTGTGCTGAGGCTTGGAAATTCGTGTGTATTTTACACAATTATAACACATCACAGTTTAGATGAGCAACACTTCTGGTGTGCAGTGGCCGGGTACCCGAGGAAACCCAGCAGGTGAGGACTCAGTATCAGCCTCTGCTCCCCTCCCCCTCCCATGTCCCCCTTGCTCAGGGGAGGCAGCCAAGGCCCAGCGCTGGAGAGTGACCCTTCCAAGGCCACATGGCAGAGTCTGGATTTGAACTCAGGCTTGTCTCACTCCTAAGGCCATGCTCTTCCCAGAGAATTCAACTCTTTTTGGTTGTAGAACTTTCTTTAAAAGGAACAATCCAAAACAGTCACTCTTATAGAGTCCCATGGGGCAGGATGGGCAGTCTGTTTTATTCTGAGTGCAAAGGCCTAGGCAGGCACAGAGGAGACATTTCACCCAGCCTCAGGCAATCAGGGGAGGCTTCCTGAGGAGGTGTTGCCCAGTGGGGCAAGTAATCCTGAGCCAGAGCAGGGAGGGTCTTTGGGGGAAGATGGAGAGGGAGTCAAGCAGACTGTGGGTGTGGCCACCAGCAATCCCTCCCACAGTGGACTCTGGTCCCAGGGCCTCTCCCTTCCAACCCTGCCAGGAGCTGCCTAGGTGGGGTGGGTTGGGGGAAACCCCCTCAGGGCCTCATTGGCTCCAACCTCAGTGGTGAAGGGGGCAGTGTGTCTACAGGACAAGGGGGGAAACCGAGGCTCTGGGCATTTGATGGCAAATCTAAGTCTCCCTGTTCACAGGCAGCAACATGAAGGCCTGTCCCTGGCACCGCCCCAAGGATCCCCCAAAACCACCACTCAGGGAGAAGCCATGTATGTGGGCTAGCACCTGGAATTCAGGACTGGGAGCCAGGGATAGAGGACTGAGCCTGTTTCTGCCAACACACTTGCTGTGTGCCTTTAGGAGAATCTCTCTTCCTCTCTGAGCCTCAATTTGCTCCTCTGTGCAATGGGGATTAGAACTCATGGTCCAAGAGCCCCACCAGTTAGACAGTCTGAGGGAGAAAGTAATGCGTGTCCTGAGGGTAGTGCCCTGGGCATTGGCAAGGGAGGAATCACTTCTACTTGAGGGAGGAGGGGAATCTTGGGGAGGAAGGGAAGGCATGTCAGCCAGGCCCTGAAGGATGGGAGGCAGAGGCAGAGGCAAGGAGAAAGAGTGGTGTGAGCCAAGGCAGGGAGAAGGGATATCCAGAGAGCCTTGTTTTTCTGTTTTTGTTAAATCCACATCGTTAATTGAGCATCTACTACATGCCTCGCACTACTCAGACATTGTCACCTATACTCTCTGATCCACTTACTCCCATTTGACAGACAAGAAAAATGAGGCTCAGAAAGATGATGTGACAGCCAAGATTCACACAGAGCTGGGTTTTGAACCTACGTCTGACCAGCGGTTGTTCCTAAGACCCAGAGGTCCATCAGCCCCATTCAGAATCTGGTCTGAATTACGAGGTGAAGTTCAGCCACCAGACTCAACAATTCTGCATCCCACTTGTATACCTCCAGAGACAGGGAGCTCAGTTCCTCCTACCTCCACTGAAAGTGCAAAGCTGTCACTGGCAAGCAGTCCTTGCTCCTTCTCCTAACTGTGTGTGTGAGGACACGACATCCGCACCAGAAACTGGTAGATTACCCATCCTAATTTTGATGATGATGACGATATAATAAACTCTAAGAAATACAGAGTACCTCCCCCCATCATGCTATGGATTAGGTATGATCATTATGAAACCCATTTTCAGATCGGTAAGCTGAGGCTCAGAGAAGTTAAATGACTTGCCCAAGGCCCCAGAGTGAGTAGGTAGTTACATTGGCACCCAATTCTCGAGGACTCTAGAGTGGGAGCCTGTAACGTCTAGATCTTGCTCCTGCAGCCTCTCTCCCCTACCCCCACCCCCACCTCCTTCCCTCCAGCCACCCAGACCCCAGTCTTTAAGCCAGCATCCCTGCTGAGTTTGGGACATAAAGTCCATCTCTCCTTTGACTTCCTCCTGTCCCTGCCAGGTAACTCCTCATAGCCAGTCCCGGGGGAGGCTGGTATAATTACAGATTTTTGAGAGGGACGCAGTTGTGTTCTCCAGCCTCAGGGCCTGAGCAGGATTGGGCTCACTGGGAAGACAATTAAAACTGGTGATCGCAAATTAGGATTCTGCAGGAAGAGAGAGAGGATTGACTGAATGCAATATCTTCTTCCTTTCTGCTTTTAATTGGGGGAAGCAATGTATTAATTAACCCCAGACCCAGTTATCAGGGCATCATCTGCAGGAAACAGCTTGCGGCCCTGGCCCCAGTCCCTGGGTTTGGCTTCCGGGAAAGGCAGGGGATGACCTGGATCTTGCTCACCCTTCAGGAGCAGAGCCCTGACCTCCTTGCTAACCTTCCAGGCCCCGGTTCAGCACAAACATCCATGGCTTTGCCTTCAGGCCGGGGTTCAAATCCTAGCTGGACAAGCCCCTCTACCTCTCTGAGCCTGTTGCTTTATCTGACAAAAGGAAAAAATAAGAGGACTCAGGGGAGGATTACACAAGGCAATATAGGCCTCACGCCGAGCACATGGTAGGTGAGCAACAAACATCACTCCCTCCTCTCACCTTCTAGCTTAAAATTCTATCATCTCCATTGTAGAGATGCTTCCTTGTAGCCTCATTAAATTATGCAGTGGACACAACATCTGTAGTTCACTCACGCCTGGGCCCCATGACCTCTCATCCATCAGTCCTGTACCTCTCTCCTTCCTCATTTGCTAATACCAGCGCATACCCCAAGCAGCCAGTGGGAATCACTCAGGCCCCAGGGGGGCTGTCCACCAAAGGTGGTCCCAGCCTCGGCCCCATCTCCGTTTGTCTCTGAGCTCAGATTCCCCATCCCAGACCCTCTGGTCTAGACCCAAATCTTTTTCCCTTGGCACAGCTCTCCCTGCTGTCTCAGTCTTCAAATCTCTGGGTTGAGGCTGCGTCCTCCAGGAAGCCTGCAGGAACTCGACCCTCGCCCACTCATCAATCTTTGCCAGAATGAGAGCAGGGCTCCCCTTGGGGACTGGGGGCAGGGGCAGCTCCTAGACAGGGGAACCAAGGTAGAGCTGGAGCTAGAGAGGCACAGGGACAGAGCAGAGAGAACCAGTGTGGTTACCCCTCAGCCTAATGCTTTCTTGACCTTCTGATAGTCTCTGAGTCCTCCTTTCACTGCCCCACTAGAGTGTGTTAGATGACATATATTGAGGTGTCTTTTATCTTCCCCTAGCCTGGGAGCTCCCCCAGGGCAGGGACCCAGAATTGCCTAGCATGGAACAGGCACATAGTGGGTGCTATTAGGCATGTACTGAAAAAAAATGAATAAAGTGAGAAAGGAAGGACAGACAAACCTCGAGAGAACTTAAGTTAAAAACTGTAAGAAAAAAACACAAAAAAGACAGACATCATTCACTCATTCATTCATCCAGTCATTCATTCACACAATTGGGCACCTACTATGTACCAGACTGGAGTCTTTCGGGGGAACGCACCCACAGGGGAGGGATGAGGATAGACATATGAACACAGGCAACTAGGGAGGTCCTGAATCAGGCCCCAGCAGGACCGTCCCCTCCCCCCTCCCTCCTTCTGGTCTCATGAATGCTGGCATCTAAGCCCAGCCTGGCCCACATGGGCCCAGCTGAGGGGATGCCCAGCCAAACTGACAGCCAAGCTGGAGGCTCCCTGAGAGGGCCCATAAAGTTGTCACATGAAATGGAACCAAGAATAAAACAGGGCAATAAATAAACGTGGGCAGTGCCAGGAAAGGGCATGACTGCTTCCCCAGCAGCCATCCCCCATCCCTGACCTTGAGCCCCATCAACCCCATGGGATCATCTTTGTGACCAGAGGCCCACAATGAGCCAGAAAGTTGATGTGCCTGATCCCACATAATTCTCACAGCAACCCTGCGGAGCACGGATCATTGTCCCTTTATTACAGGTGGAGAAACTGAGGCTCAGAGAACCTGAGGGCCATCAGGGCCAGTCCCTGTTCTGGGGTCGAAGGAAGGAAACCCCATCTAGGTGCCAGACACTGTACAGAGGACCCACTTCATTCTCACAAAGACTTAATGAGGTGGTACTATTTATTGCCAGCCCATTTCACAGAAGGACATACCAAGGCTCAGAGAGGGAGTATTGGTGCCTGAGGTCACACAGCACGAAGGAAAAAAGTCAGATTTCAATCCCAAGGCTGACTATAAAGTTCTCCAATGCAAACCTGAGTCCTCTCTAAGCTCCTGCTCCCCTTTGAACATTAAAAAGTGTGACTCTCTAGGGACCATTTCCAGAAAGGTGCTCTGTGCCCAGCTAAGCTGGGTGCTGGGGCTGCAAGGGTATGTGGCACAGGATCAGGAAGACCTGTGGCCATCTTAATTCCCAGCTGAGAGGCATAATATGGGGAAAGGGCAACAGAGGGAGTGTTTAATGAAGCTCTAGCTCAACTGTGAATCTCACCACACTCCTGAAATTAGGGAATGTGTAATGTCCATTACACATTAGAGTACACATTAGAGGAGAACCTGGAGAAGTGGGATGGAAAAGCCCCCAGGGACTGAGAAGCCTGGCTGCACAGAGGGAGCCCGGCAGGAAACAACCAGAGCTCCCTCCTCCCCAGGGATGGGTGCAGAGTGCCCTGGGATGGGCCCAGGGGAGGCACCACGGGTTCTTTTTGCTTCCTCCCAGGCAGCCTCTGGCTTCTGACAGGCTGACTGCAGCAAGAGGTATCAAGGTGTGAGTTGATGAAAGGTTGTTTCATCTTGGAGTGGACAAGTTTTCCTCTTCTCAAGAAGCGGAGAGGAAGAATTTTGTACAAAGCTTAAGGAATTGCAGTGCGCTTAGTAGGAACATACTGGCCTCAGCACGTAGTAGGAGCTCAAGTCCTCCCTGCAGAAGGAATGAAAGAGAGCAGCCCCTGTGGACCTGTACCCTGGGCCAGGCTCTATGCTGAGCTTCCCAAGATGCTCAGGCCAGGCCTTCATCCTCAAAGCGTCCACAGGAGAGACACACAGACCAGTGACTGTTACGTGGACAGAGAAGGGCCGGGGCTGAGCCTAAATTGCCAGGTACAGTTGTTCAGGGTATGCACCACTCACACATTGCAAGCTGCCGCGCTAGGAGAGGACAAGGCAGGTCTATGTAGCCCTGGAGAGTCAGGGAAAGCTTCTGGGAGGAGGGGGCATGCTTGAACGAAGGCTGAGTGGTCTTTGCACAGTCAGGGGCAGCTCTGAAGAGGAAAGGAAATACCAGAGAGAGGGCTTCCCAAGTCTAAACTTTTGGGGACCACCTTCATCATTTCTGAAGGATTCCGGTACCACCGGCACTATAATTTACTTGATATTTATTTTCAAAGCATCTTTCCCTTTGCACTTAAAAAAAAAATCAGCTTAAAAAGAAGGCTTTTATTACTGCCATACATGGAAAATCAGCATCACTTGCTATAAACAGAGGGTAAATGTAAAAATAAACACTATGAAAACCAAAGAGCGTTCGTAAATTCTAACCAGGGAAGGTTGCTTGTTGAAGTCCACGGGCCTGCATCTCCATTTTCTTTCATTAACAACAGAGACTGGTGAGAGTTAGGTGTTCAGTTGAGAGAAGCACCGAGCAGAGACTTTCTTCTTAATGAGAAGGGGCTTGGGTTGCAGGTCCTGAAAATGTGGACACCCACGGGCGCCATCTTCACTGCCATTGGCTCTGGCTTCTTTGGCCACTGGCCCAATCCCACCTCCCAAGCCCTTGCATGCGCTGCCCATATACTCGGAAACCTTCCCTGCCACTCACCTACCGGAATCCTACGGATTCTTCCAGGCCTGCTGATGGTGCTGCATCCAGTCTGATTCCCTGTAAGGTTACCTGTGCCTTGTACGTGGTGAGGACTAACACCCATTTCAGGAGAGAGGAGGTCCTAACGTGTGCTCGTAGGATGAATGAACAAAGAAAGGAATGGAGGGCTCCCTGATGATCTTTGCAGCTCCAACGGAGGAAGGACCTTCCTGAGGCATGGGTTTCCCTCCCCAAAGTGGGGAAAGAACATTATTTTTGTCTTAAAACAAACATGAATATATTATGGGGCAGAATACAGAAATTTATGAATTTTGAATGAAATAGGAGGCATCACAGAAATGCTGGCCCTGGTGGGGAGCTGTTTACTCTCTTGCATGGGGCGAACCCCCCAGACAAGGGCCTTCTGTCCTAGGCAATCTGAGGCCTTGTTGTCTCTGCAGCCTCAGGGTCCTCAGGCCGTGCTCTGTGCACAGGAGTGTTGCTATGTGGGCTAAAGGGGCAAGGGGGCCAGGAGGAAGGAGAGGGACTAGGGGAGGTGAGAATGCAAGTTGCCGCTCTGCCCTGATTTCCTGTGTGGCTCTGTATAAGTTGCTTCACTTCTCTGAGCTTTGGTTCCCACTCGTCATGACTTACAGGCTTGTTTTGAGGATTAAATGAACTAATGCCAGTGAAGAGCCTGTTTCAGGGTGCGGGACACAGTGGGGCCTCAACACCTGCTCTTACCTGGTGGCACCCACACATGCTGAGTTTTAGACACACACAAGCCCATTCACCCAGGTGGGGTTCCTGCCCAGCCCCGGCTGATTGGGGGGAAAGGGGGACTGCCCCACCCTATAAAAATTAAAACAGCTAACATTTTGGAGCACACACTATTCGCTACGTCCCTGGTGACATACCTCCATTTCCTCATCTGTAAAATGGGGATAATAGTAACAACTATCTCAAAGGTTGTAAGGATTAAATGAGTTAACATTTATAAATGGCACAGAGTATGTGCTACAGAGGTGATTCCTTTTTATTTATTTGTTTAGTTAGTTTTAATTGAAGTGAAATTCACATAACATAAAATTAACCATTTGAAAGTGAATAATTCAGTGGCATTTAGTGCATTCACAATGCTGTGCAACCACCCCCTCTGTCTGGTTTCAAAACATTTTCAACACCCCAACTGGAAACTCTGTACCCATTAAGCAGTCAGTCTCCAGCCCCTGGCAACCACCAATCTGCCTTCTGTCTCTAAAGATTTGCTTACGCTGTATCTTCATAAATGCAATCACATAATACGTGGTCCTTCCGGACTGGCTTTTTTCATTTAGCATAATGTTTTCGAGGTTCATTCACAGTGAACCACGAATCAGGAGATCAGATTTCATTCCTTTTGTTTCTCTAATAAAATAGTTCATTGAACCCCCAAACAACCTGGGAAGTAGCCACTATCACTCTCCTCTTACAGATGGGGAAACTGAGGCACCGAAAGGGTGGGGACTTTCCCAGGTCCTCTACCAGGCAGCCCTGACACAGCTAGGAGGGCAGTGCTGGCACCTGAGGCTGGAGGCAGGTGACTCCCAAGGCCACCCAGCACATATTGAGGGAGACAGCAGTGGAATTACAGATCTAGGGAGATTTAAGGAGAGTAAAGATATTCTGGCACTTGCAGGAGTGTGGGAGTTGAGCAGGTTTCCCCAGTGGAATTCCCGCCTCCTCTTCCCACATGTCTTGGCCACACGGAATGAAAGTGTTTGGGAGGGAGAGAGGTAAGTGTGAGAATGTGCAGGGACCAGGGACAGGGCAGGGATGGGGTGGAGGGGCAGAGTGGGAACGGGAGAAAATAAACAGGCATTTCTTTTCACCCTCACCTGTACCTCCTGCAAAGCCAGTGGGGTAAGTCCACTGCACCAATGGTTAGTGAAGCTCAGGGAGGTTCAATAGGTGCCCAGATTTGAGCCCAAGTGTGTCTGACCCGGAAGCCCAGGCATGTACCCATCCTGGCTGCAGGCCAGAGGCAGAGAGGCGGTGAATGGAGGAAACAAAGGGAGGTTGCATCAGCCACAGGAATGAGTAGGCGCCCCAGAACCCCAGAAAGGAGCATCCCCAGATCCACTGAGAAAGAGAAAGAAAACTGAGATATGGGACGCATCCAGGGTGGAGCCAGAGAGGGCCATCGCCCTGGAGAGCAGAGCAGAAGGGGAGAGGCAGACCAAGAGGAGGAGAGAAACTGAGGCAGACCCCCAGGGATGCTCAAGAGCAGAGTTGGTTACCCAGCAGGCAGGGGCAGAGAGCAGAGTGACCATGCTGCCCCTCCCCCTCAGAATCCAGGCCCTTCACTCCCCGTCCCCTCCCCCTCCTGCCCAATTGTGTTTGGGAAACTCAAGATTGCAGCAGCAAGTATGTGGGCTCCGGAATCAGACTGACCTGGATTTTTAACCCTAATTGCACTTCCTTGTGGTGGGCCTATCTCTGAGCCTCGGTCTCCTCATCCGTCAAATGGGTGCTGTGGAGACTCAGTGGGATCACACATACCTGTAAATATCTGGCACATAGTGGGCTCCATGAACATGGTGATCATCAGGCTGCTATTCACGCTGCCTCTTACAGGATGGCCTCGCTCCAGCTTTTCCTTCCCCAAGGCTCCCACCTCCTTTTTCCTCACCTAGAAGACTAGCCTGGCCTGACCTTTTCAAACACAAGGACTATTCCAGAACCAGAGAATCGCTAGCTGAAGGGGTTCTGCCTCTCCCCAGGGCCTTTGCACTTACTGTTCCCGCTCTCTGGGAGGGGATTTAACAGAAAGCAGGAGAGCCAGGATGCGCCTAGGGGCACCCAGCACCTAGCTGGAGTTCAGGGATCACTGCTGGGGTTTCTGGGGGGCATAAGGAGACCAGCTGGTGATTTTCAGGGACCCTGCCCCTGAGGCCTTCCCGTCAGCTGACAGCCAGCCTGCCCTCCCCCTCCCTCTCTCCTCTGTCTGCCCAAGACCATTAGTGCTGCTTTGTTTGGAGTACTGCTTCCACTACCAAGCGTTCTGGCCGCCGCCGGGCCTCCATTAGGGACCCTTTCCTGGGGCTGATGACAGCCAGCAAACAGCTCCCCAGCGAGCTAGCCATAATTGCTGCTGCCTCCGAGGCCGGAAATAATTTTTTTAAAACCTCACAAAGCAAAACAGACACCCTGCCGGCTGCTCTCACCTTCCCCACCCTCAGCCAGGAGCCAAGCCTGAGAGTTATAAGAAAGGAGGAATTCAATCAAGACCCCCCCAACCCAAGAGACACCCTTAACATGCCAGGTGGAGGGAAAACAAAGTTTGAGCTCTGCTCCCTTTCTCTGAACTAGGTGTGGGGCTCCTAGCCTGCTGCACCTCTCTAGGCCTCGGTTTCCTCCTCTGCAAGACGGGCATGTTGATGGGTGCCTGGGGTGCCTGCTGGGTTGATCCCTCCGAGGCTCTGACAGGAGGTCATGGGCCTCTGAGAGCTACATGAAGCAGGAAGCAGGAGAGGTTGGGAGAAAACCTGCCGGGGGAGGAAATCGCCTGGGAAAAAGTCCTACGGAGAAAGGAGCTTGGTGTGTTCAAGCACTAGAAAGGAAGCCAGTGTCCGTATACCCACACACACCCAAGCATGTGCACACACACATACACACACACCCATTTCTAGCATCCCATGGACACCGCGGCTAGCTCCAGCATCCTGTGAGCCACCTCCCACCCTTGCCACCTTCCATTCGAACAGCCGCACCCACCCAAACACCAGCCACACTCTGTGCCTTCTCTACTCAGAAAGCTCCCAGGGCTGCCCCTGCCCTGGAGGTCGAGACCAAGCTCCGTAGCCTGTTCTTAGCAGGTGCAGCTGCAGTCTGCTTTGCCGGTACACACGACTCTCCAAATGAAGCCCCTGCCAGATCCAGGCAGTCAGGCCAGGCTCTATACTGGGCCCTGGAGTCTCTTCTCAGCCCTGGAGGTCCCGGATGTAGGCTGAGAAGGAGCCTACCTCCCCCAGCAAGTCTTCCCTGACTGCACCAGGACACAGCAACCACTCTCAGAGAACTTGCAGAGACCTCCTTGGGATGGCTCACCTGCCCATGCCATTTCCTGGGCTCCCGTCTCTGGTTTACTGCCCTCCATTACCTCTCCCCAACACCCATCCCTTGAAGACACTCATTCACCAAGGACTTGCCGGGGAAAGTGAATGAAGCTTCCTTCCAGAGGCCTCCCCAGGTCACGTGAGATGGCTGCAGGGGAGCGAGAGGACTCCAGGTCCACGCCTGGCCCTGCTGCACATTTGCCCTGTGTCCTGGGCCCAGCCTTGGCTCCTCTCTGGGCCTGTTCCCTCCCTGGTGAAATGAAGGCTGCTTCCTCTGAGGGCCACAGGTGGGTTTTGGAGCCTTGATAAACCCTTTCTGAGAAAACGATCCAGTTTTCATCAGATTCTCAAGAGGATCGTGACCTCCAAAATAATTAGGAACCACTAGTCTAGACAAGCTCCAGTGTCCCTTATAACTTCACCATTTGGCCATTCATTCTTTTATTCACTTCACTCATTCAGCTGACATTTATTGAGTGCTACTCTGTGTGGGAGTCATTGTGATACACAGAATATATGTATGTGGAATCAGAGACATCATCTGAAGAGGCGTGTGCGCACGTGTGTGTGTGTGTGTGTGTGTGTGTGTGTGTGTGTACAGAGAGACACGGAGGACCGAGGTAAGAAGAGGGGGCACGATGGATACAGCAGACACAGAGAAAGGGACAAAGAAAGACGGAGGGAGATTTAAAGACAGAGACAGCAAAAGAGCAAAAGAGAGAGATACTAAAAGACAGAAAGAGAGAGAGAGAGAAGAGAGAGGGAGAGGCAAACCAGGAGAGAGAAAGAACCAGAGAGAGAGGGGCAGGCAGGGCATTCGCCACAGATGGGCACTGGCAGTCCCCCTGATTGATAGCTGTGAGCAAGGCCCCCTCTCCCGGCTCCAGCTCTACCTTCCAGATGCTCCCAGAGCCTCTATGCCTCTCGTCCCAAGGGCAACAGCTTGAAGGGGGGTGGGGAGGCTGGTATTAAAGCAAAGGCTACTGGGCAGAGGAAACCACCCCTCAGGCCAGGACACTAAAGGACCACCCAGGCTCCTTCCCACCCTGCCACAGCTCCTCAAACCACACATGGTTAAACAGCCAAACACACTCCAGACATTCACTCAGACAAAAACACTCGTAGGACCCTTAGGCAGGCACACCCAGAGCCACACTTATGTCCCCAGGGTCCCACCACTCCCCACTGACAGTGCTGGGCTTGGATCCAGGACCCTAGGCTCTCAGACCCGTGACCGTTCAGCCAGACCCAGGCCTTCTCAGCCTTTTGGCATCACGGACCCTGAAAGAATCTGAGGAGGCCAGGGTGCCACTCCAGACGAAGTACCTGGCCATACCCCCACCGGGTTTGGCGGCAAGGAGCCGGACAGATGGGGGTGTAAGAACTCCAGCTCTACAGTCCCACAAGCCGGGCTCAAGCCTGGCTTTGCCATTCAGCACCCGTGTGTCATCAGGCAAGCCACACCACAGCCCCCCGAGCCTCAGAGTCCTTGGCTGTCAAATGGGAGCACCCTCCTCTTAGGGTGCATGAGGATTAAATGAGAGGAGGGAGGGAAAGCGGTAGGCACAGAGAAAATGCTCCAGGAGAGACGGCTGGTGTTCACAGACCCCTGACGGCCACTGAGAGGGAAGTACCATGTGCTGGGTGGAATTCCGTGCCCCCATGGGCTGCATCCTCTCCTGCTGAGGGGAGGACAAAGGACAGGGCTGGGACGATACGATGGAAGAATTTTAGGCACTCAGAGCTTAGGTGAAGAAACAGGCCCAGAGAGGGGCAGGGACCTGCCAGGGCCCCAGAAGGTGGGAGCAGGGGTCGGGTGGATAAAAACCAGGTGCATTCCCCTACCCCAACTCTGGCATGTTAACTCAGAGCTGCAGTGAAGTCACAGAGGAGTCCCTGCCCCCACCCCTCAACATGGGGCAGCAAAAGTCCCCAAACCCCTGCCACACCCCTTTTGTGACGCCAGGCAGCTTCTGAGCTGGGAGCTCCACCCACCTGGGCCCTGGGCCCAGCACCACCACTCAACTGCTGTGTGACAGATCTTTATTAACCTCCCACGGTGTTTTGGCTTCTGCCCACCTCACCAGTTTATGTCCCTTTGGGGAATAAAGGAGGAACCCCCCCACCCATAACATCTCCAGCTAATAACTGGTGGGGTCCAGCGCCAGTTTACATACTTTCTGTGATGGGCAGTTCACTACTGGATACCCTCAGTGCCCCAGGGGGTGAGTGCCTTTCTCTTTGCTTCTTAACTCTTAGCACAATTTATATCTATGTCTATCTCTCTCTTATATATCTCTATCTACACCTATATCTCTGTATCTATATCATCTATATCTATAGCTATATACCAGAGGGTGCCAACAAATGTATACACCTTTGAAGGGAAAAACTGTATCAAAATTGTTAATAGTATATACCGATAACAGAAGATGAATACAAGGCACGTTTGACTTCTGCAATGACAAGAGGTGCTCAAAGTGGTTACCATAAGCGTCATTTTAAAACAGCTTTTTCCTTTCTTAAAATGCGTATACATTTGTTGGCACCCTCTGTGTATATACATAACAGGTTTAGTTGTCTGAGCAAGAACTTTATCTGTCTTCATTGATATGTCCCCAGTGGCTAAAAGAGCTTTGTACGTGGCAGGTGTTCAATCAATATTTGTTGAATGAATGAATGAACGAATGACCCAGCTTCCAATGCGTGGCAGCAGCCCATCAGGTGGTTCCCAGTACAAGGAGCAGGGGGTATGAGGTGGCAGGGGGCAACTTGTGGGCCAGCACATGCCAGTCCTGTCATTCCCACACATCACGTGCCTGTGGACCCCCGTACGAGGACGTCCTTAATGTTTTCCTATAAACGAACCCACTATTTTTTAATATCCCTGCTAGGCTCATCCTAAGCAATCATATCTGTAAAATCACAGGTTTTGATGTGCTGGTTATATTTTTCTAATCTACCTTAAAATGAATGCATAACTATCAAAATGTAAGAGGTTGGTCGGGGTTCGGCCTAAGATTATCTCTCAGGTAGGACCCAATCTTGCTGAGGGCCCTAAGGGGTCTTGAAGACCGGGGTTTCAGCTGGGGAGGGTGGAGCTAGTCCCAGAGACTTCTCTGCTGGCGGCAAGGAAGGGGAGGAGACACAGCGATGGGCCGGGGATCTGGCGGAGCCGCAGTCCCTCAGCCACCCCATCCCTACCCGCTTCTCCACAGCAGTAGGTAGGTCCTGGAAGGAACCAGTGAGTGGCTGTGGATCCCAGGGTCACCAGTGAGACCGCCACCTCTTTTGCTTCTTTTTTAAAGTGTGTTTTTCCAGGACCCATCAGCTCCAAGTCAAGTAATTTCAATCTAGTTATGGAGGGCGCAGCTCACAGTGGTCCCTGTGGGGATCGAACCGGCAACCTTGTTGTGAAGAGCACCGCGCTCTAACCAACTGAGCTAACGGGCGCCCCCACCACCTCTTTTTCTGATGGAAGAGTCTCATCAGGGCCTGGCAGAGGAGGTCACACCCTGAAACCCCATTACTCTGTGTGCAGCACCTCACATGCACCCCATGGGGCCAGGCCTGGGTCTGCCTGCTGCAAGGTGAAATCAGCTTTACCCACACCAGGATGTCCTTGTCGTGGACAGTAGGAAGGAGGAGGGGCTCCAATTTTGTGAGTTTTCTACGAAAAACGTGGATTCCCTATGAATTTAAAATTATGTAAATGTTTAAAACTACAAATTTAAGAATGAGCAAACTTAAGAATGCGGATCTCAGACCTCTGCCTCGTTCTCCCTGCCATCCATGTGTTCCTTCCCTGTCACCTCCCTGTGCTGGGCATTGCAGTGGGTGACAGGACACAAAGGAGTCTGACCTGTCCCTGCCCTGGAGCCCCGGGTCATTACAATTGGGGGTGGGGGAGTGAGAGTGCCTGCATGCGGCCCCTGTGTGCCCAGCTGGCCCCAAACTCCCTTCGGGGCTGACTCTTCCCATAACCCCACCAAGAGCTGGATCTGCCCCTAACGTCCAAGGTCACAGCCGAGCACCAGGAGGTGGGCTTGCCTGCTGCCACCACCTTTCCCCTCCTTCTGACACCTACACCTCACGTGGGCACTTACGCCACTGTTCACACCACGTACTCCCTCTCCCCACTGATATGACTTTCTCAGCCTCTGAGGGCAGTTAGAAGGTCATTCCCCAGTGTGGAGTGTGAGGTCACCATACTCCTTCCACCTCTCCCTCCTCTTCTCTGGGACTCAACAGCACTGAACAGCGGCCTTGGAGCTGCATTTCTGGGTTCAAATCCTGGCTCCTCCACTTGCTAGGGGCGTGACCTTGGGCAAGCCTTTTAATCTCCTTGCCAGGAAAGGTCCCCTCTTCTTAGGGTTCTTCTGAGGATCCAATGAGACGATGCCACTTAAAGCCTTCACAGGACACTCAATAAACATTTGTTTCCATGTATTTCTCACCCTATTTGTATAGACTTGGGTAAGGTGGTTCCAAAAGCCAACTACTTTCCAGGCGATGTGCGGCAAATGCTCCCTTGCCCATGGTCTTGGTCTTCCCCTCTGTGAACAGGGTTGAGAAAGATGGGCCGAGGGGCCTTGCTGGCTGAGTCTGAGCCTTGGTGATTCACTCCAAGTGCTCCATCTCCTGCCCCAGCGGCTGGAAGGTTGGAAGGGACCACTCCCACAGCAATCCTGACCCTGCGTGCTTGTTTGTTAGAGGAGACTTCCCCCAACACCCCTGCTGTCTCCATGGGGATGAGCCAAATTCCCTATCCTCCTGGCCACCCGCACGTCCCCTTGCTTGGGGAGAGGCTGCAGGAGCTGCTGATAGGCAAGGTGTCAGAACCAATTGCCATGAAGGACTTGGGGAAAACGGCTTGTGAGGGCCAATTCCCCACAGGAGGCCAGTAAACCCTCAGCCCAAGGCAGAGTGTTTACGGGTGTAATTGATAGAATAATCACCAACACCCGAGACAACGGCGGACACATTTTTAACATCATAACCTTCAGAAGACAGCACTCAATTTTCTCCATCTCACAGCCACCAAACTAGCCAGCTTATTGATGGTGAGATACCAACAGTTCGGTAAGGAACACTAGAAAGCCCGAGTCATTTTTCAGTGCACAGGCTGTTTGCCAAATGGCCCAGCGGCCCCCCGCCTCCTCCCCCAGCGCCCTGCTGCTCCCTCCTGGCAATGGAGTGAAACTCAGGACAGTGAATCACTCAGTGGACAAAGCACCGGGCCAAGCCAGGGTCTTTGTCTGCATTGGGGTGTATTAATAATTGAAGGTGCTTGCCTAGAGGTAGATAGGTGTGTGTGTGTGTGTGTGTGTGTGTGTGTGTGTCGGGGTGGGATGGAAGGGTGGATGTTTGTTGCAGTATAAGGCTTCCAGGGTCCACCTACCTGGCCCAGCCTAGACCTTTCCCTCTCTGGCAAAACCAGACCAAAAGCAGCCCGTGGCACCAGATACTTTTCCATCCCTACATGTCTGATCAGGTATGGGTGGATATTTAAGGCCGTGGCTCCCAAACTCCAGGCTGCAAGAAAATCACCTGGGAAACTTATTAAAATGCAGATTCCAGGGTTCCAGCAACAATCAGTGAGTCCGGGGAGACCCCAGGATCTGTATTTAATAAACTCCCTGGGTGATTCCAAGGCAAGGGGTCTGCAAAGGTCCTCACAAAGATCCTGCCTTCTGGACACCTGCCGGGGACAAGATCTGGAAAGGCAACTGGACAAGGAGCCAAGCCCAGCTGGCTTCTTCTAACTTGCACATGGCAAGATCCTGTCACCTTTCTGAGCAGCTGGTTCCTCTTGGTGGAATCCATTGCTTTACCAGTTCTCTGGGGAGCTGGAATGGAGTGCACTTGAATGGGGCTGTTGAGGAGAAAAAGTCCTATCACATGACCTGCTAAGCCTGCCTCAAGGCTATCCCGGAGGCAGGCCCAGAACTGCCAGACACACCTTCACTCTAGGCACAGCTCTGTAGCTCTCTACAGATTCAGTGACCTTGGGCAAGTCATTGGCCCTCTCTGAACTTCTCCGTATCCTCTCATGTCCAACACCAGCCTTACATGAATAATGTCAGCTTTACTAAGTTAACACCAGCAGGGTTTGGCAGCACATAGCACACAGTAGGAATTTCATAAATGTCAGTTCCTTTTCTTCTCACCCCCACTGTGATCGTGGCAATGAGTTAACCTTTTCTGATAAGGGAAAATCAAAATAGCTGCTATTTATTGAGTACCTACTAGGTGCAGACACTGACTGTCACCACCCCAGCCTCCTAATTCCTGATGTTTCTCTAAGAGGCATGCACCATTCACTCCCCATTCATTCCTTGTGCCTTTAAAAAGCCCTCTGTGAAGTGGGCTGACAGGAGGTAGCAAGGAGATGGGAATCCAGACAGATGTCCTTGCGGACCCATCTGACCACGGGCTCTCCCTGTGACAAGCCCTGGGGCGGGCAGGCGGAAAGCATTAGCCTGGCGGCTGGGCTGGGCTCCAACGGAGCTGGAGAGGTGATCAGCGGCAAGCAATTAGTCGGTGGGCCTCTCCCCAGGAGCCCCTGATTCCAGCCCCCACCCTCACCCCAGACATGGAGACACCTTCCTAACCCAGCCACAATTCCTGAATCAGCTGAGGACATGCAGAGCTTAGGAATAATGAAACGATCAGGCTCCAATCTGCTAAACAGCAATTTCTGGGCTTTTTCAGCACACACAGCTTTTATCAAATTGGTATTCTCCTCCTGAACACAAATGGCTTATTAGACATGACCCACTTATTCGCCGCGTCTCACTATCATTAATAACAGTTTCTTTTTGTGATTAAGTGAGTGGCTCCAAACCCTTCGTGTGGTGGCGGGATCTTGGCCAGCAGAGGGGCAGCCATGGGACTCCTCGGCAGCTACTACTTGGTGACTTTGAACCTTGTGATGTTGGGGAAAGGCGGTCTGGCCCCTGCAGTGGTGCCCAGCCTCCTCATTTCTTGAGGGACAAAAGGAGCCCCAGAGAAGTGACTCCCTTGCCCAGAGCCACATAGGCGGTCAGTGAAAGAAGCCAAGTTCCCCAGCAGCCAGCACTGTGTCCTTTTCATTTAGCCCTTCCTCTGGGCCTAGTAGCTGGACGTCTCCAAGGTTCAGAGGGGACATTACAGCTTGTGGGACAGAGCTGTGCCCCTAAGCGCACCTGGCACCACTGGGTAGGCGGAGACTGCCACACAAAGGGCAAACTCTGCTTCCCTCTGGGGGACCACCTCGGGGCCTCAGGAATGAGAGTGGCACCCAAATCTTTGGGGTCTGGGGCTCCACAGAAGGATGACCATAAATCTCAAAGCTCCAGTCCTTGTATCTCTTGGGACTGCAAACTCAGGAAAGCCCTTCCTTGGAAAACCCTCCTAAAGCAAGTTTCAACAGTGCCAAGGAATTGAGCGGAGCAAGGAGGGGAGCGGAAGGAGGAATTCCCAGTTTCCCTTGAATGGAAGGGAATGTGACAGGGAGATGAATATCCTGGAAAAAGCGCTGTCTTTTTCAACAGACCCTAGGGCCAGTCCCAGCTCAGCCACTCACTAGCTGTGTGACCTTGGGCAAGTCCCTTCTCCTCTCTGAGCCGTGGTCTCGCCATCTGTAAATTGAGGGTCAGAATAACCCTTCCCCTATTTACCACGGCTCCAACCAGGTTGATAGAAATTAGACGAGGGATGTGAAGAGTGCATAAATGACACACAGAGCAGTTACTACCAAACGTGTTAAGGCAGAAGAGTGCAGGGAGTCATGGTTTTCAAAAAGCAGAGACCCTAAGAAGGGCTTTGGAAGCCCCCAACCCCTGGAGCAATCCCACTCATACGTCACACCCAAGCAAAACCTTCTCGGATTATACATCCCCCCACCTCTGCCCCAGGGCTCACTCTTTCCCATAAGAATAAATCACCCAGTTCTCTGCCCTTTGTGCAAAGCTCCCCCCAGCCCTGGCACACAGTGCCCAGCATTGGTGCTGCAGCCTCTCCAACCAGATTGGAAGCCCCTGCAGGGAAGAGATGGATGGAGAGTCTGCATTTTCATCTATGCCCTGGTCCCCATACAGGAGCCTGGCTCACAGGGGGCAGGGAAGCCCCCACAGCTGCCAACCTCAAATGATCCAACTCTGCTGCCAACTTAGACTCCTCCGGGGCTAGAAGGAGCTCTGACACTTAGGCAACCAGTGCTGGGAATGCTTGCTCCCCGGCTCCCATGAAAGCTGGAGTTGAGATTTCCTACATTTCAGTCCTCCAAGGCCAAGGATGAGGATGAGTGGTGGTACCCTATGGAGGGATGGCCAGGGCTTCTTGCCCACCCCAGAGACAGACAAAAGCATCCTTCTCCCCTTTCCATGCCCCTAGCTGGAAGCAGCGATCCCAACTATTCGAGTGTCTTCAGGGAGCGCCCACCAAGCCTCCTTTCCTGCCACGCACACCCTCCACAGGGGCGGCTGCAGCCCCAGGCTACCAGTTCTCAAGAGACAGGGTCTTCTGGCTCCTAGGTTTCCCAGTGGCATAAGGGGCAGGTGTGGAGAGGGAGGGAACAGGGCAGCTGTGGGGTTAAACCCACAAAGGAGAAAGACAGATGGGCAGGGAGGAGTGGGCGAGGAAAGTGTGTTCACAAGTGTGTGTGTGTCTGTGTGTGTGTGTGTGTTTGCCAGTATGTCTGCAGGCAGGCGGGCAGGCAAGAGTTGTGCAGAGTGTGTGAGCCTGGCTGCCAGCTGGCAGGGTGTGAGCCCACCAGCCGTAGTGTGTGCTCTGTGTGTGCAGTGGGCATAAGTGTGAGTGCTTATGAGTGAGGAGGGGGATCTGAGGTGTCTGGACATGTGTGAGGGTAGGGGTTGCACGCGTGAGAAAGCAGTGAGTGTGGCTCTGAGCGTGCCCGTGGCTGTGAATGTCTGTGTGGTCGCGGAGGTGTGTGTATTGGCGAGAGTGGGTGTGGGGAGAGGAGAGGACTCTCCGTGACAGCCAGATCCGGGGTGCGCACGGGGTGCCCCCTCCTCAGCAGGGGTGGCCAGGTGGCCAGGGCGGGTCCGGGGACCCGGCAGGGGGCGCCCCGGGACCCCGTCACGTCCAGCGCGGGTTCGAGCCCGGGGGGCCGCCAAGTTGGAGCGGCGCAGCCCGGGGTGGGGTTTGGTGGGGAAGTCCGCGGGGGTGGCGACCGAACTCACCGTGGCCGGAGACGTGGTTGTCCCAGGGCGCGTGGCCGGCGGGCCGCGTGGCGCCGCCGAGTTGCAGGAAAAGTGCCAGGTAGTGGAGGGCGCCCAGCGCCACCACGAGCGGGGCCCCCATGGTGCGCGCTCGGGCCGGGGGCGCCGCCGCCTCACATCAGGGCTCGGGAGACCGCAGACCCCGAGCCCGCCGTCCCCTGCCCGGCTGCCACCGCTGCCCCTGGCCCGTGGAACCCGGCCCGCCCCGGCCCCAGCCCTCGCCCGGCTCCGGCCCAGCTCCGGCTGCGGGGAGCGAGCTCACGCCCAGCCGGCCGCCTCCGACTGCGGGACTCTTCCCTTCCGCGGAAGGCCACTCCGCTCGGCGCCGCCGCCGCACCCCCTCCCTCCCTCTCCCTCCCTCCCGCTCGGAGCAGGCGGTGGCGGAGGGATCTGCCGCTTGATTTATCATCAAAGTTTTGCCCAGGCTGGGATTTTTAAAGCGGTACCCGCAACTTCCCCCGCCTGAGAGCGCAGGTAGGGGGCGGGATGGGGTGGAGGAAGCCACCCCAGGGACCCGGTCCCGGCAAAGCATAACATAGCTGGCTTCAGAAACAGAAATACTATCGAGCGGGATGAAGAAGGAAACCAATGCGTCTGCCGCCAGACCCAGCGCGCTGACAGGGACTCCTCAACTTTGCTGGCAGGGAGGTGACGGGGGCAGGGGGACAGGTGAGGGTGCAGGTGCCGGTGAGGCAGGATAGGAACCAGGGCCGGGGCACAGGAGACCTGGCTGTAGCCCTGCCGCAGCCTTTGACGTCCTGTGTGGTGGTGTCTGGGTGTATCTACTCCTGTCTGAACCTCATGGCCTTCATCTGAGAAATGGGAATAATCGCTACCTCCAGGGGTCGTGGTGAGTGAGGATTGACGAAATCGTGAGTGTATAGCGCTTAGCACAATGCCGCCCCCATGGTAGGAGCTCAAAGTTATTACTGTTGTTGTTTCCCTCTGTGGGACTCAGTTTTCAAGTCTGTATAGTGGGTGTGAGGCAGGCAAGTTGCTGGGGCTCCTTCTAGCTTGAACATGCCGGGCCAAGCGCAGTGGATTGGATCGCCCCCTTCTGGACTGTAGGGCTCCCTTCCTCGGACCACGGGGCTTAGATGGAATACTGGGGAGGGGCAGGTAACGAGGCTACTCCCATTCCCCAAAGCAGGAATCCAACTAGATCCCTGACCATTTTACTGGGGCTGTTGGGACAGACCTTCTGTACAGACACAAGGGCGGACCTATGGCCCCATTTAAAAGATGCAGAAACACATTAAATTAGAGAAATAGCTTCTCCGAGGTCCCAGAGCGAGTCTGGGGCGAGGTCCCTGATCCCCGGGCTGGTTCCCTCCTTCTTTCATCCCTCGTCCTTTTCCAGGCCTCGTTTCTAACACGGTCCTATCCGCGGGGCTTTTAGCGCCACGGAGGAGGACCGCGTCAGCGGGACAACCAGCCTTTCCGCGCCTCGGCGGGCTTTTATGTGCGAGGGTCCAGCACCGTGGACAGAGCTTCCAATTTCCTCACCCGCCCCCGCCGAATGGTAATCGGCACCGCAGATGGCCCACGCCCCCACTCCAGGTCACAGATGGGTCGTGTGGACAGCATTGTGGACAGCGCCTCAAGTTTGAGAATGGAGTTAGAACCCGAGGGACAGCCCCCCACCCTTCTGCCTTTACTGTGTCCTCGCACTCCCCTTTCCAGTACTATGGCAGGCAGAACACCGGATGGGGCCTGTAGACACCAGACACAATCCAGTTTATTCAGAATTGGTCAGCCCCTGAAGTGTCACGCATTTACAAATACTGTGTGTTTTAACACAACTGACAGCCCCCGCAAGACCCGCGGCGCCGCGCTGTTTCAGCACCACGGATAATACCACGGTGGGGACCGTCGCCCCAGCTCCTTAAACCTACATTCACTGGAGGAAGAGGCCGGGTTTGCTTTTGTTGTTGTTGTTGTTTTGCCTGATGGACTCACTTCTCACTTCCTTCTCACACAAAGGTGGTATTTAAGCTATCCAAGGATAGCCAGAAGTCTTGAACTCTACAAAAGCGTTTTCTCATTCGTTCACTTGAGCGTAGCTCCCACTGAAATGGGCTCCATTGCCCCCATTATAAAGAGAAAGAAACAATCTTCGAGATCACGTAGCCGGGCTGACTAAAACCCAGGACTCTTTCAATCCCAGCCTGAGACCTCTCCAGGAGAACATGGTGGCAGAACTGGGGCTCAGCCCAGGTCTTTCTCCTCTTAAACCACAGATTGGAGGGAAAGGGTCACCGGCAAGAGGACAGTTAGAGAAAGGAGACTAGAAGAGAGAAAACAGGAGACTGCTTGAGGGCTGCAGAGGAAGGAGTTGGCGTGGGACGGCCGCACACTGCTGCTCTGCCCCTAACCCCATGGCTGACCTGCAGGAGTCCTTTCTCCTCCTAGTCTGGGACAGGGTTAAACCCAGGAACATGTAGGGTCCCTTCAAGGACAGACCTCCAAGAATTTTCACGTTGACAAGGCTCACACTGCGATGGCTCTGCTCGGAACCCTTCAATGGCCTTGTTTATTAGAGAAATCCTGACTTCTCTAGTTTGCAGTCCACGTCCCAGCTTCACCTCCTGCATGTACCTTCTGCTCCAGCCACAATTTCCTGCATGTTCTCTCCGTGAACATGCCCTAGCTTCAGCATGTCCGTATCTTTCCCAGAGCTTCTCCTCCACTTGCACGTGTACTTTCCTCTCTATCTGGTGGAGTCCCCATTGGCCACGGTCCAGTCTGAGTCCTTCACAGGAAGAAATGCCAGCTGCCTTCTCCCAGCCCCCGAGGCTTTGTGGGCCCACCACGGTCTACCCAGCCCTGTGCTAAGAACTTTAACTATCCCATTTAAACATCCAAACCACCAGGCCATATAGGGTGGAATTATGTGGTTATAATTGTGGACTCTGGTTTTGAATCCTGCCACTTGCTAGTTGTGTGACCTTAGACAAGTTACTTAGCCTTTCTGGGCCTGAGCTTCCTCATCTGTAAAATAGAGCCAGCAATACCTTTGTCACAAGATTATTGTGAGGATTAAATGACTTACTACAGGGAAAGCATTTAGAACATAGTAAATACATGCTACATGTTGGCTATTATTGTTATGATCACTATTATTATTATTAACAGATAAGGAAACATGCTCAGAGAGGTTAAGTATCTTGCCCGATGTCACACAGCAAGACAGTTGTAGAGCTCTGATGTTTGATTCTGGAGCCCATGCTTTTAGGCATAACGCCAAGCACATCTAGTTCAGCCCACCCTCTTTGCAGCTTAGGAAATTAAGACCCAGAGAGGATGAGTGAATTCCTCAGAGTTACACAGCCAACCATCACAGGTCCTCTGTATCCCTGCTCAGGTCTCTCCCACTATACCACAACTGTCCCATCCATATTTCCTGCAGCACCTAAATTATGTTTTACAGTTTATAAATCACATTCATGATCCCACACAAGTTGCACAGTGAGGTGGGGCCGAGCCTGGGTGTGAAAGGACCAATCCTCAGCACGTATTTCTCCCCTGTGTAATTCTGTCTCATTTCTGCTTTGCTGATCCCAGTGCCAACTGCGGGTACTGTGGAACCTGGGGTCTTGGTGGAGGTGGGAGTTAAACAAAGACTATTCCAGGAAACAGTCTCTGAATTCACCAGGGTGGGTAACTCTTGTCACTCATTTCACTCGGGGAATGCTCCAGGAGATAGTAAGCTTCCCATCCCTGGAGGCAATTAAACAAGCATCTAGTGGTCACGTGGATGCCAGGAGGCAAATATCACTGCTATTTCTGTTACCCAAATGAGGCTCAGAAGGTAAATGTTGTGTCAAATATTTCAGTCAGGAAAAATGATCTTTTTAAAGTCCCCACCCCCCAAGCAGGGGATCTCGCATTGTCCCCTACCTCTGACCCAAGCTTCCTGGAGAGTCTCTACCCTCCCCTTGACTCAGGAAGGCCACCTCCCTCCCCTCCTTGAGAAGTGTCACTTGAGCACCATGGCTCTGTCAGTGGTAACAGCCGTAAGATTTGTCCTTTTAATCCACAATCAATAACAAATTTCATTTAAAAATAAATTAAACTGGGCATTGGAAATCATTCACCGTGTGGGCCAGGGCCCTATATAGCACCGTCTAAATGGCTTCCTTTCGCTCATCTATCAATGCCAAGAGGGGGGAAATACCTAAGCTGCCTGATTCATGGAGAAACTACTTAAATGTATCAGCCCCTAACAATGAGCAATGTGAGTCCAGAGTTGCACCTTTTAACACACCAATAACATGTGGAGCACGGCTTCATAGGAGCTTATCAGAGACCCCTTGGTCACTGGCTTCGAGGGAACCCATTCATAAGGGGGAACAATGGCTTCAGTATGTAACCGCCTAATTTCCAGAATGCATTACTGAGCTCAGAGGAGCAATGGAATCCTATTAAACTCTTATCTGCCATGGGAGGGCATGAAACCAGTGGGGAAAGCCAAACTTGGAGTAGACATGCCCAGAAAGCACAAGGACTGATCCAGGGAGGTGGGTGAACAAACCTGGGGAGGAGGGGAACAGGCGGGGTCCCGGAAGTGTGAAAATATGTGCATTAATACAGCTCCAGTTTCCAGCGATTACGTTTACATCAGTGAATAAAACTTGGCAATAAAACATTGGAGGTGCGTCTCAGACAGCATTTCCTTTTACAGCCTGGTGTATTTCACTCATTATAACAGGAGGCAAGTGGCTTGAGGTGTCCCCATTTCTCCCCCTTTAATTAAATTTCCTAAATTACTGCCCAAGATTTGGATAAAGCGAAAGACTTACGGCTCCTCTAATCGCCATCACTGTTCCCACCCCATCACTGTGGTGGCCCTGACTGCACCAGGTTTTAATATTATTAAAGTGAAATACTGTGGGCATTGCCCGCCTGAGCTCTGGCTTGTAAAAGGAGATTTAGCCTCAGGAGAGAAATTGGCCCAGGCTCAGGAAAGAGGCCTGGGTTCCAGGACTGGCTTCGTCATCACCTCACTACCTGTCCTTAGGCAAGTTACTTCTCCTCTCTGAGCCTCCCAAGTTCCCCTTTTCCCCAAACATCCATCTTAAGGCTGTTAGAACTGATGTAGGGCTGGGGCAGCCCTTGAATGCACACTGGGATGACTTGGGAAGCTTTAAAAGAATATTAATACTCAGGCGACACCCCATGGATTCTGACACAATTGGTCTGAGGTGAGGCCGAAGCGTTAGGCTTTTTCAAAAATTCCGCAGGTGATCCCAGTGCACAGCTGGGTTGACTACCACTGGCCTAGAAACAGAGTTATGAGATGTTAGTGGACTTTAGAAGCTCTGGGGAGTCCCCACCCTGGGGGTTCTCTTTCAGGCTGTGTGGCGGAGATATCTGGGAATCTGCTCCCTCACCAAGCACACAGTGCGTCTCCTGCAGCAATGCAGCGGGCCACAGTGAGGGTTCCAGCAGAGTGGGAGGACGGCGGCTCCTCTTCTTCTCTTCCTTGACTTGGGGCCAGCCAGCCTCTCAGGATGAGGAGCCACCTGCCCCAGTTCTCATCTGGAGGGCAACACAGGGGACGGAGCTGTGAGTTCCCACCCTGGTCTGGGACATGCCTCTCCTCTGATGACTGGGCAGGAGCTGGGAGAGGCCTCTGCAGTTAGGACATGTCCCTGTCATCTGAGCCTCCAGCTTCTGGTCCTTCTGCCCACATGGCCCACCATTGACACAGACCCAGCTCCTCCCATCTGTGTGGATTCTGAGCCTTCATCTGCACTCTGCCTCTCTCACAACTCATGGACCAACTGCCGTGCTTCCCCAAAAATAAAACCTCGCCAGACAATCAGCTCTAATGCGTCTTCTGGAGCAAAAATTAATATAAGACTTGGTCTTATTTTACTATAATATAAGACTGGGTATAGTATAATGTAATATGATATAATATAATATAACCAGGTCTTATATTAATTTTTGCTCCAAAAAATGCATTAGAGCCGATTGTCTGGCTAGCTCTTATTTTCGGGGAAACAGGGTAGGAAGCCCCTGTCTGGGCCGAGGGCGATGCCTGGGCCAGAAGCCAGGGACGGGGTGGTCATCTAACCTGGCCCCTGCCCTTGTCAGGCTGAATCACCCCATAAAGATCCATGGCGCCACTCTGAGGTTTTCTGCTGGATTCCAGCCTCGGTGGATCATGTAGAGTGAAGATATCATTTAAAACCTAGAAATTAAAAGACCTCCCCTTTTGAACAGAGAGGGGTCATTAAGGATCAACCACGACTGCCCGCATTGTATAGATGGAGAAACCGAAGCCCAGAGAGGGCTGACGGCAAGCCTAGGAGCTACAGGGAGGAAATGACAGAGCCAGGCCGAGGACCAGGTCTCCTGACTCCAGGTGGGGCCTTTCCTCCACATGTCACTGCCCAAAAAAGGCAGACAGGATCCTTTGTTACCTCTGCAGTCAAGCAGCTTTTCCAGAGATGTCCCAAACTGTGGCCTCCCAAAGTGGACATCTCTCTGAAGTCCAAAGAGCCCCTCTGGGCCTTGGCCCTCACATTTGAACCCAAGCCCATAAATTGTGCTTTACCAAGGCCAGCGAGATGTACACGTGGCGTGTATCAGTGTTATCCCAGCAAGGAGCCTAGTGATAATTCCCATCAAAGGCAATTAATTGCATCAGAGAGATGGGGTTCCTAGGGTCCGTCACCCTGCAAACTGGGTGCTTATTAAACACGACGGGACAGCAGATCTCTGCCAATTTCAAGGCTCTGTTTGTGGGAGTGTTCTTAAAATCCTGAAATGACTTTGACGGCGTGGTTAATGCCAGTCTCAATATTCCACGCTGTGAGTAATTAGCCAGACAAATGTTGTCCAGTAGAAATCAAAGGCAAGCCGCCTGTGTCATTGTACATTTTCTTTTATAAAAAAAGAAAAAGAAACAAGTGAAATTAATAATATATTTCATGGAACCCAAAGTACCAAAAATATTGCCATTTCAACATGGAATCAATATAAAATGTTATTCATGAGATACGTTCCTTTTGTGTACCAGGTTGTCGGAATCCAGTGTGTATTTCCCATGGACGGCACATCTCAGTTCGGACCGGCCGCATTTCCAGTGCTCAACAACCACCTGAGGTTCATGATACCCTAATGGACAGGCTAGACCCTTCCAAGGGGAGACCTGGGGCTCCTAGCGCCGCAGACCCTACACAGGTGGAGGGAATCGGCACTTACTGAGCACTTACTATGTGCCAGACACTGGGGTTTATCTCATGAAATCTCTGCGACAAGGCTGGGAAGCAGAGGGTGTTCACTCCAACTTACAGCTGAGACAACTGAGACAGAGAGGTGTAGTGACGGGACTGAAGTCACACAGGGACAGGGCCCGAGGCCCGCTGCCCCAGGCCTCTGCTATTGGAGCCCTCAGGCGGAGGCTCAGGCCGCAGGAGGACCAGCAAGGTGGCAGCTAGAGCTCGGCCTGTCCACATGAGCTGCCTCCTCGGGAATGAGTTCCCTCTCTTTTTTCCCTCAGAGTCACAGGATCTTTTTGAGATTTCCTGTTGCAGAGCAAAGGAAGCCTGTAGCAGGAATTCGCCCAGCCTCCTCCTGAGTTATGCTGAAGATGACACAGCTCGTAGCCACTGGGTGGCCTGTCTGTAGGGCCTGAGTATTTAAATGCAAGAAAGAAGTCCCTTCAGCTCCAGGGGCATTGTGTGGGGCCCAGGTGTCAGCTGGGTGGAGGGAAAAGAGTGAGCCTGGCCAGCTCCTTCTGATGTTGGGGTTTGGCTCCCTGGTCAGGTGGAACTGAGAATCAGACACTCCTGGATCTTCTCAGGCCCTCTTCCCCTGAGTTCCAGGTCACCTCTGCCAGCCATCCTCTCAGCACGGCAGCTTTTCCCATCTCTAAAATAGGAGGCTACTCTTGATCATCGCTGCAGAGTCCTTCCAGCTCAATACTCGAGAAGGAAATGAGGGATAGTGACTTTACCAAAATACACTAAGTTCCCAACACATCTCTTCAGAGACCCAGGCTAATGTTCTTCTCACTGAAGCAAATGCCCTTTAAAACCGGAGCTGGAGCATTAAACCCAAAGGAATAACATTCTAATGGTGAAATTTCAGGCAAGGATGGGGGTGGGAACAAGGCTTGACCAACTCGACCCAGGCTGCTGGGCCTGGGTCAGGGCAGAGGAGTCTTTCCAGGGGTCCCTGATGGAGTGGAAGTATCACTAGGTGTCCTGGGTCTCTTGCATTAATGATCGATTGACAGAATCTGAGTGGAGGTGCTGGGTAATTATATTTAAATGGCTGGAACCTGCTCCAGTCTTTCATCGCACTCGACAGGGCCTGTAAATCATGCCATAGCAGCTCAAGGAGGGGATAAATTCCCTTCTTAATCCGGGAACGTCTCCAGAATGCAGCACAGCATCCGGGGGTTTTCAGAGCCTCCCCAGCCCCCAGGGGAATGCAGCCTTCTGGGAGCAGAAGTGGGCGTGGGCACACAGCAGGCTGAGCAGAAGCCCATGACCCTGGAGTGGAAGCCCTTCCACCCCCCATGAGAAACCAGATTAGTAACAAGGCAGCTTCGGAGAGAAGAGAGTTCCCAGGGCTGTGTGCACATTTTCGTTTTTCCGCCTGTCCATCTATCATCCATCATCCATCCATCCATCATCCATCCATCCATCCATCCATCATCCATCCATCCATCCATCCATCCATCCATCCATCCATCCATCCATCCAGTATGATCATCTGTCTAATATCTGCTCTTTGCTGGTGTGGTGCAGTGAGGAGAGCTCACACACTGGGTTCAAATCCTAATCCGTGTGACCTTGGACACATCCCTTCTCCTCTCTGAGCCTTAGTTTCCTTGTCTGAGAGATGTGTACCTCTTCTCCACCTCGCCCCAGAGCTGTTGCAAGAGCAGATAAGGTAGAATCTCGGCACCCATTTAACATGTAGTCACTGTGCCTGTGGCTTTAAATCTACTATCTCATTTAAACAGCCCTGGGAAGGTGGCTATGATTAGCCCTATTGTATGATGGAGAAACTGAGAGTGGAGGGGGTAAAGAACTTTGGCCAGAGTCACACCCCTGCTTATTCTTGCTAACTTTTACCCACATTCCTTGGACCTTTCTTCCCATACTCCAGTCCACGCCTTTCCCCCAAATCTCACGTGCTCAAACACCCTCACAGGGTGTGGCTCTGATGGGACACACATGCTCACACATGTATACAGTGCGCTGTGTGCGACAGAACACACACTGGCCTCATTGGAAGCCAGACAGAGGTGGGCTTGAATCCAGTCTCACTCCATCCCAGCTGTGTGATCCTTGGAAAGCTACTCAATCTTTCTGAGCCTCAGTTTCCTCATCTCTAAAGTGGAGATTTATGATCCCTACCTTGCTGCGGTTCGTGAAAATCAAGTGAGAGACATGCAGAAGAAACCCTTCGTCAGTACCTGGCACACAGTACAGGCTTAATAAATGTTAGTTTACTGATTGGTTTGCCTTCACTCTCTCTATGTTAATCTATAGCTGCCAGGGACTCCGGACCCCATCTGATTGCACTACCTCATTGTACAGGTGGGGACACTGAGGCCCAGGGAAGGGCAGACTTCGAGGCCACACACCCCAGACAGGCAGAGACAGGCCTGGATCCCGGGGCTGCATCCCCCATCACCGTCCACCCTGTGCTCCAGCGGCCCCTTTCGGCCAGAGGAACCGGAAGTTCCAGCGCTGACCAGGGGAGAGGCTGGTTTGTGTCCCACAGAGCCCATTTCTGTCCAAAGGCCAGGTGTGTGTGCTATGAGCCCAGTCAGCCTTGGCCTCAGCTTCTCCTGCCTCCCGTACTCAATCCTGCATCCAGCCCCGGTCCCTGAAGTCTGAAAGCAGGAAGCAGCCAGGTGGTTCCTAAGGATCGCCATTCCTTCCTCCCATGCTCCCGTCCCCTTCTGCTGGGTGGGACGTGGAAGGCCTCCCTGCCCTGCCAACCTGGGCTTTCTCCCACCCCCACCCCTACCCCAAATAGTCTGGGAGGGCCCAGGTGATCGCTCAAGGGGCAGCTGGACGGCAGCCCGGAGTGCATGTTGTGGTCTGGGTTTGGACCCCAACTCCGTCTCTTCTAGGCCGTGTGACCTTGCGCCCTTTCCCTCTCTGAGCTTCTGTTTCCTCATCTGTAAAATGGGAGTAAAAAGGGCTTACTGGAAAGGGTTGCCGTATGGGTTAAACGTCCATCACTTACTGACGTGCCTGGTGAGTGGCAGGCGTGGGCTCAGTAACGGTAGGCCTGCATCACTGGCTACCCTCGGCCAAGGCTCAGAAGGGCCCAACTGCCTGTGTCACTAGTCTGATTCAGTGGCGGTTCTCCAGGTGGGCTCCAGCACAAGTCTGGAGAAGTCTGAGGAGAGGGAGAAGCTGAGAGCCAGGCTGGACCCAACAGAAGGGGCGAGGCCACTGACCAGACCATGTGGCCACGAGTAACATTGACAGGCGCACACAGCCTAGAACAAGGGAGGGGCTGCTCTGCTCTGCTCTGTGCAGCCCCGGTTTCTTCAGCCCCTTTGAAGAGGGACACTGACTCATTGACCGGGAAGGGGGCATCAGGGTAGGGTGAGCCTGCAGACCACACATTTTCAGCTGGGTGGGCTCGGCAGCAGCAGGAGGGCCCACAAGTCTGACTCTGGGTCTCAACAGCCAAACCAGGCATCAGCTATCTATAGACACGTCCTCTTGAATGGCTCCTCGAACCCAACATGCCCTCATCTGAAGTCCTGATTTTCCCCTCAACTCTTGCCTTCCTCCAGGCTTCCCTATCTCAGGAATGCCCCCCGAGTTCCCTACCTATCCTGTACCCCGAGATCTAATTCAGCCCCGAGCCCTGCGCGTGGAACATCTCTCTCTTCCATCCACATCCTCCCTTGCTTGCCCTGGTCCACAGCCCCTTCTCTCAATAGCTGCAGGACCCTCCTTTTCCCCTCTGTCCCCCCCCCACACTCATAAAATGCAAATACAACCGGCCCCTCCCCCACACACACTTAAAACTAAATGGTTCCAACTGCTTAGAATAAAATCCAAACAACTCCCTTCTGTGACCTCATCTCCCACTAGCTCCACCTTACTCTCACTTCTAGCCACTTGGCCTTCTGGCATTTTCTAGACTGTACCATGTTTCCTCCCTCCCACCACAGTTCCCTCTCACCTCTTCCAGACCTGGCTGCAGTGCCACTTCCTGGAGGAGCCAGCTCTCCCTCTCACAGGCTTTCCTAGCCCCTCACCCGTCTCCTTTGCAGCTCTGCCACCTCTGACTGGGCCGTGAGCCCCTCAAGAGGCAGATCTGATTTTCCTCACTCTCATGTTCCCTGAGCGTAGCACATGGTCAGGACTCAGAAGATCTCACTGAATGAAGGAGGGAAGGAAGTGATGGAGGAATGAAGAGTTGTAATTCAGCCTGGGGAGCAGAAGATATGGGGCAGAGCAGGGCCTGATCGCTGTATTTCTGTCATAAGGGGGTCTGGGCCCTGCAGTGACATCAGCTCCTTGTATCACCCTGGTGTTTTGGGACTTCTCCGGGCCTCAATTTCCCCCGGAGAATGAGGGAGCGGGGTGAGACCTCTAAAGTTCTTCACCCCCCCCACTGGGGGTGGGGGTGGGGTGTTTGTCTATGTTCTGGGATGTGAAGGTGGTAGGCAAGTGGCAGAGCTTGGCCCTGGTGGTGGGGCTGGAGGGAGTTAGACAAGCTCTACAGAAGGACACACGTTCCCACAGTCAGAGCCGCCCTGCTATGGATGGGCTGCCTCGGGAGGTGGGGGAGTGAGCTCATCATTGCTGAAAGTATGTAAGCAGGGGTGCTGCAGGGAGGACCCAGCACCACCTGGGCGGTTGAACTCATGACCAGGCACACAGCCTGGAATTCAGAAAGGCACAGGTTCTGGAAGCCAGGCTTAGCTCTGTCCTTATTAGTCTATGACCTTGGGCAAGTTGGTTCAGCTCTGAATCTCCCAGAGCACCTCATCTAGAAAACAGAGGTACAGCGTCGACCTTGCAAGGTTTTGAGAAGATACGCAGGGCCTGGAGCGATGTAAGTTTTTGATAAGTGTCAGCATCTTCCCCAGCCGAGCATGCACATTCAAGGAGAAAAGTTCTGGCCAGACGTCAGCCAGGTTGGCCGCTTTGTCCCCAGAGTCCAGCAAGGGCCTGACCTCCAGTTCCAGGGGCTTGTGGCGTGCTCACCTGGGCCCTCGTGCCTAGGAGGCTCTGCCCTTGACCCTGGAGCCTAGGAGAAAGGGCAGGCTTGAGGGGGCCCTCCTCCATGCTGGGTGCCCCCTCCAGATCTACGGACCTGAGAGTTTTTCCTCTCGCTCCCCTCCTCCCTTGCCTCTGCACTGGGAGCCCCATCCTTTCCACGCCTCCCAATCACTGCAAACTACCTCATCAATCATGTTCTCTCTAATTAACTTCTAATTTACCTCTTTAGTCAAATCTGTTTACAATCAGAGACAAGAAAACATGTAGCAGCTCGAGGTGCGAATGTGGAGACCAGCTCCAGGGACCGTGGAGGACCAATCGGCCTTGACCTGGGTGGGAGCCCCAGGCTCCCCTTCCCCCCCCCACCTCCCTGCAGTGAAGGCTGAGGGCTCTAAAGGGCAGGTGCAGGGGGGCCACTTGGCTCAGCGCCCTGGCCCTCAGCAGCCTGGCACCCAGCACTCCTGTCCCCCAGAGGCCTTTCCTGCCAGGCCACCCAGCCACATGTCACCGGTCCCCTTCCCTCCCCAGCCCCTTGCAGGTTCTCTTTCTCTGGTCTCCCCACTTTACCAGGTGTGGAGCTCCACATGGGCAGGCATCCTGCCACTTACTGGCTGTGCTGCTTCAGAAAATGACCGGATAACCCTGAGCTTCTGTTTCCCCATTTGCAAAGTGAGGGGTAAAAGAACATCACCCACCTTGCAAGCAATCAGTGAGTATAAACGGTGTCCCCAGTAGCAGCTGGCCCAGACGTGCCTGGCCTGGATGTGGAGCTCAGCTTGGAGGCAGCACGTCCCTTATTTGTTTGGTATTTGTTCTGTATTTTGGATGTGTTAGTTTTTTTAACTTTTGAACTAATCTCCAGCTTACAGAAAAGTTGTAAGCACAGTATGTGATACCCCACCACCTCCAAATATTTTAGCGTGCATTTTCTAAAACAAAGACATAGTCTTATAAAACCACAATACAACCACCAGATTCAGGAAATTCATGTTAAAATCTCAGCCAGGGTCTCTGTTTCAATGCCACTGCTCCACTAACTGGTCGTGCGGCTTTGACCAAACCTCCTAGGCCCAGGTTCCACATCTGGAAAGGGGGTAGTTGAGGTAATAACTCTACCTTGCAGGTTTGCTTGTGAAGTCAATGAGACATGCATGGGAAGCATGATGGTGGAGGGGTTCACGGGTACTGTCACTATCTCCGTGTTAGAGGCAGAAAGGGGGGCTCAGCGAGACCAGTAACTTATTCCAGGTCACACGCATGAAGGCCGGAATCAGATCCATGCCCTTGAAGAGGCAGAACGTTGGTCATGGATGGGTCTCATATTCTCCATTCAGAGATGGAGACGCTGAGACTTGGAAAGCTCCGTGATCCTTGCCTTAGGCCTCTTGCCCTAGGTTGAGGGAGCAAATCAGCAGTGGAAGCGAAAAACAAGGAGGAAAGGGAGGGGTAACGATTATTAATGACACACCACTAACACTAACCATAAATAATGAGTGCAGTCACCTTAGAGGAGGCCACTCACGGGGGAAGGAGAGGGTGAAAGGAGGAGGCGAGGGAGGGTACGTGGGACTCTCAGAGGGGCCTATTGAGCCATCAAGGACACGGACCCTTGCAGTGAACAGGCAGGGGACACCTGCTTTGCTCTGGCTCTGGGACTGTCTTCTCACAGCAGACCCCCTTTCTGCACATTTCTCCATTCTGTTCATTCACTTGTATATCCACCCATCGGTTCATTCAGTTTGCATTCACTGTCCCCTCTGCCTGGAACATTCCTCCAGCTCTGCCGTGGGCTGTCCCCACTCACTGTTCAGGTCTCAGCTCAAACAACTCCCCAAGGAGGCCTTCCAGAACCATCTTATCTCAAGTATAGTAACCCCCGCCCCCTATCCCCAACACACACTCTAATTTGCTCTCTATCTCATCCCTTTGTTAATTTTCTTCCTCTCACTTATTTCTACCTGAAACTATACCACTTGATTCTCTTTTTTCAGTTGGGTTACCTGGCTGAGAGTCTGTCTTCCCTACTCATGAGTTCCTTGAGAGCAGAATCTTTGTTTTGTTCGTTCCTGTCTCCCCAGAGCCCAGAAGGGACACATGGGTAAATATGGCGGAATGAATTTTGAATTCATACATTCATTAGTGTCAGCCCTGGTGCCTGTCGATGTGGGGGACATGGAAATGGAATCAGACAGGGGCTCTGCCCTCATCTGCTCACAATTTTGCCCAAAATCTAATTGCAGAATCTTATGCTTGGGGGACAGCAAACACCAGCTCCCTGAACCTAACACTACTAATGGGTCAAAACCTCCTGGGACAACAGCTCAGACGGGGACGGTGGGGGCTGGCCAAAGGACAAGCGGAAGCCACAGGCGACATTCAGGCAGAGTCCTGTCTCTGGGTCTAGGCCAGGGTGGGTTGCAGCCCAGCTGGAAACCTGAAATGACACCTGTTTTCCACAAGGTTCCAGAGAAGGCTGTGAGAGGGTGCATTGCTCCCTCCCAGATGCTGGTTTGTCTTAGAGCCCTGGCTGCGTACAGAGGGGTGGGGGTAGAGGTGTGTGAGGCTCACCACCGTGGGCGAGTCCCTTCCTGGCACAGGGATCTTATGCAAGGACCAGGAGCCGCATCCTGTCCTGAGGCCTCAGGGACATGACAGCTTCTGGAGACGAGGAGAGCGTCTCTGCTGCCTGCTGCACTGCTCGTTCCTTTTGCTATTTCCCTGCCTGTTTCTCGTTCCAGACTGTAATTAGGTGTCCAGGGGTGCCTCCGATTCTGTTCCGATAGAATTTGCCTTGTTTAATGGTAACAGGATGGCTGCTTCTGACAGCTGGTTTTCCTAAAACAAACACACAAACAACAAAAAAACCCCACAAATCTGTTTGGGATACGGTGAGTTGGGACATGGCTGGGAATCCGGCTTCTTAGCTTGACTTTGCCATCACCACAGACTCGAGGGTGACCACAGGGCCTGTCCCCTTCCTGGGCCTCAGTTTGCCCATTTGTAAAACGAGGGGAGTCGGACTTTGTGGTCCCAGCTGTGACTCTGAAACACAAGGGTTTGCCGTGTACCCGCTGAGAACACAGTACTAGTGAGGGTGGGCTGGGCTCACGGAGAAGACACATTTAAATCCAAGGTGGTTCTTAATTGTAATCGCCATTTAATTAGATTAATGCTAATTAATAAGGCTAATAATGTACGGTCCTTTGTCTGGGATGATGACGTGGCAGAGCCCCAGTCCTGAGGAGGAGCTGGGCCGCACTGAGTTCCCTTCCTCCTCTCATCTCCCCACACTTCCTCCTCCCGACCTTGTCCCCTTTATCACACGTGCTCAGCACACTGTGTTGTGATCGCCTCTTGTCACAGTGGGCTCCCCATTAGACCATGAAGTGCTCCAGAGAGTGAGGGACTAGTTCGGGTATTCCCATACCCTCCCCCCCAAACCACAGAGGACGGGCCCAAAGAGAAGACTAACACATGCTGGACGGAAGAAAGGAGAAGTGGGTGTGTGGGTGGGTGGATGGACACAGAGATGGGTGAATGGATTAATGACACTCTGTAGTCTCTTGCCAGGGGAGATGACCAAGCTAAGAACCCTCTAGGGGATCCAACCTCTGCACTCAGCCCCCCTTTCCCCACCAAGCCCTCCCACTCAGACTTCATCATAGCTCTTCAGTATGTCTTCTCTCCATCCTCACGGTCGCAGCTTGAAGCCACCACCATGGCTTAGACAACAGTACCAGCCCCTTTCCTGGTCTTGCAGCCTCCTGACCGACCCCTTTCCATCTGTCACGCACAGACCAGGAGAGTCTTTCAGACTCGGTCATGTAACCTGCCTTTCTCGGGGTCAGAAGCCTTCTAGGGCCCCTCTGGGCTTTCTGAATAGTCTATAAACTCTTGACCTTGGCATTCAAGCATTCCTAATCTGACTCCTGCCTACCCCACCCCCCAGTAACCTTTTCATTACGTTCTCTCCCTCCTCCTTACCCCCTCCCTCTACTCACCCAACATGCCCCACCCCCCCGGCCCCAGTATGCCTTCTCCTTCTGCAAACCCACCCTCAATGCTCTATCCATGAAAAGCTCAACACCCTTCTTGGTTGAGTTCAAATGTCACCTCCTCCAAGATGCCCTCCGTGATGCCCTAGGAAGAACGAGCTACTCTGCAATGGCCACATTGTATGTCTCTTGACAGTACCCTCCCCACTTCCTCTCCTGTCTGCCATGTGGATTCCCCAGAACCCACAAGAATGTTGGGATATATTTTATTGACCACTCTTGGGCTTTGGTTCAAGTTCAGCTCTTACCCAGAATACTTTGTGACTATACAGCGTCTTCCCTTTTCCAAGTCTTCTTTTTCTCATCTATAAAATGGGGATGGCAGCTTGCCCTTCACAGGGTTGTGGTGACAATGAATTGGATTTGGGTCTGTACGGCCTCCAGTTCAGAGCTCTTTCCTACCCTCCTGCTCGTGCCCACTCGCCACCTCTCCTGGAAACCCCTCTTGTTTTCTTGCCTGGTATAGTTCCACTCACCCTTTCATCCCTGGGCCACGGCTGCCTCCTCCTGGAAGCTCAGAGACCCTCCCAGACATAACTCAGTTCAGTGCCCCCACACCTCCGCTTCCCACCTGGATTCAAGACTGCTTTTGTGTCTGCCGCTCTGACTGTTCTAAGCACAGGCTGGGCGCTGGCCACTACAGACAGTGAGCAAGAGGGGACTCGAAGGGTGGGAGGGGCCCAGAGCCTGCCTCATCCATGGTGGCATTTCCTCCATGCAGGAGCCAGAGGCTCAGGCTCTGCCCTTTATTCCGTCATTCCTCCTTTCATCCTCCCTTCTTTCACTCGTCCCCTCCCTCCCTCCCTCCATGACTCTGTCATTATATTCCACACATTCTGTCCTCCATTGGCTTCCCATTGCATGTGGAAGAAAAATCCAAACTCCTTACTTGGCTAGCAAGCCCCTTTATGGTCTGGTCTCTGTCCACCTCGGCAAATTCATCTCCTCCCACTCTCATCCTCATTGGGGTGGCACATCTGGCTGTCCCTCGAATATGTAAATCACATCCCTGCCCCAGGGCCTTTGCGCTCGCTATTTCCTCTGCCTAGAATATTATTCCCAACACCCCCTGGCAGCTGCACCACTCATCAGTCCTGTCTCAGCTTCAACCTCACCTCCTCAGAAAGGCCTTTCCTGACATTCCCGACCAGAGTAGCCACCTTTCCTTTCAGTCCCTCTCTTATTTTCTTTATAGCTCCTAGCACTAGCTTCTCTCTTGCTTATTTACTTCTGTCTCCTCTGCTGGGAAGGAGCAGGGCAAGGAGCATGTTTGCTTCTCTAGCCTCACAGTCCAGCACAGGGCCTGGCACATAGTAAGTGCTCAGAAAATATTTGCGGAAGAAATGGTGCAGGAGCACCTACTGGGTGGCATTCCCCATGCCTGGTGCTGCAATAGAGAAACGATGAAAGGTAGCCCCTGCCCTCAGGCAGCTCATAGGGCAGGTGGTGAGAATCAGACTCAGGGAATGCTCACGTGGTACCTGGGGAATGCAGGGGCAGGGGTGCAAGAGGATCTGGGACCCTCAGAGCAGCGGGCAGAGTGTGTGGGGTTCTTTCATGCTCCAGCTGATGGAAGTGCTATCTACCTCTGTCTCCCCTACGAGGCTGGACATCCCGAGGGTGGGACTTGGGCTCCTACTTCCCAGAGAGGACGTGTCTGGCCCTGAGTCGGTCTTGAGCAACGAGTAGAATGAGGGTGGGGGAGGAGAACGGGGAAGTGGGACAGGCCAGAGAGAAGGAAGGCATGGACAAAGGTGGAGGGGGAGGGGGGAGTATCAGTGACGGATGTAAGCAGTGGCTGGACAGTTGCTCAGGCCCACCCAGGGCACTTTAGTTCAACTCCCCAACCCCCTAAAGAGCACTTGTAGTATACAGGCACACTGTTTACTCTTTGTTCCTAAAGGACCATGGCTTGGGTGTTTGCTGATCAATGGACTGATTGATGCTCATGGATTTGTTCATTCATTCTGGAAGGTATAAGTAAAGACAGATCAGTTCCCAATGTACCTTTTCCCTGGAAATAAGACCTAGCTGGACAATCAGTTCTAATGCATCTTTTGGAGCAAAAATTAATATAAGACCTGGTATATATTATATTACATTATTATATATTATATTATATTATATTATTATATTATATTATATTATAAAGGGCCGGTCTTATATTATAGTAAAATAAGACCAGGTCTTATATCAATTTTTGCTCCAAAAGACACATCAGAGCTGATTGTCTGGCTAGGTCCTATTTTGGGGGAAACATGGTAGTGGAGAAAGTGAACAAAGAAATACAATGAGATGAGGATATGGGTGGTGATGATGTTATCGTTGATCAGGACTTTACAGTTGGTCAAGAATTTTCTGTGTATCAGCCTGTTGAGGGTCTAGACAATGAGTAGCATTGGACAGCATATCTCCCGATTTTATAGATGAGAAAACTGAGGCTTGGGGAGGTGAAATGACTCACTCAAGGTCACACAGCTGGGGAAGAGCAGGGTCAGATTTGAACCCAGATAGCCTGTCTCCAGCATCCAGACCCTGTGCCCACATGGGTCCACAGGGCCAGCCTGCTGAAGCTTTGCTTGGTATCTTTTAATCTTTCCCAATTACAGAGAGACTTTTGCTTTTAGCTGCTCAAAGCAGGAGCCTGTCCTCAGGCCTTGTTCCCACGAGAGCTGGTGTGAGGAGGGGCGGGGAGGCAGCTGGTCCAGGCCATGTCCTGTCATGGCCCACTTAATGAGCTTAACTGATAACCATGGTCTCAGGCAGGTTGCCAGGCGGGCCTGTCCACTTGGCCAGCCTGTTTTCCTGGCCTTCCACCCTCTGGCTGAAGGAGGGTGGCAGTGGGGCCAAGGGAGGGGCCTGAGCAGCCAGTTGTTTGAGTGCTGGCAGCCATATGACACAGCTATGTGACCTTGGGCAAGTTCCTTGATCTCTGCATGCTTCCTTTTCTTGTTTGTGAAGTGGAGGTGAGCACGGCAACCTTGGAAGATGCTACAGGGATGCAGCAAGGTGCTGGGGACAGTGGCCTTCAGTTCAGAGACTGCCTCACATACAGGAGGCACTCAGTGAATTTTCCATCCCAGTCCTCCAAAGAACTCACACGTGGAGGATTTCTAGGCTCAAGAAAAACAATATCAGCCTCAGCACACTTAAAAATACCAGAAAAAGGCTGCTGTGGTAGGTGGGTGACCTGAACTCCCATCTAGCTCTTGTCATTAACTGATGGAGTGACATCCTCATTCTCTCTGGGCCTCAGTGTTCTCATCTGCACAATGGGATGGTAACAGTCTCCATCCACATCCCAGGAACATGGGGCAGATTCAATGGAATGGTGCATGTCAAGTGCTTAGAAAACAGCCAGGCGTTTAGTTGGTACGCTGTGGTGGTTTCTGGGGGCTGCATCTGCTTGCGCTTGTGTGATCTTAGCACAGTCACCCACTTTTTTGTGGCTTCTGTTTTCTCATTTGTAAAACTGAATGACTCCAAGGTGTGCATTTCCCCAGCTCTGTTGTTCCAGGAATACAGCTGTGTCGTTTACTGCTTGGAAACCCACCTAATCTGCATTCGGTGGGGAGGGGTGAGGGCGGGAGTAGGAATTGTTCCCACTTCCAGCTAAGGTGAGTGAGGCCCCTGATTGTCAGTGGCAAGCCACACTTCCTGGCCCTGGCTGCTCTCTTGCCTGTTCAAGTTGTGGGGGTGGGACAGGAAGGACAGACTTCCCTGGGCCCTGGAAGGACCAGGGGAAAAGGGCCTGGGTCTGGACTCTGCAGGGAGGGGAGTGGAGCTGAGTAGGCTCAGAATGGAAGCAGGGCCTGAGGGGGGGTGGGCAGATTTATTGCAGCCATTCCTCTCCCCCTGAAGCGCCTGCTTCTAATGAAATTTTACGGCAGGTGGAAATGATACGACTCCGCCAGCCCTAAAAGCACTTCTATTTATTCATTAAAGATATTTATATACTGAGCAGCTCTCTCTGCAGGCCCCACCCGACTCTTGCTGGGCTCATGACATGGCACCCAGCCCTCAGGGCTGGGGGAGCCGGGGCAAGTGCCCCTGTCTGCACCCGGACTGGCTGGCTGTGCCCCAAGCCATCTCCAATCTCCTTGTTTCTAACCCGATCAGTGTTCCTGGTCAAAAGCACCAGTATCTCCATTAGTATCTCCTCCCGGGACGAGAGTACCAGCTTCTTCTAGGGTCTCCAGCTTCCAGACCGCTCTCTGGTGTTGTCCTCCATTGAACAAAGGGATCTTTTCAAAATCAGCTCACATCCCTTCCATGCCCAAATCTCCTCCCAGCGCTCTGGCCCCTGCCCATCTCTCCGGCTTCATCTACCACCAACCCTGCCTCACTCTTGGGTCCAGCCACCGTGGTGTCTTTTGGCTTTTTTCCTGGAGAATGATGCTGTTCTCTCTGCCCCAGGACGTTTGCACCTGTGCCCTGCTTCGAACCCTCTGCCCCCAGCTCTTGGGCTTTCCTGCTCCCTGACCTCATTCAGACCTTACTTAGCTGAAAGGCACCTCATCAAAGAGGGCTTCTCAGACCACCCACCTCACGTTGTTCCCCCATTACCTAGTCTCCATCACTTTGCCTGTTGTTTGCTCCTTTATAACACTCACGAATCATCCTATGTATTTGTTTACATGTTTCAATCTTTCCCATGAGGATGTGAGAGCCTTGAGGTCAGCAGCAACGTCTATTTTGTTCCCCACACAGCTTATGGTGGGTGTTGAATAAATGATGGGGTGGAGGGGGAATGATTATCTGGGTACCTGTGACCATGAGCTGGTCCCAGGTACCGGTCTGTGTGGGATTTCCCCAGGCTGGCTCCTCAGAGACCCTCTCACTCAGTCCTTGATGGAAGGAAACAGGTGATTCTGAGAGGGTGAGGGACATGTCACATATCACAGAGGCGGGGCTGGGGGCACTGGCTCCCTGCCCTTTCCTGCTCCTGGGCGTTTCCTGGATGGGCTGGCTCCCTGAGGCCCAGGAGCTGGAGCCAGGCTGGAGCCTTCCTTAACTGTGGCTATTATCAGCCCCTCTGGGGCCTGGGCACTTCCTGGACGCCTGTGTGAGGCCAGGTCTTGATTTAGGGGTCAGAATCGCAACTTCGTCTCCTTCCAATGGAACCTGTTTCCCCATCAAGCACCGAAAGAGCCTGGGTGAAGTGGAGACAACCTGTCCTGGGACAAGCTCTGTGACTCTGGACAAACATGACCCCCAAGATCCCATCATGCACAGGAATCCAACCTGCGTATCATTCTCTCCAGTTCCGCCCCAGCCAGGAGCTCATTCAGACCCTGCCTTGCCGAGCTCAGGGTACTTGGGGCACCCAGTGAGGCACGTGTGAAGACCCCCAGGTCACAGCCCCGTGCTTACTCGTGTCCCTAATTCTCTGCCTGTGCAGTTCCCTCTGCCTCGAATGACTTCCTACCTCTTGTTTTGTGAGACTCATGGCCAATCCTGAGGCCCCTGTGACAGTCACGCAAGATACCGCGAGCTGTAGGGTCCTGTCTCTCCCAATCCCTCTGCCAGGTCAAGGGGCCTCCCCTGTCCCACAGCCTTTGCTGACCTCTCTCGAAGCCCATTGTCGCTTTCTTGTGAGGCCGTTTGGCTACTGTGGGGAGTTCAAACTGCATTTCAATGTAGGGTGCCTGCCCCCAGCACCCAGCATGGGGCCTGGCCCAGAGTAGGTGAGACGGGACATGGAATGAGTGCAGAGCGGGAGGTGCTGGGTGAGGACGGGCAGAGGTGGGGTGGGTCCCGGAAGGTGGTAGGTTAGGATCCACTCTGCAAGCATGCTTGCAGGTGCCACCTCCTCCTCACTGTTGGAGAGGGAAAGCTCACCTTCCACGTGTTTCTTGGACTTCCCTCTTCCCACGGCAGAGTAGCCAGGGCCACAGCTGCATGACTGCCTGCTCCCCCCAGCCGGGAAACCGCAGGGCCTCTGTGCCAGCCGCCCAGTGGCAGGGAGCAGGGGCCCCGCAGAGCCACTGTGGGCTTGTCATGAGGCCGGCGAGTGGCCGCTTCTCTGTGGCTTCCTGCACAACTCCACTAAAAGCTTCCAGCGCATTCTGTGCAGGGAGGGTGGACCCTCAACCCCTGCCGCCCTCTCCAGCCTCACGGACTCCCTTCTCTACCAGTTAGTTGGGAGATGGTGTGACTCTGAGATCAGGAGTGGGGCTTCTGGAACCAGTTTGCTTATGTTCCACTCCCAGCTCTGTCACTTTGTAAGCCACTGATTCTCTCAATCTGGCTTCCACATCTGTGAAATGGGGTTGATGATAAAAGTAACTACACCTCAGCCAGGAGGGTTAAATGAGCTAATCTGAGTCAAGTACTTCGCTCATAGGAAGAGCTTGAGGAGTATTAGCTAATACGGCACATACTCGATACATTCATTCTTCTAAAATGCTAAATGACTTCACTCCTAAGAGAAATGCAAATTAAGACGCAAACAGGATACACTGCTCCCAGATCAGAGAGGCAGAGAGGGAGTTGGTTGCGGCTGTGCCCGGGGAGGGTGTGGGGTGGCCCTCACAGACACCGCTGATGGAAGGTGGGCAAGGTGACAATACATAGCACAGTGAAAAATGCACCTTCTCTCTGACTTAGCAATTCTGCTTGGGAATTTAAACTCACACATGTGTGAAATGACGTTTTATGCAAGGATGTTCACTGCAGCCTTGTAATAGCCAAAGATTGGAGACAACCTAAATGCCCATTAACGCGATTAACTAAATTACGGTACAGCTCTGCTATGGAGCCCAGCTATTAAAGGAGTGTGTGTGGGGGACTCTGTGTTTAGCAGATGTAGAGTGAAAAGCAAGGTGCAGAACACAGGACATTTGTGTTAAATATATTTTTATTCACTTGAAAACATAAGACCATCTCCGAAAGGATATTCTAGCTAGTTGGGGGTTGTGTCTGGGGAGGGGCGCCGGGTGACCAGGAGACGCAGCTGGCAGGAAGATTTAAACACTGGTCACCCCTATGTACCTATGGCCAGGGCATGTGCCATACCAGTCAAGAGAACGTAACTGGAGAAATGCGTGCCATTTCCTCGGCACAGATAACGAAGAACCGCTGCTGTGATACCACCACTTTCCATGTGTATCAAGGAGCAAGACAGATTGAAAAATGTGGCTCCGCTTTTACCTCTACTGGTGGGTAAGCAAATCTAATCAAGGAGTTTTTGCCTTTAGGAAAGCGAGTCTCATCTCCCTGTTGACACTAAATTGACGCTCTTGGTAATGGCAGGAGATGCCACCTGGGCACTGGTGCTACTGTGGGGGTGACTGAAGCATGCCTTCAAGCTTCCCTGACAATGCATTTCCCCTCAGATAAAGAAGGATGCAGCCTGCATGCAAATCTCTCTAAATTAGACATGGCCCATCTTGCCGCCGATGAATTCAGGCGTGCCGACCACCACAAATGGAGCAGCACGCTGCGAGAGAAGAGGAAAATGAAATCATTTCCCTCGTGAGGAAATTCTGGCTAATATTGCTTAAAGGTGAATTTGTGGCCATGTTTGGGTAGGAAAAGGAGCAGTGCCTTGCTTGGATGTCATGCCCAGGAACCACTCAGCTCTGGACACAAGGACAAGCCTGAAGGGGCTTTTCATGAAGGGGAGGGCTTGGGTACCCGAGAGTGGCAGATACAGAAGTCAAATTCAGAACCACAGGCCAACAGTGGTCTTTACTGGAAGCCCAAGACGTCCTCCCTGAGGGGTGGGGCTGCTTGTGAGACAGACAGCCACTCACACCTCAGGAGCCCCTCCCAGGAGCCCACAGGTTAATGAGGATCTTTGCCTTGTTCCTAAAAGCTTGGTCCCCCAAGCCCTGGAACTGTAACCTCCTCTGACTTCTGAGGGATTATACCTCATGTTCCCCCCAAACCCTCCCAACACAAAAGCGATGGAAAAAGGGACCACTTCATGTGTGAAATGAACGTGTGATTTCAAGCTTGCTTTTAGCACAGGGATGTTTTGGTCAAACAAAATCTTAGGAGGCACCCCAAAATACGAAGCAGGGCAAAATGGAGAGACTATAGTGGAAGGGGTCTGGAGCCCTACCCACTCTCTCTTCTCTGTTGGCTTCTGGTGCGCTTGGAGCTTCGGTAGGACACAGCTGGAAAACTGCTGGACAGAATTCTGTGGGACAATCAGGTGACAGCAGTTGCCTCCAGGGGTGGGGAGGCCTAGGGGGTAGGAGAGGTGAGGGGAGACTCCTCACTGTATACCTTTGTGTTAAATTTCGAACTTATGTACTAGGTATAAGCATTACCTGCTTAAAAACAAAATTTAAAAAGAAAATAAAGCTGAAGGACTAATGATCTCTAAAGTGCCAACCTTAGGTCAAAAAGTCTATGACATTCTATAGGTTACATCTAGACATGCTTTATTTGTTGTGAGTTCATTAAACCACATATCCACAGTGGAAGAGATTGAAGCGCAGTGTCAGTCAGTGGTCTGTGACTGCCTTCTAGACAGAGGCAGCTCGGTGGAGGGGAGAGCTTGGACCGCGGAGCAGACAGACCCTCCGCCGCTTCCTGGCCATAGGCCCTCGCCCAGGTTCCTTACCCTCTGAGATTTCAGTCTCAGCTTCAGGAAATTGGGGATAACGATGCCAGCAGGGCTGTTACGCAGGTGAGAAAGCATGGGTGGGAAGCAAGTAGCACATAGCAGGCGTTCAGTACACCGGAGCTACTACAGTTACAGAAAAGTGAAATAAAACAATAACTAAATCTGAACTGTCACTGTACGGCAATTCTGATTCTGTAATAGGCCGTGTAACACACTCCCGCCACCTCTCTGCTGGAACACTTACCTCATGGAGACGATGGCCACACCTTCCTCTTCCGACAGGGTGGGCCAGGACTGCCTTCCTCACGGTTCTCTCACCAGCCCCACGCTGGGCCCGACGCAGGAGCCATCTGATTCAGAGTCCTCTCAGGTGGCTGTGTGGAGCCCTGTCCCTTGGGGTTCAACGAAAAGAGCTGTGGCTGATTGACAATGTCACTCATGGGCACGCACTGGACCTGTGGTGTCCCCTGTAGCCTATTTGCTGACCTTGGGCTAAAGATTTCATTTTAATGAGATGCAGCTCTTCTAAATCAGTGTTTCTTCCGCCGCCTCACTCACGAGGACTCTATTCTTTGTGACAGATTAAAACCATGCTAACGGACTGCAGACTCCTGCAAAGGGGGACACCAACTCCCTCATAACCCGTGCAAAATGGGTGAGATCACAGTTCTTCTGAAGCCACAGATGTGTAAGGTAAGGACAAAGAAATCACCACTTATAATGCACCTACTGTGTGCGCCTCGCTCTAGGGCGTGCTTCAATGAGTGATCCCCATAAGCACCAAGTAGGTATTAGTACCCCCGCTTTGCAGACGAGGGAAGAGCGATTCGGGAAGGTAAAGCCATTTATCCAAACTGCCACAGCGGGTAAATGGCGTAGCCGGGATGTGGACCCAAGGCCTGTCTACCCTAAAGCGTGGCTCTCCTTCTGACGCAGGGAACCACCGGGAAGCTTAAACCATCACCAGTGCCTGGGACACCCCGAGAGTCTGATTTCTTCATTCTGGGGGTGGGAGTGGGGGCAACACGGATGTGTTTTTCAAGTTCCCATCCCTCCCAGATGATGCTGATAAGGTCAGGCTTCAGGACGCTGCTGTGAGGGCCGCGCTCTCTGTCCGGCCTCAGTGCCACGGAGACCTCCCTGGCTGCTCCTGCACGCCCCACGTGCCTCGTGTTACACGTCCAGACTCTGTCAGGGCAAAAGCCCCAGCGAGCTCACTAGTCCGTGCCTTGCCCCTTCCCAGTTGCACCCTCACAACACAGAGAGTGCCACCAGAGGAGCCACAGTGGTCACTTGATCACACTGAGCCTCAGTTTCCCCACTGGCAGAGTGAGGCTACTCACTGACCTTCCTCAGATGTGCCCCATGGCAGCTGCTGTGAAAGTGCAGGTAACGGTTTGAGGGTACTGCTTCGCTACAAAGAATGCCAGCCCAGGAATAAAAAACACTAGCTTTAATTTGTCTGAAAGTCACACTGAGCTGTGTAAAAACTGTTTGTCGGAGGGAGGTACAGAGAGGGTCCACGCTGCACAGGGCCAGGGCCTCTAGAAGTTCTCCAGCAAGGCCAGGATGCGCTTCTGCTCGCTCTCCCGGAACTCCGGGCTCCGACCGTCCCCGATGTTCTCTGCATACTCTAGGGAGACAAAGGCAGGGGCAGGTGTGAATCCGAGGCGTGAGGCATGTGGTCCATCGTGGCTGGGTCACTTCACACTTTTCCCCCAAATCCCAGCTCCCACTGAGCTGCATGCCTCTAATGCCTGCAACAGCTCTCGGTGGCAGCTGTGGTCTGATTCTGGTCTTGCATTCGAGGCCCTCAGTGAAAAGGGCCAGGCTCACTCCTCTCTCAGCCACAGCCTTTACTCATCATTTAGTCACTACACACACGCAGTGGATGACAATGGTGGGCGGGCACTGTTCTAGACCAGTGGTTCTCAGAGTGTGGCCCCGAACCTGCAGCATCTGCCTCACACAGGAACCTCTGGGCCCAACCCAGCCCCCTCACTAGGAAGCTCTGAGGCCGGGGCCCAGCAGTCTGAGCAAGCCCTCCGGGACCGCTGGGGCGCGCTCTAGTTTGAGAGCCACTATTTGAGGCAATGGGGACGGAGTACCGATCAAAAGGGATGACACCTCTGCTCTTGTGGAGCCCACTTTTCAGTGGGGGAAACAACCCAAAAGTAAGTACCGTGTTTCCCCGAAAATAAGACCTAGCTGGATCATCAGCTCTAACGCATCTTTTGGAGCAAAACTTAATATAAGACCCGGTCTTACTTTACTATAACACTGGGTATCACATCACGTCGTTGCGTCACGTCACAACACAACCATGACCATAACATATAACATAATATAATATAATATAATATGACACTGGGTATTAATGTTTGCTCCAAAAGCCGCATTAGAGCTGACTGTCCGGTTAGGTCTTATTTTCGGGGAAACAGAGTAGATAGGGTGGTTGTCAGAGGCCTCAGGGAGTTGGAGACATTTGATTAAAGACCTGTAGGCAATGCGTGCGGGGATATCTGGGAGTGAGTGGCAGAGGGGCCACCAGCGCAGGGCTCAGGGGGGAGCGCGCTTGGTCCATCTCAGGGCGAGCAAGGAAGGCTGCCTGGCCAGTGGCTGGAGCTCTGAGCCAGGGGAGGGGGCAGGGCACAGATCGTGTGGGGACTGCGGGCCGCTGTGAAGAGCGTCTCCATCAGGGGCCTGTCTCCCATGCAGGGCATCCCCTTTCCACTAAACCGGGAGCTTCACTAGTGGCGGGGGCGGGGTGGCGGGGGCCTGCCTTACTCTCAGCTAAATGCCCAGCGAGCCTGGCTGAGAGCCAACTATCGGTCTGGTGAAGAAACAGAGCAGTTGATTAGGATGACTGCTGGCATATCTGCCCCCTGCTCCCCGAGGGGCAACCTGAGAGAGAATAGAGAACTCGCAGGTAAGAGGCTTTTGCATAATAAAACATCTGCGATCCCAATCAGACAAAGACAGCAGAGAGAAAGTGTGGGCGCCCTCCTTCCTACCTCCCGCCCCCCCCACCATGCTGGAGAAAGGGTCTTGTTCCTGCCACGTCTTTATTTTTCCTCCTTCCTCTTTATGACTTTGGACATGTGCTGGAAAACAGGGTTTGGGATTCAGACATGTGCCAGCTGTGTGTCTCCCCCCAGAAATCATCGTCTTCTGTTAGGCCCATCCATCACCTCCCACAGCAAATGGTTGTGATGCCTTCTATTAAGGCCCCTTCAGGAGCGGGCTGGGTGATGGGAGAACAGGAACAGGGCTGCCGGGAAGGCTGTGGGGCTGGAGGTGAGTGGTCTCTCTTGCTCACATGTGAGTGCTCTAGCTGCTGCCCCAGGAGGAAGAGAAATGACCATGATAACATTTAATACCCCCAGAGGCATGATCTGGAAGCAAGAGGCTCAATGGATTGAACTAACACTTTGCTCTCCTAATGTACTCACAGACCCTGGAGGGAGAGAGGCGGCCAAATACTCTGATCCTTTGGGGCAGTGATTTTCCAAGTAAAGCCCGCTTCCCTGGAGGGACCTAATCCCTTTCTAGGGATGCACACAGTAGAGGAAACCAAACTCTGTATCAGTGCCCTTACTGAATCCCCGTTGCCAAGGCCTCAGAAGAAACACATGTCAGTTCTGTACACAGAGCACCCATCCCGCGGGCAAGTCTCCCTGTCCCTCCGTCAGTGGGGAAGGAGGAAGTAAGGTCAGATTACCTGTTCTCTGGAAATGGGCTGTGAGTGGAGCTAGTGCGAGGTGGAAGAGGGGCTGTGTCATGCGCAGTGGAATGGAAACTAACATGCAGTGAACACTGGTTATGTGCCAGGCATTTGTATATGTTGTCTCATTTAATCTTTGTGGCAATCCTGTAAGGCAAAGAACATCATCTCTATTTACAGATGAGGAAACGGAGACTCACTAGAGAGCTGAAGCAACTCGACCGGTCGAGGATGATAGAGGAGCTGAAACTCAAACCCCAGAATATGTGTGCGCGGTGAAAAGGCACCTAAAAGGCCACTGGGTGGTGCCGGTCCCCCAAGTGGCATCCTCTTACCTAAGCACCAGCCTACCCTGCCTGTTTCCCATCCTTTGGGGAAAACCTCCGGCTCTGCGAGCACTCTAAAGCATCCCAGTCCCAGGAGAGCACCTGGCTATAAAGTCCTCGTAAAAGGTACGACTCCAGAGGGGCTGTCCTGTGGGGAAGGGACCTCCATGGCCACAGATGCGGAGTGGGTCGCAGGGGCCACACCTTCTCATGCCAGGTCAGGGCAGGTGACTGGCCAGGGTCCCACAGCGCGCCAGCCACAGGGCCAGGCAGAACCAGGTCTGATGCGCCCCCAATGTTCCCCCACTGGCTCTGGCGGCCGGCACCAACTGTGCACCTCGCCCCACACCCTTCACCCGTACCACGACTCATCTTTGTTTCTAGGGTGGAATTGGATTTGGAGCAAATCTTGGTGGTACCAGCTACCTGTGGTTATTATAGCTGCTGCAGCAGTTTATAAATATTGAACAGATTCCTCCCAGAGGTCTTAGGAAAGAGTTCTCTTTGGGGTGTGTGTGTGTGTGCATGCACACACGTGTGTGTGTACATGTGTCTGTGTGTGCATGTGCGTGTGTTGCTAAAAGGAAGAATTACAGGGTGGGGGGAGAATGAGAGTGAAAGAGGGATGGGGAAAGAAGGGAGGCAGATGGGAAGAGGATACGTCAGGTTGGAGAGTGAGAAAGATGGTGTACACATCAACTCCCTTCTCTACTTGCCCAGCATTTTCAAATAATAAAGGCTTTGATGGAGCTCGAAAACAGGCAGCAGTGCTGAACGCATAAATATTAAAGCAAACTTTAGACAGCAGGTTTACTATTCAGACATGGAATACAAGCTGTTCTGTTTATGTCACAAAGGGGAGGGAAGGGGCACCGGGGCTGCTGGATGGGGAAGGAGTGTCTTCCAGGGCAGGGCCGGGCCCGCACTCACCAGCCTGGTTCAGACCCCTGGACCTTTGACTTGACTGCTCACCCTTCCAAAAATGCACAAGGAAGAGGGAGAGGGGAGATGAGAAATGCCAATATTTTCCCACTGAAAACGCTTGAAGACACAGAAATAATCACAAAATGGAAACTGGGAAAGGAAAACCCTTGGGGTCTAACAGGTTCCTTAACGACACCGATGAACGTGGAAGGTCTAACATTACACGTCTCTAGAGGAGAACACTTCGCTGGGGTTAAAGACCAGAAGTCCATCAGCAATATCATTAAAATGAAACCCACTTAAAGGAGAAGGAAACTTTGCTCACGATGCTAACAGAGTCGTGTTCCTGTCATCCCGAGGACATTTCAGCTGGTCGGAGCAGCACGCCCCCTCCCCGACAACCAGGGCCCAAGGAGGCTGCTCTGGCGCTGGTCCTGCCTGGATCTGAGGCCAGGCTGCTGCCAGCTCCAGGTGAAAGGAGTAGACGAGGAGGGGAGGAAGGCACCTCCATTTACTGAGCACGGACTCTGTCCCAAGCCCCTGACTGCATTTCCACCTCAGCTTTGCAGAGGGGCAGTATTCACAGAGGAGGAAAGCAAGGCTCAAACATGTTACCTGCTGACTTACCCAAAGTTACAGAGAGCCAGGGTTCACGCTGCTCTGTGCATCTCAGCTCTCCTTGTTCCTGGGTTAGGTCAGATCCTAATCACCGCAGGAAAGGTAGCTAACATTACAAGCACTGATTGCGTGCCAGCCATCATGTAAGCGCTTTACGTGGTACCTCACGTAAGTCTCACAGCAACCTTTGGAAAACACAAGTATCCCCACCGTATAGATGCGGGAACCGTGGCTGCGAGAGGGTAACCTTAGCTGCCTAAGGTCAACACCCAGGCTTCTCTTGGACCCTGTCCTGCCTCCAAACACCCTGGTGGCCACAGCAGTTCCGACCTGACGCAGGTCACATGCACACCAACATATGTCATCAAAAGATAAAACCCTATCAGCTTCTGCAGCTTTAAAGTCCCAGAGGCAAAGCTCAGGTTACCAAGGGCCCCAGATCAATATGGAAATATATGCTTATAAGCTTCGGAGAGGAGCTTGCAAGCCGTGAAGAACACAAGCAAATCAAAGGGCCAGGAGCCAATTTCTGAAAGCATTTTGAAGTCTGGCTCAGTCTTTTCACCACCAGTGAGAGTCTGGAGTCTGTAATCCTCTCAACTTTCCTCTGTGAAACAGCCCAGCACCCACAACTTTCACTGGCGACTAACACATTTAAGAGACTCGCCGGCAGCTTCCATGGTAGCTCTTGGCACAAGGATTTATTCTAAAAAGTATCCCCAGGTCACAGCTCTTATTCCACGTCCAAGGAGATGACCATTCGGCGTCTGCATCTACCGAGGGGGATCCTTCACCTGCTTCAAGAAGCCACCTCCTCACTTAGCCATCACATCTTCATAGACACAGAATGTACTGAGGTGGGTACGAGGGGCTGGGGGAGGAGCGCATGCGGGTGAGTGTCAACTGGGTACAGAGTTTCAGTTTTGCAGGATGAAAATGAGGTCTGTAGATGGATGGTGGTGATGGTTGCAATGGTTAAAATGGTGAATCTTATGTATATTTTACCACAATTAAAAAAAAAAAAAAGGCCAGCACCTCCTCTGTGCAGCCTTCCTGGATCTTCGAGCTCCTTTTAATCTCCCACAGAATTCACTGTGCCTCCTTGATTCCCACGCTGTGTCTTAGCACTGACTTCATTCTGCTTTTCGTGGCAGCAGTTATCTCACCTGTGATGGGACTGTACACCCTTTGGGCAGGGCCTCCTAAGTGTCTCATTTGTCTTAGGTGCCACCTAGCACCCGGTGAGGCCAAGTGGGTGCTTTGGGAAGGTAAATGCCCTGAATTTTCTTTCTTAAACGGCTGCAGGAGTAAATCAGCCAAGTGACACAGTTAGAGCTTTCCTTTCTGCCAGATGGAAGACTGTGTGTACAGTTCTGAGTTTGGATCCGGTTTCCAACATTGAGAGGGACTTGGGTAATATCCCTTAGCCTCTGCGAGTCTCGGTTTCCTTATCTGCAAAATGGAGACTGTAAGCTTGCTTTTAGGGCTGTCGGGAGAGCCAGAGAACGTACATTAAGAGCCTGGCACGGAGGACGTCTGCGGGAGTGAACTCTACCTACTGTGGCCCGATGACCGAACGGCACAAAGAAGCTTGAAGCACCCACCACCTCAGCGAGCACCCCCAACAAGCATTAACTGAGTCCCTTCTCTGAGCCAGTCACAGACCAGGCACCGGCAGCAGCACAGTCTGGTCTGCCCTCCACTAGCTAAGAGGCCACTGTGCCCTGTGTGGGCACCACCGTCCTCAGGCCCAGAGCAGCTGCCAGTTCCAGGGGCGCTGCACTTTGGGAGCGCCAAGGAAGCGGTCTGCATAAAGAGGGGCTTTAATGAGCCATCAGTTTTCTTGGTATCCACAACAGAGGAGGGAGGAAAATCATGAGAAAGGGGACCGAAATATAGCATGGAGTGGGAAAAGGCCCCCATGGGCTTGCCTCCTCAGCGTTTTCCTGAGACCTCAAGAGGTACATCAGCTGTCATCCTGCCAGCAAAACTTGGGAAATATGTAGGCCATAAAATCAAAGGGAAAAGCTTGCATATAATTAGTATGTTAAAAAGAAAAAAAAGGAAGCAACCCAACTGAAAAACAAAATTAAAATCTAAGAGGACAGACTGATGAGCTGGTTTTCTTTATGAGGCTTTGTGGTTTTTTTGTGTGTGCTTTTTGATGGAATGAAGGATGGAGGAGGGGGAGGGAGTGAAGGCTTTTAAGAAGTGGGCCTGAGCACAGCCCGGCCACCAACCCTGCGGGAGCCTCACCCCTTCGCAATCCCCTCACTGCCCCGAGGGTGCTCGCTGCACCATGTTCAGGGGTTGCTGAGAGGCAGGCCATGGGCCAGACCCCCCCATGACACTGCAGGCAGATGGGCTTCCCCGAGGAGGCACGTATGAGCCGGGCGGGGGCATGCCAGTGGAAGGGTGGCTGAGAACCCTTTATTATGACCTAAGCCTTCCATCTCGACAGAGCTGGGTGTTTTGTTGTCTTCTTTAGTGGCCAGTGACCTGTGATGGCCTCTTTGACCTGGGCAATGGCATCTAATTCCCTGGCTTAAAAATATCACCGCCACACTAATGACTAGCCTCTCTCCTGAGCCCTAATGAGAATGTCTGCAGCACTCACTACCTGTATCCCCAGAATCACCGTGTACCCAACAGAACTCAAGGGTCTGCCCAGCAACACTCCTAACACCCCCGCCCCCCCAATGCTCCAGTCTCCACATCCTTGCCTGTCCTCTGCTGATGGGGCTGACGCCTTACGAACTGATATCCTGTCCTACCCAGACGAGCTTCCCTCTGGGACGCGCTCCCTGTCCCAGGGAGAAGTCTCTCCCTCTGGGTTAAATGGCATGGCCTGTGCTTCCACGACTGTCTCCTTACCACCCCAGAGCACACTGTTCATAACTTCAATGCAGCACTTAGGACATTCTAATTAGTTTACAGTATCTTTTCCCACTGGACAGTGAAGGCCCCAAGGTTGGGTGCTTGCCATTCCCACCGCGTGGGAGGGCTGCGCTGAACCTGGAATTTCCAGTTCTCAGGCCTCTACTCTCATTGCTCCTTCAGTCTGGAATGTCCTTGCCCTTGAAGAGCCAGCTCAGTGCTACTCCTGAATGTGGAGCCCGGCACCCAGCAGTGATAGCTAAGTAGTAGTGGGAGCGTGTATTTCAGTGAGCTTGAATTATGGCTGGCCATTTACACATCTACGTCCCACAAGACTACAGACTCCATGACAGCAGGAGCTGGGTGACACCTTAGGAGCAAAGTATGTAGCACTGCAGGGCTGAGGAGAGTCGCAGTCAACATTTGCCAGTTTAAATTCACACAAGGGTGGGGTTTAACTCGCCAGTGTTTAAAATATTCACTGGGTTCTCATTATGTGCCTGGCATTGCTCTAGGTGACGAGACAGGGTGAACAAGACAGACAATGTCCCCACGTCGTGGAGCTTACATTGTAATGTAAGAGACACACGAAACGAGTAAACAAAGACATAAATAAAAACAATTACAAATTGTGGTAAGGGCTCGGAAGAAAATAAACTGGGTGCTATGATGGGAAATAGCAGATGCCGAGAGTGCGTGGATTCCAGCTTGTGTTTGGAGGCAGAACTGGTATATGTACTAATACACTGTCTGGGAAGGGTGAGGGAGGGAACCGCAGGGCTGGCCCTCGGTCTGGAAGGATGGGTCCGAGGGCCTGGCCTGGACAGAGGCGGGGAGAGGAGTGTGAGTGGCAGGAATGAACACGGCCTCTGCGCAGGCCGCTCACCTGCTCGCTGCCCAGACAACACATATGTAGTCAGCGTCCACTGTGTGCCCGGCACCTTAATAGGCTCTGGGGAAATAAACCATGATCTGAAGGAGACAAAGGCTGGCTCACAGCAACGGAAAATTCTGAATTACCTAAGACATACGCGGTAGGATTTCCGAGGAAATAACTACATCCACCTACTATGTGTCAGCACCCATTAAAAACACTTTCTCTTTCTCAGAAGATCATTGTTTTGATTACAGGGATGGAGGTGCCGGGAGAAGGCTCAATGCAAGATAGAGCTGAGAGTAATAAAAAGTGCTAATTGAACACGTGGGCGTAAAAAGTAAATGGCATTTAAAGGCTGGAGTTGCAAATCACTACAGCTACACCTCAGGGAGGAGGCGTCATGACACCCTGAGCAGTAATTCATGGCAATGTGGCACTGCAGGTGAGAGAGGAGCACCCAGCATGCCACTATGGAAGGCAAGAGGCTGGGCTAGGTTCATGAACAGGCCCCCCTTTCCTCGTTCTCTGACGGAGAAAACCACAAACTCCAATGCCTCAAATGCTCCATCTGCAAAATGGGCGCAATGGACTTCTCATTCCCACCTGCGTGGGAGGGCTATGCTGAACCTGGGATTTCCAGTCCCCACGCCTCCATGTACACTGTTCCTTCAATCTGGAATGTCCTTGTCCCAGCCTCGAAGACCCAGCTCAGTGCTACTACTCTCACAAGGCTTCCCATGGGATTTTAGCCATGCCTCACTTATAATAATGAGGACGGTAATTATCAGCATAATGTTTCATAATCGTCATTATAGCTAACATTTACCGAGAACTTAGTAAGGCTCAGACATTTTCCATATATCATCTCATTTAATCCTCTCACCCATTTTATGAGGTCACAGAGCAATTGGGCATCTTGCCTGAGGTAACACAGTAAATAGCAGAGGCAGGACTCGGTTCCGGGAGCCAGATGCCAGAGCCCATGTCTCTTAGCTTCTCTTCGATTTTTTACATGTATCTTTTGTCTTCACATTTCATCTCCCACCTATAATGGGAGTTATAAGCCACTTACAGGAAAACCCTTTGAGTACGTCTAGCCTAATCCCTCATCTTAGGAATGGGCAGAACCAGTGCCAGAAAGAGAAAATGATTCGCCTGCGGTTCCCCAGCCCATCCTGACTCTCTGAACTCAGGTGCGATCAGTCCTGCCAAGTCCGATGCGGGCATCTACTAACTGTGTGTGTCAGTCGGTGCTAAGCAGCCTGGGGGGTGGGGGGCTGCATTGCAGAGCTCAGTTCAGGCGCCCCGCCCCATGACAGAGCTCCCTCACTGACCAGAGACCTCTCGGGAGCCTCTCCAGCGGAGTCAGGTCCAGCCAAAGATGTGACTGCGTTTGAGGGACTCCCCAGGCGTTCGGGGGGCAGGAGGGAAAATCACCTGACTGAGCTCTTCCCGTGTGCCGGGCACCAGTCTGGGTGCTGTCATGTAGTACCTTACGAACCTCTGCAAAATTTCTTCCCGATCACACCGACACCGCCAGGGTAGGGCAGAGCGAGGACTGGAAGACAGGCCCATTCTTTCTATTATACCCATGGTTCAGATTCACTTCCTTCTGTCTTGTATAATTCCAAGCACTTCTTGTTACTTCCTTGTTTTTTACCCCCCTAAGTAATTTCCTTCTACTACATGCAGTTTGGAATGGAATTTTTTGCTTCTTTCTTGTTTTGTCTTTAAAAAAAATTCGTTTTCAACAAGTATTTCCAAGCTCTAGTGCTTATCTGTTCTGTGTTTTTCAAATTCTGGAATTGGAAGGTCAGAGGCAGAGAACCCCTAAGTTAGTCTACGGTATTCTGACAAAGGTGACCTGGACACACAGCAAACTGAACAACACACTTCAGCTTGCAGGGCAGAGAATGCTGGGCCCCAAGTCCCAGGGATATGAGCAGAGACTCAGAAAGAAAGCATCATTGAATTCCCCGGAGCCCCAGACACAAGCAACGTCCCACTCACCCTTGATGATGTGCCTAACAATTTTGATGGAGCTTCCTCGCATGTTTAGGATCTGGTGAACTCTCTGGCGAATCTATTATGGAAGAGGGACGAGTGGGGAGAGACAGAAAAAGCGTCATTTGTCCTGGTCGACACCAGAATACACTGTACTGAAAGGGTTCACCTCACTCCCTTCCCCGAACAAGAGGGCCCATGCGGAGTGAAGGAATTCAAGGAGAGTGGGATCTGCTTCTTTTTTTGAGCCTCTACCAACGCAGGAGGCAAGGAAAGAGGCAGTGCTGGACAGGCCCATCCCGGGGAAGCCCCTCTTGCCTGGGGGACATTGGCATTGCAGATCTCCGCCATGATGTAGCAGATGTGCTGCAGAACAAAGAGCCCTGCGTCCAAGCGCCGGAGGTAGAACTCATCCTCGGTGTCGTTGTCTATGATTTCTCCACGCCGGACCATGTCCTAGAAACGAATGAACATGTGGGAATAGAAGCTGGGCAGTGAGCGGAGGAGGAAAGAACAGGCTTCTATTCTGCCCATAATACCCAACAGAACAGCAATGACAACCACCACCACAAAAGAAAATCACTCCGCCTTCATTTGTCTCCTATGCTCCCATTATTCTAGAATCTTTCCTCTATTCTCATTGTTTATGGACTAGAGGCCCAGGGAGAGATGATTAGAGCCCAATTTTTTCCTATACAATGAGTCAAGGCCAAAATGACCTCATGCACATATTTACCTAAAAAAAATAAGCTGACAGGGACACAAATCTAAGGTATTTATTATCTGCTTCCACTCATTTATTTACTCTTTGATTCTGGCCTCCATAAATAATCTTTCTACAAGATGTACTTACCTCTCTTTCTCTTTCAAATCAAACTAAAAATAGGGAAGAGAGGTCTCCTTTCTCCACCGCTCTGTCTTGGAACCCTGGTGAAACTGAGGGCATAGGCACCCAACATGCGTCTCTTTCCTAAACCTTAGTAACCCAGGCCTTCTTGCTCCCATATCTATTCCTTTCTAGTGGATTCATTTTTTTTTTAAAACAGCTTTATTGAGATACAATTCACATACCATACAATCCACTCATTTAAAGTGTATAATTTAATGGCTTTTAGTATATTCAGAGTTATGCAACCATCACCACACTCACTGTAGACATTTCCATCACCCCCGCCCCATTCAAGCCTCTCATCTAGTGGATTATTACCGCCTCTGCCAAGAGAGCCCTTCTCCCCACCTCAGGCCTTCACTGCCCTCCTGCCTAGGAATTCTGGGGTATCTCTCGAGTCAACATTGTTTTCAAGCTGTCTCTACCACAAAGCCTTGCCTGATTATTTAAGGCTAAAGACTCCTTTCCAAAATTCCTGAGCGCACCCTCAACAAGCCACTTCAGGACACGATCTCTCACATATTCACACAGATTTGAGTCGTCATCAGCGCCCTCTGTTTCTCGAACTCCCTCTAAGGGCTAACTGTGAGCTCTGTGAAAGCAGGGACTATGTTTTGTTTCCATATCCCCAGCTCAGTAAACATCCACGCAGTGAATGAAAGGAAAAGGACGTCTCTGTTTTGGGTTGTCAGCTCTCAGGACTAAGAACTGGGTGAGGGACTCGTTCTGCACGACTCCCAGACTTCCTGAAGAAGACGGGTGCTTAACATGTGCTTTTGGTGACAACAATCCATTTCTTAATTCTGTCGGTCGTTTTATGGCCACGGTTCCCTCTGACAACTCAGGCTCCTGTCACTGATCGAAGCCCTTGGGACCTTGCTTTCCACTCTCCCAAACTCGAAGGACTTAGCACGATGGTCATCAATCTCCTACAAGAATACTTCAGAGACTATTTAGACGCAGATAATGCACTTTTTTATCTGCCCCGGGGGGCCCAGCCCATAGCCACACAAGACTACTTTTCATCTCGCTCCTAAAGGCCTAGGAGGCAAAGGAGGGCGGCGGATGTGCCAGGCCCAACACTGCCTGGCACGTCACCACCGATAATTTCCAGCCTCATTTAGTAGCAAATTCCTGGGTAATCTGGTCATGGTGTTGATGCTCGTGAGGCAGCCATGAATGATGTTTGTGAGGTGATGCCGGATTGATGTCCGAGGAGTTTAGAAATAGGAGAGCCTCTTTAGCTTCTCATTTCCTCATAATCGTAACCCCCTGCCCCGAACTCCTGAGTGCTCAGTCGCCGGGGGATTGGGAAGGAAAATGACTCCCGACTTCCACTCACGCAAAACGCATTTGCTGCTAATACTTTACATTTGTATAATGCTGTGGAGTTTAAAGTGTTATTATATATATATGGTCCCTACTACTAAATTTAAAGAGAGCAGGGAAGGGATTATTATTAATTCCCTTGTACAAATTAGAATCTCAGGCACACAGAGGTTAAGTAAGTTGCTCATAATTACATAATTACCAGTTACCAGAATATGGACTCCCCTGGGAAAGGAATCCTGCCTGATTCATGTCTAAGGGGGAAATGAAACACGTGATACGGAGTATTCAGATCCCAGACCTGCTTAGTGCCTAGTGGCAGGGTACATTCTAAACACTGTGTTACGTCAGAAAAAAGAATGAAAACGGAGGTAAGGGGATGACCTGGTCTTGGTCCTCATGCAGCTGAAGGTCTGTCTGGGGAGGTCACAGGGACACAGGAAATGACCACAAAGCAAAGGGATACTGTACGCCCGCAAGTTAAAAATAATTACAAGTGCTGGGTGCTGATTAGTGCTGATTAAGATGTGAGGGCATCTGGGAAGAGGTGACTTTTTCAAGGCTCCTGATGGGCAGACACAGCAGAATGAAGGCGTTCGTGTGCGAAACGCCTCACGCTCTTTGTAATTCCTGCTCGCTAGTCCCCGGCCGAGACATACAGCAGAACAGGCCTGCCCTCCCTCTCCTGGCTTCCTTCCTCCTCCCCGCCAATCTCTATCATGATATCAAGTCTAAAATGATATACCTTACAAACATTTTCCTGAGATCTTTGAAAAATTCTCAAAGCCTTCCAACTCGAAAACGTTTCCAATGAAATGTGACTTTTTTCAGTCCTTAAAACTCCCAAGCCTTGGATTTGTGCCTCCTTTTACGGGTGGCTCCCAGGGCCTGCCTTGTAACAGTTCCTCAGCTGTGCGCCTCTTTCCTGTGTTGGTTCTTCGGAAACCAGAGTTGCGTTTTACTCATCTTTGAACCCTAAAAGCACCTTGCATGGTATTTTTTGCATTGCAGGCACTTGGAAAGCATTTGTCAAACAGGATTAAAAACAATGCAGGGAGAAGTTCCGTGCTATTTAATGAGCTGTGTGTGCTGACTCATATGTGTTGGTAGAAGGGGAAACATCAGGAAACGGTGAGGGACGGTGCCTTAGAGCGCTAGCTGGTGGGAGGCTTGAAGGCTGCCCAGATATGACAGGCTGCAGGCTGCACACTAGGCAGGAAGCTGTCATGAACGAGAATGTGCAAACACCTGTATGAGGAACACATGGGCTTAGAGTGTTGAGAGACAGGCAGAGGGCACAGCTGGGAGGGCATAGTACCAGCCTACGTGAGAAGTAGATCCAATGGGGAAGAGGAGGGGAGAGGGGAGAATAAGAGGGGAGAGGGGAGAGGGGAGAAGAGATAAAACCCTTAGAGGTCTACAAACATAGGAACTCGGAGTGGAACATTCATTCCCTTACCTGATAAAAGATTTCCTGAACACCTAACTATGGGTATTATATGACGTACTAGGGGCCGCGAAGATAAATAAAGCAGTTCACATAACCAAGGAGATTGCAGTCCAATGAGGTTAACAAATATAAACAAACTGTTTTTTTAAAATGTAGTAATGGCTATTATAAAGGACCTCTCAAACTATACTGAGTGCCACAGGAACCCACAAGAAGGACAGACTACGTCTTCCGTCTGGGGAAGGCCAGAAAGTTCAAGGGAAATGTTAACATTTGAGCTGGATTCTAAAGGAATTTTAAAGCTGGGAAGAACATTCCAAGCATAGGGAATAATAGCATGGATAAAGGCAAAGACAAGTCAACTTGGCTAGGGTGGGAGAGAACAACGGTGGAAAATCACTATCGTTAAAAGAGAGAAAGAATAGACTGAAGTGTGTATTTTTCTGCTTGTCACATCCTCACTATCGGCAGGTCATATGATGTTTGATTGGCTACCAACACTAGGCATTGTGGGAGGCAGTCTGAACAATAGCCATTGCTACCGCCATCTACCCACCTGGGAGGAGCAGCTAGGGTTTACTGAGGGCTTATTATGTGTCAGGCTCAGGGCTAAGAGCTGTATGTATGTAGTATATTGACTCCTTTAGTGCTCACAAGTATTGGGAGGCAGGGACTATTACCCCCATTTTAGATGAGGACACTGACTCAGGCAGAGCGACCTCTGTAAGGCCAGTGGGGGGTCAGTAGACCTGGAATCCAAACCTAGGTCTGCGTTCTTTTCATGCTACCATGTTTGTGTGGGAACAGATTTCAGAGTTGTCTAGAGAGCAAAGGAAGATGCTAAATAGGAGAGGTAGAAAGGCTTAAGAATGGAGCTCAGTGAAATTATGTTTCTCCAATTAGGTCAGACATGCCCCTGGTGATTTTTTCCTTTTTTCACAGTTTTCCCCACAATCTGATCTTCTTTTTACCAAGAAGGGACATACTGTACCTTCCAGTTTCTCTAAATATTGTCATCTAGAAAGGATGGACCCAAGAGAGCAATGCCAAATTCCACTTTTTCCTCTTTCTTCATAACTTCAAGACTCTGACAATGTTGAATTCGACATTCTACTTTTAGACATACGACCACATGATTTGAAAGTGAAATTTTCAAATGTATGACCGAGATACGACGATAGCTCATCTCCAAGAAAGGCGCCACCATCGCTGCGTCGAACATGCACAAAGATGAAAACAGAGATTGGTTTCTAAGACGGAGTTTCTGCCCTGACAGTTTTAGAAGCATCATAGAAACCAGCAGACAGAGACGGCGGCTGCTGTCAGGATAGCACCTTATCTAACCTGGTACAACTCTGTGGCAGGCGATATTTACCATTGAGGGCATTCAGGGAAGCTGAACACAAATATGCACTCCGTGTTTAAAGGGAAATCAAAGGAACAGGGTGATTATGTATCATTCTCATGGAAAATAGGAAGTTTGGGGACAGCTCTTCTAGGAGCCTCTTCTCCAGTTTTGGAGACACATTTCAAAAGTGATTAGACAAAGAAAAGAGCAAAGCCCGCTGGCCCACACAGAGCTGAAACTGCAGCCCAACCTCCCTAGGGATTAGATCCAGCTCTAACACTAACTTACTAGTGTCCTTCGGCAAGTCATTTTACTTTTATTGGCCTCAGTATCTTTGCTTGGAAATAAGTAGTCTGAAATGGATCAGGGAACAGAAATAAGGTTCATTCTGAAAGTCAACTCTAATCCCCTCCAATGGCTGCAGAGTACTATACTGGGAAAGTGTTGCGAAACCGAGCTGGAGCGTAGACTGAAATCAGTTAGCAACGTCTGCCCTGATTGTGGGATGGAGAGCGGTCGCGGGCTTCGTCTTTGGTGTCCCTGATCTGGTGCTCTTGAGACTTTCTTTTAGCTTTGATAACCTGTGACAAATCTAGGCCTGAAGCACCTTCATAACCAGATTAACACCTTCCTGCCTGTATACGGGTATGTGGATAGACTGAAGCTACTGCTCCCGGAACTCACTGCTCCCGGAACTCACTGCTCCTGGAACTCGCTGCTCCCGGAACTCAGAAGAGCCACTGCGAGAAATGCCTCAAGTAGGAGACAAGAACTGTCACCTCAACAGGACATGATTGCTAGCATTGACAATCAGCCCATCTTCTCATCAGTAAATTAAACTTCTCTGTAAGACAGCGACAACCCCTGGATCTGCTGTTATACCAGACAGGCAATTCTAACACGATTTGGGCAGGTAAATCGGGTGCTCTTAAAATGGGAATATGATTAATAGAGATTAAAGAGAAGTTCCAAAAATCCGGTAACCTTCTTAAGTATTATACACATCCTACTTTACAAAAATTTCAGAGTGAAAATCTATATATATGGTGAACTGCATTTGAAATAAGATAGGAGAGTTAAGATTTAAAGAAGTCTTCCATAAATTAGCTCGTTCCGCTCTCACCTCTGAGAAGAGTGAAGGTGACTGTCTTTGTGAAGCAATGATAACTCAATAGCCACATACAGCACCTTCTACTTTTCAACACAGAGCATCTGCATTAACCTCACTTGCTGAATATGTCCCGTGTTGTGTATGCACAGCAAATATCATTTTCAGATTTCACAGATGGAAAAACTGAGACAGATGTCAAATGACTGTCACTGAGTGTCGGTTAGACTTGTGGGGAATACGATTTCTAGTACAAGATCTTTTTCTATGAGCCCTTTCACTTTGGCAAGAGATGGGCCGCAAAAATGGAATAACAACAGTAGCTAAATTTCCTGAGTCCCTACTGTGTGCTAGGCGCTGTGCTCAGCACTTTCATGGATCCCTCATTTTCCCTTAAACCCCAAGAGGTGAGAATTATTACTATTTCCGCTTTTCAAATGGGAAACTGAGGCTTTATTAAGGAGGTGAAATCTCACAAAGCTCATGGTTGAGTAAGTGTTGGGAGACAGGATTAATACCCACACAAGTCTGGCTCTAAGCCTGTGATCCATTCCATACCACAGTTCAAAGAAGGAAAAAGTTTTTGTCTTATAAGGCCTTCTCCAGTATTAGCTTATGAGCCAATAGATGGGACTTTTTTCTTTATCCTGTACCTGGGGACTACTGTAAACAAGGTCATCTAGCTTCTTGGCCTGTCTTTTCCTTATAAATTGAAGAAAATTAAAAAAAAAAGGGGGGGGGGTGAGGCAAATTCCACATGCAGTTTGGAAGAGTTAAAAAGAAAAAAGATACTCTGAAAGGTTTTGTTTTGTTCAATCCATAAGAGAGGACTAGAATAAAAACTTAGATGGAATTCAGTGAACGGCGCTTTAAGTAGAACAGATTGCAATTCACAGTAGCATAAGCCTGTTTGGGGGTTGCTCAAATAAACAGGTCCATCTCCAAAGATACACAAGGAGGTGGTCTGTGAGGCGTCAGGTGCCGTTTCTGCAGGGTTGTGTGTGTGTGTTCCCCCCGCCACATCCTCCCTCTATGTCACTCTGTCTTCGGGAACACTACCAAATCACCACCTTTCCAGTGGCCTCCATCTCAGCAGGCCAGTCGCAGGCCTCCCAGCGAGCACGTGGATGCCATTTCTAATCTGCCCCTGACAGGCAGCGAGCTGCCCCTCGCTGATGGAAGGAGACAGTCATGAAAGAAGCTGCTACGAAGCCAGTAGGAATCCCTTTCACTTTAATAAGAGGGGACATAACTCAGAGCCCCACCAGGGGTCACAGTTACTGTCTATACTCATGGGCAGGCACTACCCCATCATTTAGAAAAGGCCAATTTCTTTTCTTCTTCCAAAGCAAGGGGAACATTTAAACCATGGATGAGACAGCTAAGTAGAGACGGGGGAGGCACAAACACCGGCAAAACAAAATCTTCCTCCAAGGGCTTCTAAAATAGGGTAGACTGTTAGAGAAGGATCCCGGAGACGGGAGGTCATTTTCAGCTGGGGAAACCAAGGCTGGAGAAATAGTACAAGGTATTTTTCTTTCTTTTCTTTTTTCTTTGAGAATGCACAGCTAACTGATAGCTCTGATACAAATCCAAGGGTCTCAGGCCAGAGCTTTGCCCAGAAAGGGGAAACTGACTACGTGTTAGGCCGGCCTGAACAAATGAGCATGTGCTAGGTTTTGACAAACAATTTCATTAATCTTCAAAACAACCCTCTAATAAAGCTACCATGAAAAGCAGCATACACACCTAGGGCGAGGCATTTCCCAAAAGAACAGAATACGTGTGTGGCAGAGCTGGGTTTTAACCTTGGGCTGTCTGACCCCAGGGTTCATGTTCCTTCTATGTTACCATAATGCCTCCGTCACATGTGTGTCTTCCATTTCTAAATTTACTAAAAAACCAAACAAAAACCCACCCAGACTTCTCATTTGCACTTTGACAACCTGTCAGCTAACCTGGAAAGAACCAGGGCCTCCAAGAGTCAGTAACCCCACTGAAAGAAGAGAGGATGAGAAAAGCAACACATCGTGCTCAGGACCACATTGCAAGGTAAACGGCAGAGGCATGGGACTGGAGCTCAGGCCCTCCAACTTCTCCAATGATAGAAAGGATGACTGGCTCTGGGAAGAGGGCGGGCAGGGGCAGGGCGGCAGTAGGGAGGGTAAATGGGCACGCGGCAGAATCTGTGCGTCCCTAAGACAGAAGGAAGCAGGAGAGAGGAAAAAGCACCATGACATCCCGCCCCCCCCACCTCTAGCTTCTACTGGCTGTAAGCTGTGTTCTGGCACATTCCTGGACTAAGTTTGGGAACCACTGGTTTAAAGAACAGCTGAGAGGAATTCTCAGCAGGATTTCCTTTTTGTAAGCTTGCCCCAGAAGCTTCCAGCACAGTGAGCAGAAGAATCAATGGCAATCTCACACTTCCACTGTCTACACACTTACCCAGTGCTTTCGGATCAAGTACTCCACATATTCATTCCTGGGCTTTATCCCCTTTTGTAAAGTGAGTTTCAAATGCCAGGGAAATAGTCTGTTTCAGACATCAAGTCCTGTGAATACTGTTTCATTAAAAGGAGTCCATCTTTCTCATTCCAGGATAAAGCCTGGAATGATTTCACTGTGGCAAAATTAGCATGCAATTTGTAAGTCATTACGGTGCAAAGTATGTGGTGAGAACCCTACTGAATAAACCTGCAGAGAATAATTTTCCCAGGAACTAAGAAAGATAAAACCTTTCTCCCAGGCTCTCTCCTCCTTTAAAATCCCTGCCTATATAATTATGTCTTACTTCTGACAGTCAGAAGCCAGGCTTCTCGGTACATATAACCAACAGAAGCCAGAAGGAACCAAGGGCATCCTCCCAACACCAGGGACCTTGGTATTTTCTGGGCTTCTTCTTGTTTGGGGCGTTGGGTGACATCTGCTGAGTCAAGCATCTGGGATATTTATGGATCATGAAGCACGGCTGCTCACTAGAAGAATCTTAAGAATCACATGCCTTTTAAAAGCTCATGTCCAGTCTCGTTCACCAGGAATGCCGAGCGTATGTCCAGATATGCTGTGGCCCTGGAAATGACAGGGACACTGAATGTGACATGGAAGCAGTCAGCGGGCAGCTGCCCAACACCTGCACATCTTTGCTGGTTACAGATGATGGCAATAACGTAATCTGAACCAAACGTGTATGAAATTATCAGTTTGTCCAGTAGACTTTCTAAATAGGAGTATTTTTCCATGTTGAAGATCGCCAGTATTGTCACAGACGCTACATAGTTAAATATTGCTGATGATGGGGTTCATCCGAGAGAAAACAAAAATGAGGGTGAAAAATGAGAGTTAAGGAATAATGTAGACAACCCAGGACTGTCTATCTTCCTTAATACCCATGGACAGATATTAATTTCATCTTATGAGCACTGCTCCTTCATTTACTGCATGCCAATCAGTACGTAAGTCCTGAGAACATGATGAACCAAAGAGATTACAGTCCCAGAGATAAAGAATAAACAAATAAAATAATTACAGGTGATGAAAGCACTGGGGACGGGAGGCGTTCCTTTACATATGGAGATCACTGAAAGCCAGCCTGAGGAGGTAACATTGAGGCTGAGACCTGAAGGTGGAAGGAGGCACCAGCCTGAGAAGAGCCAGGTCAGAGGGGAGACGCAAGGCTATGAGGCAGGAGGAGAGCCAACAGTGGCAGGAGAGGATGTTAGAGAAGCAGGGAGAACTCAGATCCTGCAAAATCTTGCAGTACTAGGAGAGTAAGGAAATGTGTGTGTATGTGGAAGTGTGGTGGTGCAAACAGTCCTTATAGAGCAAAAACGAGAGGTTCTCTGGGCTACCCACTACAAGCCAGGTCCTGTGGAAGCAGCTTTCACGCGTGTTTTCTATCTGTGTCACCAATCCCTACATAGGAAATTCCTCAAAGTACAGAGGTTGGGGCATACGCCTTAAAAACAAAACACCAGGAAGGAAGAAAATAAAGCTGGGGGCACTTAGGCTCTTTGTCTGCAGCTGGAGAACCAGGACGCAGCCTGGCTGTAAAGCCCAGCCAGGCTCTCCCTCTCACACCTTCTGCTCCTAGAGTTTAACTCAGCTCAGCTTCCCACTGCCGCTTCTCTGCTCTTGTTCCTCTTTAGACTGGAAATGCCCTATATGTGTCTCTACCTTTTAAGGCTCAGCTGGAATCTTGCCTCATCCACAAAACTGCTAAGGGTGCCGGACTGACTAGGTGCAGACGGCTTCTCCCTGCTCCCTGCATCCGTCCAGCCCCCAGCAGCAGCGCCCCCTGGGGCCCATTCTTCTCCTGGCACTTCCACCTCTCACCCCTGCCAGTGCCCAGCCCAGGGCCCCGGGGGGCGTGGAGCAGGTGCCTGAGGAATATCTGCCAAATGACTGGATTCCCTCCAGTGAATTCTGGTCAACTGCAAACCACGGACACTTGTACCTCTGCAGATCTGAAGTTTACAGGGAAGATGTGGCTCTAAGACTCTGAAAATGTCAATACCTGACCCTGTTCTCTAAGATTTTTTTTTTATTGCCAACTTGGCAAAGTACGTGAGATATTTATTCAGCAGTGATCTGACAGTCAATGCCATCACATGCCTGAGAAATAAGCATTCAATCCAAGTCAACAAACATTTGCTGAGTTCCCAATGGGTGTAGGACAGCCAGGTTTAATGGAGGTGGGATGGGGTGAGGCGACAAATTGTTTATGACTTAAGAGAGACGACTGCATGAAGGAGAGGTGAAAAAGAGGTCATTTTGTTCCAAGTCACTTTACACCCGCGAGGCGGCTTCATCTGCCAGGACGGAGCCTGAACGCTGGCAGAGAGCTCTGCTCACAAATGCAGCCCTCAGCCCTCAGCCCGCCCCGTCTCTCAGAGCAACACGGTGGCTGCTGAGCACTAATGGCCTTGGAATGTCTGCCAGTGCCCAGCAAAACGGCCCTGGCATCAAGGAGACAGATGTTTGTCAGGGAACGGCGAGGGCCCCCGTGCCTGTGGCATGCATGCAGCTCTGTGAAAGCAGGGGAGAGTGGCTGCAGCGATTCCTCTCCATCAGTGCTAATCAATTTCACAGCCTCTTCAATGCTGATAATAGATAATCTTGTGGGAAGCAGGCCAAGTTTCCTAATGGCTACATGCAAGCTGCTCCCTACCGCCCAATAGCTTACCCCATCTCACACACACACACACACACCCCACCACCAACAGAAACCAAGCCTATTTCAGCTTTACCTCAAACAAAGCATCTTATGGTACCAACACACAGGTCTGCTAGAGACTCCTCTCGGGACATCTGGCAAAGAGGATCCTCTCAGGAAAGGACCGCCTGGCTTACTTAAAAGTTACACAGGAATTCTGAAGGAAGCTGGGAAAACCTAGCAGCCGCAGCGGCTTTTACTTACTGAGCAAGGTACTTTGCATCCTTATGTTTAGTCTTCCGATTAACCCCGAAAGGGAGATGTGCTTTCCATTGTACAGAGGAGGAAACCTAAGCTGACAGAGGGCAACTCCTTTGTGCCGGGCCTCAGAACTAGCAAGGGGCAGAGCTGCAGTTCCAGTCCAGGCTCACCTGACTTCCCGCCGCATGCACACCTTTTCTAGCAGGCTGCTCTCCTGCACGTAGAAGGCTGCTCAGTTACCGACCAGCCTCTCATTGTGCTTTTAATCCATTCCATTTCAGAACATGGCAGTTACCTAAGGACGTTCACCTGAACCTAAGGGGAAACGTTAAGCTGGAGGGGACCTGAGAGATTGCCTTTGCTGATACCATGTCATAGCTCAGAAACTGGGGCTACAGGAGGCACGGTGACAAGGTGTGGCTGGGCAGCCACTCAGAGGTGGTGCCTGCACTAACATTGCAGGTGCCCTGGTTCCCAGGCGCTCCCTCTACCATCCCTGAAAAATCTCCTCCAGCAGGTAACATGGGGGATTCCATCAGACTTGGAGTCTAAGGGTCTCATGGCTATTTCCCTACAAAAGTCTAGGGACATTTCACTTTGTTTCTAATTATCATTCAGACAAAGAGAAAGAATATATTACTCCAGCACTTTAATAATCACTAAGTGTCTATTGTGTACAAGTTACTGGAAAGGAAAGAAAAGGTGGAAAAGGAAAGTTGAATCAAAGAACAAAATAAAGAGGGTCGGGTGTGTGGAATTAGAGGACTGTGTGTAGAACATGCTAGTATCTGAAGCCCAGCCTCAGAGTTTAGAGTCTCTGCCTTTTATCTTGTAGTATCACCGTATAAAAGAAGAAAAATCCCAGTCAATCAATTAAATCAATCAACAGACATCTGAGGACTTACCAGGTTTCGGGAGCACAGGGAAACCACAAGAATAATAAACACAGTTACCTATCTACTGGCATTCGTAACTGAAGGTATATTTTGTGAAAGGGGAGGTGAAGAGAAACAGGGCATAGACAACAGGTTTTCCCCAGCTCTAGTCTCTTGCCCTGGCCTAAGGCATAGCTTGAGGGAAAATGCTAGTATACTTCTCAATGCATACAGCTGTGCTGCATAGCTGGACTGCCGCAAAATAGATGTGGGGGGAGGTGGGGGGAGGTTCTGAACCTGGCTCTCCCAGCGGAGAGCCTCCAAAGCCTCAAGTGTATCTTTAAGGCAAGAAGAGTGAAAAGAGAATGGATATAGCAAATAAAGATCAGAAGGAAAATGAAGTCTACTACAGGCTTTGCAAGAAAAGGATCATTTTGCAATGTGACCAAAGACTGAGGAATGTCTTGTCGGAAAGAGAAAACAAATCGGACATTAAAACACAGACATGAAAACCTGCCCTGATTAAGGAGACAGATGAGAAAGCTACAGAGGCCAGAGACAGCAGAGAACAAAATGGAAGCCGGTGAAAAATACAGGAGGTAGGATAACACCATAGTAAGCAAAGCCCCTCAGGGAAAAACATTTAGCAGGTTTCATTTCCCTCAGCAACCATCAGACCCAAAACATTAGGGTCTGTCATTCTGAACCTAGTGTATGGGTTTTGCTGCAATGCATCTGAGCTTCCCTTCTCTAGGTCGCCAGGTTTTCGTCTGTAAATGGGGGAATTGGATTCAATGACCTCGCAGTTTCCTTTCAGCTCTTATATCCTGTGATCACCCCTCTGTCAAATGCTTCCCTTATAATTACAGCAGCCAGCAAATATGTGTATCAAGACACCCTCTGCCAACATGGTACCAAGTCACAGCACTGCACTTTGACCAGACTTTCTAAGAGAAGCTCTGGTCACAGGTACTGGTACTGTTACCCAGACTCCTGGGTCAGGCTTGCATCAATCCTACACATCCTTCCCCTTCAAGGAGTCGTTCCTGTTAGCAGAGCTATCATAACCACTGGCAGCCCGTCACCTGCTCTGCTCCTACAACATGGTAGGTGGTACGTGAGGGTAGACGATACCTTTGCCCTTGCTTGTCCTGTGGGTAAATATAAGGTGCACAAGGGACTCAAATGGAGTGCAGGTCAATAGCTGGCAAAAGATATGCAGGGATACGTACATGTTTTTCCCCTTCAATCTTCTTGTCGGCCACCTGCATTGCATCCAGATATTTAAAATGCAACTCCATCAGTCTGTCAACCTGAAAGCGAGAGATTTCACAGGATGAGTGAGAAGGAAAGAGAATATGAAGGCAAGAGAACAGTGGAGTTCCTGTTCATCTCACTGTCACTCCTTATAAGGGATACCCCCTCTACCACTTCTTACATGGGAGATGAGCTTTGCTTAGAACCCATCAGGAATGGATCAAAGAGTTGGGGCAGAAGAAAGCAAACACCAAACTTTCGGGAGGAGTGCAGTTGGTGAACATAGGCCTATTCCCCGAAGGCATTCCCAGCCCTTCTAGGACTCCTATGAAGTCAAGTTGTTAAAAACAAATAAATAAATAAAAATTCAAGTCCTTTCTTGCAAAGACAAGGGGCTTGAAGTTACACACTTGATATTCACTTAGAACTTGACAGAAATTTCTTTTTTCGAACTGAAACCTTTCATGTTCAGATTCTGCCCCAGAGCTGATCTTTTTTTAAAAAGGCCTGAGTAAAATCTCTTTAGTTGCTTTTGAGTCAGAAGAGAGTGTAAGAAAAACTCCTTCGGCAATTTTTTTTAAAAAAAGGCGCTGACTTTTGCTCAGCAATAACTTAAAAATCAGTTTTAAACTTAGTGTAAGTCATGCTTCAAACATGGCCTGAGGAACACTCAGTAGGTTTGAAAAAGTTTCATTTTCCCCCTAGACTTCCAAAGTATTGAAAAACACCATGAAGCCAGCCTAGACTTCTAACCTATCTTTTTACTAGTTTGGCACCACCATCGTTCTTGGCAACGCTGGTGTTTACCCAAGAGCTGATAGCGTTTATAGCAGATGTTGCTTCAACATGGCATTTGATGGTTCAGGAAGACTGGGCTCAAACCTTCTCTGGAAAACAATGATGACTCTAAGATCTTACGTATTTTCACGTCCATTATTTCCTTAAACCTTAAAAAAAATCCTGACAAGATAGGCAGAGAAGAGAGATTGTAACCCTGATTTTAAAGATGAGGAAACTGAGGCACAGACGTTAAATGATGTCACCAGGGTGACGTGATTGCTCAGCTGTTCTGTGCCCTAATCTGGTGGCCTTTTCACCATGCTACACTGCTCATGAAAGTGGAGAAAATGGTTAGAGGTAGGCTCAAAGAGACAGTCTTAATGTCTCTCCAAAGTAGGAAAAAAATTTCAGCCTTATGTTGAACACAGGAAGAAAAGAAATTACTGTAAATTAAAAGGGGAGGGGCTTTGGTCATTAACTTTTACTCATCTGGAATTACCTACTTGTGATATGTGATAAAATACACAGGCTTTCTGGACTTAGGCAGCCTGGGTTCAAATCCCAGCTCTGCTTACTTCTGCTATGATCTTGGGCAAGCCGTGTAATGTCTCTAAACTTCAGTTTCCTTCTCCGTAAATGGGAATAATATTGTATTACCCAATCCACAGTAGTCATTTGATAAATGGTAGCTCTATTACTGTTAAAAATCTTACGGATTGGCATGTTAGATAATAATATAAAATAGTTAATCTCATTTACATGGTCAGTCCCATGTTCCATAGCCCGTCTGGGATAGGCTCTACCATTTCCCTATCATCATCTTCATTTTTATCACCACCACCTAGTAAGACTTCATTTGCTTTTCGTCTCATTGACTCTTCAAGATGGGCATCAGTGTTCCCATTTTAAAGCTAGGAAAAACGAGGTTCAGAGTGGCACACATCTCGAAAGCAGCAAAACCTGGTTCAAATCCAGACATCTGACTCCAAAGCCGATGCTTTCAATCACTCCACTATGCTGTCTCTCTCCCCACCCCTACCACCCCCAATCCTATTACAATCTACTCCCTCGGGTCTAAAAATCCCCTTCACGTGCTAGCTGATACCACTCCAAGGTGCTCCTACTCCCAGGGGAATGCATCTGGAGAGGACAGGAAGAAGAAGCAGACAAATCTTTGGGAGCCACAGCAATGGGGCCCAGATGCCGGAGAAGATATTTTAGGGCAGGAGCTCTCACCCAGCACCCCCTCAGGCTGCATCGAGAGGGGTCGAGAGCCCTTCTCTCCCTGCCAGTCTGGTCCCATTCTCACAGCCCAACAAGCACCCACCTTCTCACTGTCATTTTCCGTGAATTTATTCAGAAGCCGGGTTCGCTGCTGCCCTCTCAGGTTCCGCAGGAGGGAAGCCAGGATTGAACAGACATGCTCTGGGTTGGGAAGGAGAAAAAAGAGAACATGCTGTGATCAGAGCAGTAATCATTACCTCTGTTCAAGCCTGGTCTGGTTCTGTTGAAGGAGAAGTAAGTAGGCCTTCCCTGACTGCTGCTCCTGATTAATAAGACAAGAACCTAAATTGTGTCACTGGAAAACTGATCTTCACGTACTACACAAGGAATGTATTTAAAAGGGATGATATCCTCTAGGACAACTCGAGCAGGTGAACCAAAACTAAGTTAGAATCAAAACTAAGTTAGAATTTTCTGCCCGGAATTAATTGATCTTTATTGTCCACAACAGAACCTCAAACTAACCCCCCATTTACAGAAACAACCTGTGGACAGAGTGTGATTCCTATTGGCCATGAGATGAGCATATAATGAACAAGTAAGATATGTTCTATCACATTCTCAAACTACCTTATCACTTTCCCAACTAAATATGCCAGAATTAAGTATGAAATACGATAGGGCATCAGTGCTATCACTTACATTCTGGTACAGCTAAAACCCCCACTTCAAGTTTAAAGCCCCTGGACAGTAAGTACTTCAAAATGGTAACAATGCTTTTTGAGGTCACACAACTCACAGGCTTTTATGATGAGACCCTCTTCTTCCACCCTGGGAAGAAGAGGGTAATTGAAGGGTATATTATAGGCTTCCGTTGTGAAGGGATTCTTTTCTTTATGAAGAATTTTTTTAAAAGCAAGAATAATGACCTTGAAAGGGAGGTGGCAGAAGTCTACTCATGGAGAAATGGCTGAGTCAAGTTTATTTTGAAATAAAATGCGCATGGTGTGGACAACAGATATTCTATTTGAAAAATGACTGAAGGGCATCTTCCGCTGCCAAAGTTACCTTGAGTTTTCAAAAATCACTATTAATTAAAGCCACCAAGTAAGCATTCTTACTGTAGCACAAATATAATTTTGTGTTTGTTTCATTTCCTCACCTCTTTCAGAAGCATTCCCCACATCTTCATTTCCCCCATGTCTTAAGGTTGGAGTTATTTAGTCCTTAGACTATTTTCTATCTCCATTCACTTCCCCGGGGATCTCATCTCGTCCTCTGGCTTTGAAAACCATTTACATGCTGATGCCTCCCAAACTCGTAGGTCAGGCCTGTTCTCTGAACACAGACTCATCATCCGGCCGTCTCTCTGCTCTCTCTACTTGGTGGTCTCGCAGGTCCTTTACATCAACACATCCAAAACCCAGCTCCTCACCCTCCTCCTCACACCTCTTCCCCATTGTCTTTTCCATCTAGTTAAAGGCAACCCGGTTCTGCAGTTTCTCAAACGAAAAACAGTGAAGACATCCTTGAGTCTCTCTTTGTCACATGACCCTCAGGAAACGCTGTAAGCTTTACCTTCCAATTCTATCCAGCATCCATCTCTTCTTAGTACTGCCCCCACGGCCGCTACTCTGGTCTGCACCATGATTCCATCTCTTCCCGGAACATTCGACAGCCTGCTTCCGGGTCTCTCCGTTCCCACCCTGGCCCTCTTTGGCCTAATCTCCATAGAGCAGTCAGAATGATCCTTTCGGTTGAAACCTCAAGTCAGATCCCATCATTCCTCCGTTTAAAACTCTCCAGTGGCTCCCCAACTCGGAGACTAATGTGCCTCGCTAGTGTCAGGCATGCTCCTGCTCCCGGGCCCCGGCACTTGTTATTCCCTCTGCCTGCAACGCTCCTCAGCAGATGATGTGCACGGCTTAGTCTTCAGGTCTAGTTTGACTCAACTGTCATCTTCTCAACGAGGCATTCCTTAACCTCCCTACTTAAAAATGCCCCAACACTGTCTAGTCCCATGTCTTATCTGCTTCCGTTTTCTCTTTAGCATGCATTATCTTCTAAAACACTGTATTTACTTATTTATTTTATTCACCGCCTCCTTTCAAATAGAATACAAACTTCATGAAGTCAGGGATTTTAGTCTGCTTTGTTCACTGCTATATTTATGGTCCCAAAACAATGCCTTGTACATAGTAGGTGTTTTGAAAATATTTGCTAAATGAATGGGAAGAAAGCCAGCTCTCAGTACAAGTTTTCGGTGGTGGTGGTGGTGTGGTGGTGTGGGAACAGGACAAAGAAACCACTCTTGAATTCTGGATACCTTTCAAATGGCATCCACCCTTCTGTATATAAGCGCCTATCCCAGCTTCAGAGGAATATCACCTTTGCATTGCTAATATGCTCTCAAACTGTCAGTTACAAAATGGTCCTTGAAGATTTTTTGCATTTGAGAATAAGTGGATGGCTTTTTCCTAGGCTAACAGTTTCAATAAAATATCTCTTTAATCGGTGGATTAATTTTTTTGGTTTTTTTTCTTGCCAGGACAGTCACCCCTCCAGAGTGTTGAGTGTAAGGTCTGGTAACAATTCCAGGAGAGACCCTCCTGCAAGACCCTCCCTGCTCTGTTCTCCCTGCAGGGGCCTCAGACAAGGCTGAGGGGTGGTGGTGGTCCAGCCAAAGTCTACCCAAGAACCTCACAGAACAAAAAGGGTGGTCTGCCTAGGGACGGGAGCCAACAAATTATGAGCAGAAAATCACAGAACCTAGTGATTGAGGCTGGGACAGATCTGCCCCCCCCCCCCCAAAAGGGGCAGCCAGGCAGGAGGGAGGAGTTCCCAGCAAAGCTCAGAAGAGGGGCCGGGCAGGAGTCCATGGGGAGGTGGTCGCCTGGGCACTGGGGGTTGCGGGGGAGAGGGAGAATGCCGGGTGGTGGATTCAATTTTTAAGTATAAAGTTTTTCTTAAAATGTGGACAGAAGTATTTTATACCTTCTCAGGACCCCAGGATATTACCCGCAATATCTTTCTTTCAACTTTTGTATAAAGCTGGGATTGAGGTGGGGTAATCTCTATATTGGACAAAAGGAAGGGAGCAGAGAACAGGGAGTAAGGATAGGGTCAGGGAAGCAAGTGGAGAGTGGACAGAACAGGCCCTGTTTTCACAGGAAGGTAAAAAACAACATGAACTCGGGGTAAGGACAGAGACTCAAGACAGCTCAGCTCAGGGTGAGAAAGCAGGAGCAGAAAGGGACGTGTTTGGAGGTACACGTCAGGGAAAGTCCTCTGACCTCTGTGTAGGTCAAGGAGAGAAGATGAGAGGAAGGAAGAATGGGGGACACGATCAGCTTTGCAGTCTTGGGCCAAGCAGGTTGGATATGGCTCTGCTCTCTTCAGCTGGTGCACAGCTGTGGGACAGGCCATAATAAATGCAGTGAATTCTAACAAGCTCAGTTCTGAAACTTTGAAATCACTCAGCATGACACCTGGTAACAACCTCCATGTATATAGGGCAATTTGACAACCACAGAGAAAGAACAAAAATAAATAAAGTTCTCATAGATTATCTGGGCCAAGTCTCTGTAGAGGTGGAAATATCGAGGCCCAGAGAGAAGTGACTTGTCCGCATAGCTAATTGGTGAAAGAGGTTGAACTCTAACTTCAGATGACTCAGCCACACAATCATTCACTGACCACTTAACTCTGTGCCTGGCCAGCGCTCAGTGTTAAGGCCCCCAAACAAACAACGTAGAATCCCTAACCTTAAGGTATTCCTTATTTATTGGGGAAAACAAAACAATAATTACAGTGCAGCAAGACACGTTTCTTCACTTAGGTAGGCACAGAGGAGGGATATCTGGCCTAGAAGGATTCCCACTGGAGGTAACAAATAACTGAAAATCTTAAAAACAAAAACAGAAAAACAGCCAAGGCTGACAACAAAGTAGAGAAGAGGAGACAGCATTCCAGGCAGAAGGAACAATACATGCAATGGCCAATTTGGATAAAGTGTCACATATACTTGGGGGAAGCGAAGCCAGTCAGGTGGGCAATGGCTGAACCCTGGAGAAAAGTACTGAGGAGCCATCTCCCTGTGAATTTTAAGCTGGGGAGAGACAAGACAGGACTTTAGGCCAATCCTTTGGGAGATCAAGATCAGGAAAATGTTTCTCTTTCCTGATGAATTTTTTGTGCTTCTTATCAGCGTTCCCTCTTTGCCTCGGCTATTAGGAAGCTCAAAGATACTTCCTAAGTATCTTTGATACTTAATCAAAGATACGTTTATGCTCAACCACAGGAAGCAATTTCTTTTATAGTTTTCTTATTGATTCCCTCTATCCTCCACCAATGGATTTCAAAATAAAAACAATGGAAGCACATGGTAAAAACCAAACTATACCGAGACACCAAACTAAAAAAGGTACAAATGTACTCAACAAATATTTGTTGAGCTTCTACTAATATTTGTCTTTCCCATACTTCTCTTACTACCCTATTCCTCTCTCTCAAGGAAAAAACCCTACAAAGTATATCCTGTACATTTTCAGAAAAGGAAAATAAATCTATATTTTTTTTTCATATGTTCTCTACTATACATACCTATACATATCAGCACACACTTCATTTTTTTTTCTTAAATGGCTATGTAGAATTCCACTGAACCTATTTATTGTAATTTAACTTGTGCCCCAACCATGAGTATTTTAGGTGGTTTCCAGTTTTTGGTTGTTGTGTTTTTGCTATTAGAAATAATGTTGCGTGAACATTCAAGTACACACAGTCTGGCAACTTTGGCATGTGTATTCTTATGGCGAATTTCTAACAGTGGAATTGGTGAGTCAAAAGGTAATTACATACAGAAAGGTTGAAAGACACCAATAAATTGTCTTCCGAAAAGGCTGTACCAATTATACTTCCACTCTGTGTTTGTGTGTGTGTATATATATATGTGTATGTGTGTGTATGTGTGTGTGTATATATGTATATAAAATGAGAGTATCTGTTTTCCCATATCCTCTCTCAGACTGTGTATTATCCAACTTAGAAATTACAAGAACATGGTAGATAAAAAAATGGTATTTTCTTCTTTTGATTAGCAAGTTTTTGTTCTTGTTATGAATAAGATGAAGCACCTTTTCTGATGTTTACTAACCATTTGTATTGCTTTTTTTGTGTGAATTGTCTGGCCTTATCCTTTCCCAATTTTGATTTCTATGAGCTCTTTATAAATTAAGAATATTACCCTTTTGTCATGTATGTTGTAAATATTTCCCCCCATTTGATATTTGTCTTTTGACAAATTGTTATTCAAATCTAATATTTAGTACCACCATATTGTTTTGCTGTAAGCTGCTTCTAATTCCTATTTGAAGATAAGTAGGGTACAGTTTACTGTGTATCTGTGACAGTATGTTTATTTGAGTATGTACACAATTTTCTCATTGAATCCTCACTACTAAGCTCTGAGAAAGACACTATTCTCATCTCTGTTTTATAAATGTAGAATTCAAGGCTCAGACAGGTTAATTAATTTATGTTAGGTCATGTCCTTGAGTACGTGGTGTGAGCTGAGATCTGAACCCAAGGAGTCTGACTCCAAACTGTAAGCTTTTCCTACTATGTTACATGTTTCCCACATATAAAAGGTAAGATAAAAGAGACTGGAAACTAAACCACGCAAAGTATGAAAGTGTGCTTCATGTGGAACTCATTGTGTCCAAAAGATAGGCACTATGTAAATTAAAAAAAAGTCAGCAGTTTTAATGAGGAAAATGCAGCAAAAGACCATATGGAATAAGATGTGAACAGCAAACCCTCTGTCTCTTTTACTGAATTACTCTTTCCAGAGCGATTTCTACCAGAGTCCAAATAAAGAAGCGACTTTGGGTTTTAGGCAGTTCCACAAATACTGAAACAGAACTTCTCAATCATTTTCCCTTTTAATCTAGTTGATTAAGATGGACGAGAAAGAGCTGCAAGAGAATGTATTTTATATACCTCAACAAGACAGGAGCTGGGGTTCTGGTGGCACAGAGAGGGGATCAGGAGCTGTAATTTTCAAAAAGGAAAATACACAGAAGAATCATCTTTTTGGGGGGCACTAGATGATATTAGCATGCATTTCCACAGCTCATCCCAACCTGGTGCAAGCAGGAAATACCTTAATCAATTGTAATAGCATACTAAGAACAAATGACATTTACCCATTTGTTTGGGATTTTAAGTAAAGGACAGGTTGTCAATTTCAGGGGCCCCGAAGCTGCCTATGTCCCTTCCATCTGTCTCTCTGGGTGTCAGGGCAGGCTGTAGGTTACTCGTGACTGCCTCATAGGAAAACACTTCAGCCACCCCAAGTTTTACACACACACACACACACACACACACACACACACACACACAGAGTTTCATTAGCTACTAATAAATGTAGCTTCCCCAGGAATAAATTTCAGCCCAAGGTGGGTCAATTTTTCATGCACCAAAAGATGGGGAGAGCTGCTGGCACAGAGAGCAGGGGAGATAACAAGTTTATCTGCTGGCCAACACCGCTCAGCTGCTCTGTCATTTCGACAGGAGAAAATGGAGGTGAAGGATGGCTATGGAGCTGTCACCACAGACGAGGTGGATACGGTGGCTCCCACTGCAGAGAACAATCTCTACGGCAGGACCCAGGGAGAGCAACACACACACACACACACACACACACACACACACACACACACACTCACACACACACACACACACACACACACGTGCTCGTGGCTCCAGAGAGGGGAAGGCCACAAAAATTTCCATTTTAAAGTCACTAGGTAGGGAAGTAGGGGTCTCAGTAGAGTATTAGCACGCCAGTATTGAAATTGGGCCAGTGAGCGTCCCTGCCTGCTAGGTGTCCTACTCAACAGTCAGACCACTGGCTGCCTGAGACACTAATTAGTGGAACTGCCTAGGGGGATGGTCTGGGCCACTCTTCCCCCAGCTCAAATCTCTTCATGGTCTCCCAAGGGCAGTTAGCATTGGGTTAGACCCCTAATTATATGCTAAAAGTGTGATTCCTTAGGGTGAGTTAAAAGTTCTGTAATTTTAGAGCTGGAAGGAAAATTAGATATCTTTGGTGTTAAACTCCTCTGGGGTTTTGAGTATAGAAACAATAGCCCTGATAAGGGATGTTATTTGCTTTGGGTCAAAAGCACCTTTATGGGCCACTGCAACCCAGATCTGCTGTGTATACGTATATACATTTAAATCACAACAGACACTTTTGAGCATCTCACCAACCCTTATGCATGCCATCCCTTACAAAATACAGAGGGTGCCAAAAACATGTATACACATTTTAAGAAAGGAAAAAACTGTATTAAAATTGTAAAACTCAATATATACAGATAACAAAAGATGAATACAAGTCACATTTGACTTCTGCAATTACAAGAGGTGCTCAAGGTAATTACCATCAGCATGATTTTAATAGATTTTTCCTTTCTTAAAATGTGTATACATTTTTTGGCACCCTCTGTATATACACAAATGTAACATTTCCATGAAGTTTCAGAGTATTGCCATCTCTTAGGTGTGGCTCCTTGGATAAGAACCCACCATCTAGTACACCCAGATTGGAGGTCTTTCCAGAAGGGCACAATCAATCAGACTGTGGCAGTCACTCCAACTAGCTTCTGTGTACATCATTTTTGTAAAGAATGGGATGGACTAGCATTTCCCATGTGCATTCTTTAAAAAGTATGGTCCAAATTCTAATAGGTTAACATCACCTCTCTCTGTGAGGAGAGTGATTTATGCACAGATTGGCCAGGCCTGTTTACAACTAAGCCTATCAGTGTCCCATCGCTGAGAAAAACATGAGGGTACCGTGAGAAGATTAACTCCCAGGATGGGCTCCAACAAGTGAATTAATCAGCCTTATGCAGGGCATTAGGATTAGACAGATTTGGATTCAAATCTTGCCCGTGGCACTCGATAGCGGGTTAAACGAAACCATGTTTAATCTCGGAGTCTTTGTTTTCTTATTTGTAAAAGGGGGCTATGGCTTCCATCTGGTTAAATCCATTGTATCAAACGAGGTTATGTGCGTAGTAGGCACTCAACAGACATTAGGGTGAGATCTGTACTGAAAAAGAGCATTATACCAGATTCTCTCACTCATGTACCTGCCATAGATCACCATCACCAGCTCCTTCCATATTGCATACTGGCTGCATGTCCACCACTGGACCCGTTTCAGTCTGCCAGGGTCCTTCTAACTTGCCCCTCCTGAGAAATACAGGAATTTAGACTGCTTTACTTTCTTAGCCGGTAGGCCTATTTTCTATAACTCAAAATTTGTTCTAACCCTAAAATGGAGCAAGGCCAACTTCACTCAGACTCCTGAATCCCATAATCAATTAAAATGACATGCTTATGTGTGGCCGGCTATAAAACCAATATAAGATTCTGGGAGAGCTGCAGACAGCTCTGGGGTGGGTAGTAGCTACTTAGTGGTAGGCTGAAGGACACGGCACATCCAAGCAAAGATGGTCTTACCCTTTAATAAAAATAAATGTACTTGGCCACGGTAATCATCTGCCAATCTTGCTGCACTGCAAGCACACACGTGATGTGGAGAGGAATTAAAAAATACCTTCTCCTTCATGAATTTTATAACCACAGGGCAATTAATTACAGGGCATGGAATGGTACATACACCAACGATCCCTTCACTCAAACTTCTGAGTACCTTCTATATACAGGCAATGTACCAAATATGAGGACTCTAGAGACGAAAGGAGATAGTCCACTTTCGAGAACTTGTCTTATGAATGCGGCTCAGAAATAAAACAGCTACAACGGAGCACACAGTAGCTGGCACACACACAATCTGCCCAGCACACGTGTGAAGGGCCCCTAATTCAGTCGGGGGTGGGGTAGGAAAGAGGAGGGAATGGGTAGGGGAGGCTATACAGATTGGAAATCAGGAAGTCGGAATGGAGAGAAAAGGCAAACACTTTTCTCAAAGACTTCTGGGAGGGAGGCAAAGCTGGACGTGTGGCGCTGGCAAGGGAGTGGCTGGGAGCTCTTGGCTCCAAGTTTTCGGCGGTAAAGTTGGCAGATAGGAGCCAGGATTTTGGGTTCTATGGGCACATTTAATTCTTGAGGCACAGACCTGTACTGTATTCCTAGTCTCTGGGATAAATGTAATACTATTGTATTAACAAGTCTCCCCAGGCGGGTAGTGGGATGGGAGGCGCGGAACAATCCCCAATGTGACTTCCTCAACCTTCTGTGCCAAGTGCAGCGCCTCCACATTTCAGAGGTATCTTGCTTACGTCTCTGTTGAAGTTTTGGTCCCATGAGGTAGCAGGAGATTACACTGACCAGACAGGAAGAGGAGACACAGTCAAGCTGAGCTGAGCCACAGGAGAAGGCCCCTGGGGATCTCTGACACTGATTCATTCCTTTATCACAAAATGGAATCCTACAGTGTATAAGATAACAGTGTTTGCCGACAGAGACAATCAGACACTGCTCCTGCCCTCCAGGTGCCTGAGGTCTACCCTGTTTCCCCGAAAATCAGACCTAACTGGACAATCAGCTCTAATGTGTCTTTTGGAGCAAACATTAATCTAGAAGACCCAGTCTTATTTTACTATAATGTAAGACCAGGTCTTTACTATACTATACTATACTATACTATACTATACTATACTATACTATACTATACTATACTATTACTATACTGTAATGTAACACAGGGTCGTCTATTAATTTTTGCTTCAAAAGACGCATTAGAGCTGATTGTCTGGCTAGGTCTTATTTTCCGGGAAACAGGGTATTATGTCTAAAATTACTTGACAGAAAGTGACAGTGAATGGGAAAGGGCCAGACCCTACTGATAGAGGAAAACTCTCCCTGGCAGGGGGTCTGGGAAGACCGGTCGGCAATGTGGCGCTTGAGCTGAGCCTTGAAGAAGAGGCAAGAGAAGAGCCTTGAAGGGAGAAGGGGCAATGGGAATGAGGATATTCCATGTAGGTGGACAAACATGAAGCAAAGGCATTAAGTAGGAATGCATAGGGTATGAACAAAGAACTGGGAAGAGATCGGTGTGGTGGGGGGAGGGAGGATGAAAGGTAATGAGCTTGGGAAGGTGGGCGAGGGGCGCAGATCAGGGATAAATATAAATGCTGGACTACGGACACTGGCCCCTAACCAACATCCTGATGGCATTTAAATATCGGCCCAGCCTGGCTGGCTGGCGGATGAATTCAGGGCCACTCTGCCCAGCCAGCTTCAGACACTGCAGCGGACTTCCTGCAGCCCAAATGGTTAAGAACAATATGGGTCAGCTGGCGTTCTCAGGGTGGAAATGGTCCCTGCACTTCAACCATCGGGCCCACCCATGCCTTGGCAAGGTCTTGCAAGGCTACTTTAAAATTCAAGGCTGTGCTGCAGAGCTGTCTTTGTTTCCAAGGACCATCTGAGGCCATCAGCTCTATTGTTTTAAGAAAATCGTACAGAAGTGTTCTTCTCTCATTTCTAAAATTAAAACCATCTCTTTTCTTGCTGAACCTGGCTACCCACCTCCACCCTGCCCTGAGCTCCCCCAGATGGACAGACATCCTGCTTTCTGTAAGATTCTACATGCAAACAGGCTGTTTAAAATACTCTAATTAGATCGATCTTGACTTCAGTGGTGGTGTGTTGGAATACAGATTAATCTGTTCCATGCCTGGCGCTGGCAGCTGACGTAGCAGGAGGCCCTGTCAAATCAAGCCATAACATTACACTCCTCTGCCTTTATTATTATTTTTCCCCCTTTTTACATTTCATTATAATGGACATCTGCCTAGGAGGGAATGTGGTAACCCAAGAAGAGTCACGTGTGCGCGCTCGGCCACTCCAGTTGAATATTGATGCAAGTCCAATCAAACACTCTTCAAAAACAGATGGATCTGTGCGACCATCTATATATAGGCCCTTTTAACACATACACAAACTACATCTCTCTCTCTTCTTCCCAAACATTTACTGAATCCTGAATATGCAGCAGGCACTGGATTCAAGACTGGGACCTTAAAGACACAACATGTACTGTCAACCTACTATGAGCCTATGTGTGCTTTACACATATTACTCCTTTTAATTCTCACAACAATCCTATGAACATGATTTATTATTCTCCCGATGTTACAGATAAGACACTAGAGATTCAGCCAGGAAAAGAAATTTGCCTCCCAAGGTTTCACAGCTAAACAGTGACCTAGTTAGTTTCATTATAATAAAACTTGATTATTTTCCTCAAGAGTTAAACACCCAATAAGCATTTGAAAGAAAGCATTCAACCTCACTAGCCCTGTAAATAAAACCTTGAGATAGTTTCACTTGATGACGTTTTCAGAATACCAGAAGGCTGCGGGGAGGCGAGGTGTCCTAAGTGCTCGCCATGTGTACTGTGACGCAGTCCTGACACCACTCTGCTATACGAATCTCCCCACAGATGGTAAGCTCCTCGGGCAGCGCACAGTTGACTCATCTATACTTTCAGTATCCAGTCCTGTGCCAGTTCAATCAATACTAAATTTGACACCCTAACAAACATCACGGTAAGTTCGCTGTGGGAAGTGTGTGCGTGCGTGCGTGTGTGTGCGTGTGAATAACTGACTCCCGAGAGGGTCTGGATAAGCCCAATTCCGAATAATGAGGAGGGATTGATCGGAGAGACAAAGTGGGAACGGCATTCTACACAAAACACAAGTTTTAAAGGCGTGGAGCTAGGGAGGAGCACAGCCTAGGAAAGGCTCGGGGTGGGGGTGATGTGATGGAAGAACAGCAGGGATGGGGGTGGAAGTAAGTAAGAACCTCGCACACTTAACTAAAGGGTCTGGACTTTATCCTGCAGGATCTATAGGCTAGAATAACCAGGGAATAAGCAGCACGTTCAGATTTGTGTTCCAGAAAGATTATCCTGGGAGATTTATAGAAATGTATACCGGGGAAGCAGAACCAGATTCAGAATATGACAGAGACACATGCAACAATATATTGCAGTTGGGTATATGTAACAGTAAATTCTCCCTAAGCAAAAACTGAAATAGTTAACGATCTTTCAGAAGGAAGCCCAGTTTCCCTGCCCCTTTCTCAGGGGAAAAAATGGAAATAGGACATAAAGAATAGCAGAGTAGAGTTCAACTTTGAGAAAAATCTGTGACTCCGTGACTGAATCTGTCTCTTCACCACCTCCCCTGGGTCTCAAAATCCTCGTGGACAACAAAACAGAAGTGGTCTGGATGATTGATAAGGTCCTCTCCCAATTCAATGATAAGATTCTTGTAATTGGAAAAAGATGTGAACAACTACTAAATGACCCAGCAATCCCACTCCTGGATATTTACTTAAGGGATAAGGGTGACACATGACTACAAACATGAACAAGAATGTTTATAGCAGCTGTATTCGTAATGGCCAAAACTTAAAACAGTGTGTCAACAGGAAAAGTGTATCCACACAATGGAATACCACTCAGCAATGAAAAGGAACAAACTACTGATACATACAACAAAATGGAGGAATCTCCAAGACAGAATCCTGAGTGAAAGCTTTCCTCTCAAAGAGCATACACTGTACGAGTCCACTACTACAAGGTTCTAGACAAGGCCAGCTTACCCTTGGGTGAAAAACTCGGAACAGTGGACACCTTTGTGAAGTGGGGGAATGGACTGACTAGGGAAGCGCGTGAGAGTAACTTTCTGGGTGGGGGCAGTGTTCTGTACCTTGACAGAGCGTGTGTTTGTCCGAAGTCTTCAAATGGTGTGCTTAAGATCAGAGCATTTCACTCTATACAATTTTATTTTTTAAAAATTGAACTCTAGTTTAATGATATTCATGCTGAAGTGTCTAAGGGTGAAGAGTACTGATGTCTGCAACTTACTTCCTGCGTTACAAAACAACATGGAAAGGAGAGGGACAAAGCAAATACAGTAAAGTGTTAAGTGTACAATCCAGGTGGTGGGCACACAGGCATTTGCTGCACAGTTCTTTCAACTTTCTTGTATATTTACATTTTATTCTTCAGATAATGCTGGGAGGGAGAAGGCTAGGGAAAAAAGTAAGAGAGGTGAACTTGGAATATAAATGATGAGATTCCTAAAGGTTATTTTTTCAAAAAGTAGTGTTTTAATATGTCTGTTGTTTGAAATTTTGAATGTATTTTCCACTGAAATAGGCGCACTGAAACCCATTTAACCTGAAATATAGCCAAAATTAATTCAGTGTTCTCAATTTTCAGTTGCAATGAGATTCCACAAACTGTCTTAAGTACCTGCTGGATGCGAAGCAATATGAAGGTGTTGCTTTTGGCTGACTTATTTTCAGTTCCCATGGGATTTCTCTCCCTCCTTTCAGAGTTCCAGCAGCACTAGGGATTTTCAAAAGTGTTTAAGCACTCTCTTAACTAGTTTACAGCCCTGTATTTGTGGGGAAATGTGCCTCACAGCAAGAAAGGGATATGCGTGCTCAAGACAAGCTTTTTTTTCTGCTACACAAATATTCTCCAAGGACTCAGAGAGCAAAGAACAGAACGGCTGACGTGGCATCTAACATTCCCTCCCAGGGCTTGCGCTAGAAGCACGCAGTTCCCCAGGTCAAGTGTTCACATGCAGGCCCATATCTCAGATGGGTTGAAGGAGAGCTCCAGGAAGCTTTAAGTACCCGCCACGGGCGTACACAAGTATCTCCAGTGGAAAAGGACTCCGATCTATAGTTTCCTATGCCTCCTACAATGTGCTTTGTCAGCGAAACCAACCCCATCCCTCCAGTGTGGACTGGGGGATGATGCTGGTTCTGGGAAGTGCCATGACGAATTAGTGGGCAGCGGTGACTTCCGGAGCTTTGAGAAGGCCTGGCCAAACTCTGCCCGAGAGAGATGTTCTACGCCAAGTGGCAGCATCCTGACTAGATGAGAATGCCAGTTGCCCACCCAATCTCTCCTCTTTCTTATTTCTCACTAAAAGATCCCATATTTACTTGGTAATGTGCCCAGCTTTAAAAGAACAAACCAAAACACGAACAACAAACGGCAGCTTCCCTTATAGGTATGACCTACACCTAGGTGTGGCCATGTGACTATCTTCCGCTCAGAGACTTAAGATGAACTGGTATTTGGGACTTCCGGGAGAGCATGTCCCCTCTGCTCCGCCTCCTTCCCTTTTTGCTTTCTTGCTGTTTGGAATCTAGACATAATAACTGGAACTCTAGTAGCCATCTGAGACCATGAGGCAATCTTGAAAATTGAAGCTAGGCACTTTTATAGGTGCTTGGGGTACATTAATAGGAGAACAAACATCTCTGGTTCCATGATAAGGGTAGCGGAATAAAAGGACAGGAGGAGCCTGGGCTGCTGCTGACACTGTGAGCTGCCAGTCCAGTCCTGCTGACCTCTGGACTTGTTTTAAGTGTGAGGGAAATAAAACTCTATGTGTTCTATTTTGTTTAAATCACCATTGTTTCCAGTCTCTATTACTAGCCATCGGCGGCAATTCCTAACTGATTCACTCATCCAGCAACATTCTTTTCTAGAGAGACTGTGCATCCTGAGAGCTCAGGCATTTACCCCAAGAAAGCTGAGTGTACAGTCTCACTCATTTTTGGACCAGCCACACATCCCAGTAGGGAAAGTCCTGGAACCAGGTGTAACTGCTGGCAAAAAGACACATTACTTTGCTTTTACTGCACTGTCTCAAAGGGTCTCATTTTTCCATTATATTCTGGAGAACCTGGCTGGAAGGACTGATAGAGCTTTTTTTTTCATTAACCCCCAACCTATTGTAATGGCAAAAAGAAATGCCTGCAGTTTCAGCACGTCTTTTTTATTTCTGCATCCCTACCAATAAGCATATTACCAGCACCCATGCCTGGCAGTATTCTGAAGAACTGGCAAGAGACAACCCAGACGCAGGGTTTCTGACCACCAGACAGATGCCTCTACTGAGCCCCTTTGATGAAGACAACTGTACGTCGGCTGTGGCTGGTTAGTTTACTTTCCTACCACATATCACTTTTAGGAGTATTTCATCTCAGTGAATTTAAACCGATTCTGTGGCCTAGAAGCTCTTTCTTGGGGTTTGAAAAGCACATTATATACCATTCCTCTCGCTACCCACATCCAACAATAAAAACCCTAAAAAATCTTTAGATCTTAAAATGAGACAATCACCCTGAATGTCAGTGCTGTGATTTTTATTTTTTTAAAGGTCTTTTCAATGATTAGCTTTACTGTATTCTCAAATAGTCCTAAAAAGCTGAAGAAGCACAGCATGACACAGTAAGTACTGTCTGGATTTGGAAACACCCAAAGTTACCCACAAATGCCAGTATTTTCCCACATTCTCCCCCGCGTCAGTGATTTTAGCACTATTCCGATTTCCCACTTTCCAAGTATCAGCCTGCCTTGGCACAGAAGAGCCAATTCTCACAGACCCAAAGCAAGGGAGGTGTTTCTACACGCCTCCAACAGGCATCCCTGGATGCCTGCTTTAGATGAGACATTCAACTTAGAATAAAAAAGAAAAGCCTGTTCCCAGGGTATTCGGGGAATGATCTAAAGCCTCCTCTTCACTGCTTCCCCCTTATTCACCAGTCCTGCACTCCTCAAACAGCCACGGTCTCCCCCTCCTATGTTTCCCACATTGAGCACAAAGTCCTTTCAACTGCTGCAGCCTCTCCAACTCTTGAGCTCTACCCACTCTTCCTCCAAACTCCAGGGCTTCAAACTGATTTCCACAGAAACCAGAAAACCTGCCTGCGGACCCAAGGAGGCTGTATGCTCATTTTCTTGAAGTCTGACTTACCTCTTCTTCCAACAGCCAGTCAGTAACACGGCAGAGTGAAGGACAGAAGGAATTTCAGTGATGCACTAATAGGGTTCTTTCATTTCTAGCTTGAGACTAAGGAACAAAGCCATTCTGTAATCGGGCACACACAAAAACTACTCGGAAAACACGCAGTCACCTCTGTGAAAATGCTTCAAGATCACATTCTAGCAGGATCAGACTCATAATCGGGAAGGGAGGAAAAAACCTGGCTAATCCTGAAAAACACACTGCGTTTGCGAAGGACAATTCCATGCTCTGTTTTACTAACAGGATATAATCACCAAATGGCAAACCTATGAAGCACTTTGCCATCATCCTTCCTTCACAAGCTAATCTTTCCAATACACCCAGTGCAACCATTTTATAGTCGTACAAATAAAGAACTAAGGGCCTGAGAGATCTATGTGCCTTTACCAACACATCTTTATTAAGAGGGAAAAAGCATTTAACCTTGCAGATTACTTTGCCAGGTGCTTCACATAGGAGGTCTGACAATTAAGTTTGCAAACTTGTTGCAATGATGTTGCTAACCTTTTTTGCTACCAGAGGGATTATTCATTGTACATTTGTACCAACTGGACAAACAGTTAACCAAGTTTACTGCTTGGAAGTGCTGAAAAGGCTGCGTGGAAAAGTGAGACGACCTGAACTTTTTGCCAACAATTCATGGCTCTTGCATCATGACAATGCACCAGCTCACATGGCATCGTCTGTGAGGGCGTTTTTAGCCAATAAACAAATAACTGTATTGGAACACCCGCCCTACTCACCTGATCTGGCCCCCGATGACTTCTTTCTTTACCCGAAGATAAAGGAAATATTGAAAGGAAGACATTTTGATGACATTCAGGCCATCAAGGGTAATACGACGATAGCTCTGGTGGCCATTCCAGAAAAAGAGTTCCAACATTGCTTTGAAGGGTGGACTAGGCACTGGCATCAGTGCATAGCTTCCCAAGGGGAGTACTTCAAAGGTGACCATAGTGATATTCAGCAATGAGGTGTGTAGCACTTTTTCTAGGATGAGGTCATGAACTTAATTGTCTGATCTCGTACTCTTTCTCAATATTCATGACCACTTTTAGAGTAAATTATTCTCCCCATTTTACAGATGAGAGAAAATAAGACCTAGAGAGGTTATGCATTTTACATAACTTCTCAGAGCTAGTAAGAGTCAGAGACTGATCTGACTCCCAAGGCCAGCTTTCTTTCCACAGCCCCCCAAATCTGCCTTTCTAGTGATGACCTCAATTTACTAGTACCCAAGTTTCCAGGGTACTGCTTAGCAAACTGGGTTGTGAGAAACAAGCAGAGAGCCCATTTTGAACAAAACTATAAACTGAAATGCCAAAGTCCCTTTGCTTTACACAAAACAGATGGTTTCTGGCAAAAACTGACTTCAAAGTAATTTCTGTGAAACAAATCCTACTTGTCTACCACTATGGAATCCAAAAGGCATTCCCAAAGAAAGAGTTCCCCAGCCTGCTTCATCATAAATATTTGGTAAAGGGGAATTGTGAGCAGCCTCGGCAGATTCGGGCATGCTGGCTGAAAATCAGCAGCCATGTGTCCCTATTGGTAGCGGTGTTCCGGAACTCCCCTCAGTCTGGCCATAGGATCTTCCCTCCTCAGGGACACTACCCGTCCCCCACTCCACCAGGGCCATAGGAATTCTTCCTGCTTTTGGGAAGCCTCTGACACCACCCTGTGTAGTACAGTGGGGCGCACACTGGCACAGGGATCAGAAAATACAGATTTGATTCTCCAAAATGACACGCAAAAGCACAGTAATAATCAGAAATATACTCCTCTGGGACTCAGTTTCCCCAACTGTCTATTCAACAGTCCTCTCAAAATCTATAAAATTCTTCCCTTTCTCTATGCCATTGGTTCTCAATGGAGGTGGGGTGGGCAGGAGAGGAAGATTCCCTTTCTTGTCCACTTGGAACATTCCTACTCACTTTCAATCTTTCTAGTCTTTCTAACCTCCTCAGGGAAGATTTCCAAGGCTCTCCCAAGTAGATCAGAAGCCTATTTCTCCCTTCATTGCTTCCAGCTGCAACATGTAACTACCTCCTTTATAACTTTTGACGTACGAGGTGTGATCAGAAACTATGGTGAATGTTTAAATTAAAAAAAAATTATTACAGTAAAAGACACATTGCCATTAATCCCCCTCAAAATACTCCCCCTGGCTTTGAACACACTTTCCCATTGTTTTTCGTGAGTGTTTTTAATGTGCTGTCATAGCTGCCTCAATGTCCTGAATCGATTCAAAACGTTTTCCTTTCATTGTCATTTTGACTTTGGGGAAGAGCCAGAAGTCACATGGTGCCAGATCTGAACAAGATGGATGAGGACACAACCTACTGTTTTCATTTGACAGAAATTGCCGCACCAGAAGCGATGTGTATGACACGGAGCCTTTCTGTTGTGGTCACAAAATAGGGTGAATGCTACTGCCGAGTGCCATCCAACAGAAAGGCAGGGATCTTCAATACTGGAAGTGCCCGGTTGAACCTTATTAACAGGGTGTGACAAGTTTCAGCTTGTTTGGTGTAGTCAGTCGGGTGTGAGCTGTGGTTGAGAGAAGGTATGTTTTACAGTGTGCTGTAAATCACCCTCCATCATCCTCCGTGTCACACTTCGCTTCTGGTACAGCAATTTCTGTCAAATAAAAACATGACGGTGTGTCCTCATCCACCTTATTCACTGGATCTGGCACCATGCGACTTCTGGCTCTTCCCCAAAGTCAAAATGATTCAGGACACAGGCAGTCACAATAGGGCAACGAAAGACACTCACGAAAGAGGACTTCCAGAACTGCTTCAGAAAGTGGCAGGAACGATGGGATAAGTGTGTTGGAAGCGAGGGGGAGTATTTTGAGGGGGATTAATGACAATATCTTTTACCGTAATAATTTTTTTAAATTTAAACATTCACCGCATTGTTTGATCCCACCTCGTATTGTAGTATAATCATTACTTGCATGTGGTCTCCCCAGCTCAGGCGGGGGCCTGAGGTGGTTCGTGTGTGTCTCCCAGGGTCTACCACCTTGCCTGGCACCACTAAGTGTTCAGCACATATTGGCTGAAGTACTAAAGGGTGAACCAACTCCTGGAAGAGGCCAGTTAGGTTTCCTTCAGGCCACCCTACAGACGGAGGTTTTCCCAGAGACGTCCTCAGTGATGACTCGCTCTGGATGAACGCCTTCAGACGGGCCTATGTCACCAGGCTGTGCTCAGATGTGGGCCTCTCTCGTTTTAAAGCTTCTTCCTGAGCTCATTGTTTGGGAAAGGCCTTCTGCAGCCTGGGACTTTTGACACAGATAGGACATGCTGTTAGTACGTATTTCCAGGCCCACTTCTTAAATAAAGGCTATCCCCTAGGTATGTTAGAAAGAGAGGGGAAGAGGGCTAGCTAGCATTTGTAAACACCTACTATGCGCCATAATAACCCTGTGAGTCAGGCGTTAATATCCTGTTTATAGACGCCTGCTACTCAGAGTGTGGGAGGAGCCGCAGCCACCCCACCTGGGAGGGGGTTAGAAATACGCCCTTCCAGGCCTCACCCCAGACTTAGTGAAGCAGAAACTGCATTTGAAAAGATCCCGAGGTGATTCATTTGCAATATAAACACCGGGAAGCACTGTTACAGATGAGGGATGTGAGATCAATAAAGATAATGAATAGGCTGAGGTTGCCCAGCTGATAGAAACTGGGATTTGAACTCAAGGCTGCATGTTCTGAAAGGCTGCGCTTTCCCCACTATTAAGATCCCTGCTAAGCCAGCGCTTAGAAAAATACATCTAACTTAAGATATACAGTTGACCCTTGAATAACACAGGACACTGACCTCCCTCCCCCACAGTCAAAAATCCACGTATAACTTCTGACTCCCCCAAAACTTAACTACTAATAGCCTCCTATCGACTGGAAGCCTTACTGGTAACAAATAGTTGATTAACACATATTTTGTGGGCTACATATATTATGTACTGCATTCTTACAATAAAGTAAGCCAAGAGAAAAGAAAATGTTATTAAGAAAATCACAACGAAGAGAAAACACATTTACAGTATTTATTGAAAGAAGTCCACATATATGTGGACCTGTGCAGTTCAAATCTGCATTCATGGGTCAAAGACGTAGAAAAAACTATCCTAATAAGGTTCATTATTTCAAACATTTAGACTGAAGTTATATTTAAAAAATTTCACAACCCATATTACCAAATACCAAAAAGCTTGGTAATAGAGCTTTCCTGCCCTGCCATGCCAGCAGTAGACATTTTCCTATCTTACTCTAGAAACTACTAACAGTCTTGGATTGTTGCTGCTGTGATTCAAGAGTCATTGAACTTCCTGGTTTTCGGATGTCTCCTTGAGAGACTGAAGCAAGCTATCCAGAACTTGGGCTTTAGGTTCTCGCAGACATTAAACTGTGTGTGCAATTTGAGAGAGAACTTAACTGCTTTGGGGCTGTTTCCTCAGTGATAAAACAGGCTAATGATACCCGCTCCCCCACAGCTGATGTGATCTATCTATCGCGACATCATGGACACACTGGAACACGGCAAACACTCAACAAATGTGACACAATCACCACCATCACCATCAGCAGTAACCTGGACTGGCTGACAGTCACATCATCAGGAAAAGGAGCCTGTTAACGACGTGCGCAAACACTGTTACTCCACAAGTTTGCCAGCCAGCAGGGATCCTTAAAGGAGACATGATTTATTAGTTATCAGTAACATTTAAGGAAGTTGTAGGCATATTTTTTTATTGATTATCCAAAGGATGTGCTTAATTTAGTGTATGGTAACCTTGTAGCAAATAGGGAACAAATTAACAATCATTTTCTTTCTACTTTGGAGCCAGGGACAAGGAAGGAAAATGTAAGGAATGTGTAAGACACAGGGGAAAAACACTAGATGGAATACACACCACTACCGTATTGTACCCATGCATAATTTTACACTATACAAAGCACTTTCCTCATACATTATCTTATCCAATCCTCACACACTGCAAAATATTATTGTCTCCATCTTAAAGGCGGGAACCCACATGTGTTCAGAGAGAGCAAATGATTTGTTCAGTCACAGAGCCTGAGCTTAAGTTATGGCAGAAACACAAATCCAAGTCTTCTGAACCCAGCCCGGTCTCCTTTCTACAAGGCTACTTGAGGAGTTTCAAGTTACTACTCTCACAAGCAAAAGCACTCAGCTGCAGAAAAACAGCCCCATGACACCCTACAGCAAGGTCCTGCCACCCCATCCCCAGTGGTGACCGCCCCTGCCCAACACCTATGCCTTCACAGGTCAACATCTATAAAAGAAAACAGCTGCTTCTTTTGAACCTGATACCTGAGAATACTTTCTGTTTGGGGGGGAGGTCCTGTTGTTGAGCTACCAGAAAAGAATGTTCGACATCTTTCCAACCTCCTTCTTATGCTAATTACAGCTCATCAGCATCTGGACACCCACAAGCACAATCAATCTGACTATAAAAGCAAGCCAAAGACATTTTCATACCCTGAAAAAACAAAAAAACAAGTATGACTGCAACATGATTAAATACACAGAACATTTCCCCAGCAACCTGCAGGCTGCCGCGTATAAAATCACAGCCAATATGACAAGAGTCCGGGAAGGTGGACACTAACAAACATCTCACACATGTAATTGTATTCTTTATGAGCAGCGACATGCATACAAGTTTATTTTCAGTTTATCCCCTTCTATGTTATATCTACTGTGAGACGCCAGCATTCAAATACTCACATATTTTAAAAAGATACCATTGACACGCATCTTCACTTCTTCTGTTATAACCAAATGAACTTAGACACATTAGCCTTCAGTCCACAGCGCACACTTCCTTACCATCCGAAGTCCCAGCATGTTCACAACACTTGGAGAAGCCAGTATCACCCTCCGTGCACAGCTCGCTTTTCCAAGAGCTAGCACCTCCATGACCGAAGCATTTAACCTGAAATCTACCCTCCCGTAGACAAACAGTCCAGCTTTCTAAGTGTATTTATTAAAAGACTCACCCCTAACAAATACATCTGCGACAGAATGAGTAAAAGCAGTAGGTTACAGAATAGCATATTCCATTTACACAAAGTTATATGCACACATATACAACTTCCACCCCTAACACAGAAGTTTGAATGGATGGTGTCCACAATGTTTTCAGTAATTAATTCTGGAGGGTGAGATTGGGGTTGATTTTTACTTTCCCTCCATCATTTTATACATGCTTAAATTTCCTACACCAGTTAATTTTATTCATATTCAGAAAAAGCAATAAAGCTATTTTTAACAAGCCTCCCCCAAAGGAAGACCTACCATGTCAAGATCTTCTCTAGCACAGAGAGAAAGTAATAAGGATGCTTACAAAGCTTACGCTCTGAGCATTTTGGCCAGTGGTTCTCAACAATCACTAAGTAACAGGCTCTGGAGCTTTCTCAAAATACAGATGCTGAGTCTCAGGCCTCAGACTTTCCGGAGGTGGGGCCCAGGCATGTGTATTTTGTCAAAGCTTTTCAAGTGATGCTGCTCCGTCAAGGCTGAAAACTACAGACTTATGGCTCGTTCTCAAGAGGGGACCGACAGAGGGAGAAAACAGGGTCAGGGTGCTGAGGGAAGTGTTTAACTCAAGGCAGGACACGGCGAGGCCTCCAGATGGGAATGTTTAGGGACAGAAACCGAAGGCTGCAGCAGTACCCCAGGAGACAGGATGCTATGGTGGGCAGACACAGCCTACAGGTGGAAGCCAAGAAGTGAAGAAAGTGTGGCAGGGCGAAATGTTTGCGCAGAGAGAGATGGAGATTATGTATGCAGTACCAGGGCCAGGACTACTGATAACCTAAAGAAATGCAGTAAGAACAGACACCCAACCGTTTAAATTAGGCCCACTGCAGGTGAGCAATGTGGATTTACGGGGAGCAGCAGGGGGAGGAGGGAGAGCAGCCGTGGGGAAACCCTGGGTTAAAATCCCAGGTAAGACCATGTACTAGCTTGTGTGATCTTCGGAAAACGACAACTTCTCCATGCCTCAGTGTTCTCACCTGTAGAATGTGGGTAATGATACATGGCTCATGGGGCGCTTGTAAAGATTAGATGAAGTGAGATCAAGAATGTAAAAGCCTATCAGGAGTGCTCAGAAAAAAAGCCATCAAATAGGAACGTTAAGAAGCATATCCCAGGAAAGGTTATGTGTTGAATATTCATAAAACAGGGTCCACAGTTAATTACTGCCGAGCCCCTAAGTTATTTCCTCTTTTTGGTACCACCTAAAAATGCTGGAGAAATAACCTAAAAAGGGCTTGCCTATTTCTCTATTGTTGCTTCTACATTCCTGGTATTTGTTTTACTTCTACAAAGAAGATACATCGCATACTAAACTATTTCTATAAAATTTAATCAAGATTATAAATGAAAACTAACAGTCATAGTGACAAAATAAAAAATGTGCCAGTGGAAAATCCTATATCCAAAATAAGAATTCAGCTAATGCTGTCACTTAAAGAACTAGGTCTCTACCTGGCAAAATGAAAAACACAGGAGGAAAAAAGAAGTGATAAATGTTTCTTCTTCATCCTCTCCACTCGGGCCCTCAATATCAAAACTGAATTTGTGCTAAATTCGCTGAAATAGTCAAAATAACAAAAATTAGTACTATACCCCTGACCTGTAAAAATGTGGGGAGTCCTTTTTTTTGAATAACGTAATAAAATAACTGTAAGAGCAGCAATAACTGCTGACATTAAGGAATGCTTACTGTGTTCCAGGCACTGTCCTAAGCATCGGACATGTACTAACTCAGTCAATTCTCTCAGCTGCTCTGCGGGGCCTCAGAGGTATTCCCCGGGAGCGTAATAAAGTGCTGGTCGGCCAACATTGTGCAGACTGGTGGAACTGGGAACTCAGATTTTAAACAAGATCCTGGATGATTCTGATGGGCAGCGAGTGTTAAGGCTCACTGCAGTCTGTCCTTCCCAACTTTTATTTTATGCATGACGCTTCTTTTCACTTGACATTCCTACACCTGGCTAAGGCATGCCTAAGGTGTGTCTCAAGAGCCACATGTCTAAAGGGGAGCTGCTCCTAAGCAATCCCTGTCCTCTCACCACCAGGGCTGGATGAGGAACCTCTTGTCCGTGTTCCCACAGTGTTTCCCACTTTCTTCTACCTTTTTACCTTGTAATATAAGTGCAGGTTTTTACGTCTGTCTCCTTAGCTGGGCTGTGAGCTTATTAGTCACCTTTCATTTTTACCTTGTAATATAAATACAGGTTTCTATTTCTCCCTAGCTGGGCTGTCAGTGTGTTCACCTTCCACCTACAGCACTACGCCTGGCACAAAGGAGGGTTAGTGGTTTACTTAATTAAAAAAAAAAAAAAATGAACGAAGCCTCACTGACCTACCTTTAGGGTTCTTATCCCTAGAAATAAACTCTGCAAGAGCATCAAACGAAAATAAAAAGGTATTATAACTCATTCAAGAAGTGATCAATTTTAACAGGGCTAGCTAGCATAACCAGGATTATAACTAAGGTCCAGGTGAGCAGGCCATCACGAGACCTAGTGATTGGCCCATCTGTTAGCTTTTGTTGTGACCCAGCCTGTCTGATACGGAATCCTGGTGCACAGCTGGGCTTCACACCCACAAGAGACAAAGAATCTGATCCCGTATGTCAACAGGAAAACTAGGAGAAGCAGGGATGACTTTTTTGAAAGGAGCCTGATAGGCAGTAACTTTATTACTATGTATGGAATGTCCACCTGCTGGAGACTATGTGGGAGGCTCATATCATCATTCTTCTCACAACTCTTTAAGAAAGATTTGATCAGGCTTATTGACTGAAGAGAAAGTCAAGGACCAGAGAGAATAACTTGCCCGAGGCCATCAGCTCGTTTGAGGGTAGCGCTGGGGTTCGATGACGCCAGGTCTGTCTGCCTACAAACACAATCCTCCTTCCAACTGTCTGTGCTGCCTCAGGATACCAACCAGAAGATCACTGGAGCCACCTGGGTGCTGGAAGAAGCTTTCTTAGGTGGGTGCAAAGTAATTGCAGTTTTTGCAATTATTTTTAACCTTTTAAACTGCGATTACTTTTGCACCCACCTAATAAAAGCAGACTTTGGCTTAATTTCTGCTTTTGTCACCATTTGTTAAAAGGTATTTGGTAATTAACAAACTCTGTGAGATTTATCTGTAAAAACAGAGATAAAAATGTCTAATTCGTAAAGTAGGTACTTGTAAAGCCCTGAGTATATTAGCAGATGCCCAATAAAGGTGAGCTGGCCATTAGCTTGTTTCCCCCTCCTCCCTGCAAAGGAGAATAACAATTTCTTCCAGGATGGCAAATAGATCCTGCATTTCACTGTCTTCCTCATTGGCAAACAACTATGCTGTGTTCTACTTGAGAAAGAAAGACCTGAGGGTAAGTTCTTAACACGACTGGAACCAGTTAGCAAACCAGATGTGCAACACTCAAAATCATCCCCTCAAGCCCGATGAGAGGAACCCCAAACCCAAACACATTACTATTTCAGCATGCCCACATTTTGTCATCGAGGTCAGGAATGAGACAAGCAGCTGGAGGGAGAGAAAGGGAATTGATCCAGAAACTGTTCAGTTATAAGGTTTTCAAATAGCAACAAAAAGCAACAGCGAGACATTTCCGTCCTTGTTTAACGTAAAGTGCCTGTTAGCACATGACTTATGCCATTCTTAAAATTAAATACTGTTCATCCTTCACTTGCTCATTGTTCTGACCACTACAACCAACCCTTTGTGATTTTTAAGCTTGGGGAATATAAAAATGGGTGGGAGAAATCTTTGAATTATCTGTTTACAGGTAATATGGAGAAGTGGGGACCTGGGGCTCCCTGGTTTGTCTTCTCTGGGGAAACTTTCTGTCTTACATTCTGCAAAGGACTGTCATGTTTACAGTCCACCTCTATGAATGGCAGATTCAGGGAGGGAAAGCAGTTCTTCAGGCGAGTACTTCTAAAATGACTGGCAGAGTAGAAAGAAGAGGAACACAAATGGGAAACCCATCCTCATCGCAGTCATGGATATTAATTAATGAAGCAGGCACTATGCTAAGCACTTTTTGTGTATTATTTCATTTAATCCTCATATAGCACCCTTATGAGAGATTCCAATATTATCCCAATTTTACAACTGAGGCAATAGAGGCTCAGAGAGGACAAGCAACTTTCCCAAAGTCACACAGCTAATAAATGACAGGACCAAAACACCAACCCAAGTCTTATCTTCATCCAAAACCTGTGTTCTTAATCACCCATATGTCATAATAACTGTTCTACATGCCTTAGCGCTCACTGTCCTCTCTGCCATTTCCCTCATTAGTATAAAAATGAAATACTGTTTATCTTTCAAGGAACACTTAAATGTCATCTCTTTTCTTAGGCCTTCCCAGAATCCCTAGAAGTCCGGGTTTCCACAACCTCTAATATACCATTAGTATAGTATGACATCTGGGGTCAGTATTAAAATAGTGATTCATAATAAACGAACGTTTATCAAATCCCTACCCTATGTTAGACTTGTGTAAGTCATCTCACAATAATTCTCACAACATTCCAAGGAGGAAGGTATTAGCTCTGTTCTTATAGATGAATAAACAGACATGTATTGCACATTACCCTGGGACAGATGCTGTAGTTTTATGGGAGAATCATAAACTGGTTGACATAAGAGTCCACAATTTCTCACTATAGGCATGTGTCTTGATGACGATTGTATATGGTACACAGGTGGTAAATAAATGCATTTATTCATTCACCCAATGTTTACTGAGCACCCACCACGTACCAGCACTCAACAACCATTTCACCAAGTCATCTGCCATTTGTTTCTAATGACTTGTGCAATTTGAAAGGACAAATAAGAGTCCCTTCCACCATGATGACCAGCTCTGGGTCAAAGCACCAAGACCGGAACTAAGGTCTTTTGATTGAGAACGTTTGACCTCACAAACAATCCAGAGAAGAGCGAGCTCGGTTGGCTGGACCCAGAAGAACAAATACCAACGGCATGGCTTCGTGAAACAAGTGTGAGATTTGTCATCAGAGTCTGAGGGTCTAAGTCTTAGTTTAGCTACTTACGCACTGTATGACTTGAAGTCATGATCTCCTTGAGTCTTACAATTTCCCCATCTTCAGAAGAATTTAGAAGCTTTAGGGGCTGCTATAAGCCTCAGACAGGATGGGTTTTGAGAAGACACTCTTCCACATGCTGAATATAGGTAATAACTTAACTGGTAGGTTGAAATTCCAGTGCCCTTTATTTGAACCTGTAAGATATCTCCCTTCTACCAAAAGTGTCTTCCTCTCTAAGCATTCCTGTTCTCTGATTCCGTTTAATAATGAAATACTCTTGTCTGCTACGTCTTTGTACATGCTAATGTGGTTTTCCAGTAAATATCTGCAAAATTGTTTCCCCCCCTTCCTTAAACTATAAACTCGTTGAGGGCCAGGAGTGCCTCTCTAATTTGGGTGGTGGCAGGACAGACTCTGAGAGGGGAGGAAAATTAGGAAACTAAGGCAGAGAGGCTTATTAAGGCTACACTGATAGTTCAGGAGAGGTGACAAAGACAGTCAATGGCAAGGAAGAAAAGAAGAACTGATTCAAGAGCTTTTTGTAAGGTAAAATTCATAGGACTTAAGATCAATCATACGTGGGGAATAGCCGGGTTAAGCATAGTGCATTGATTTTTACTTTGGGTGGTGGAGTGCAGAGTGGTGACATTTACCAGGGTAGGGAAACAGAAGAGACTCGGGCAATGAAGGGATGGTTTTGAAAGAGCTGGGTATCTTATCTAGTTGGATTGTCTGCTGGTTAATTAGCTGTGCTGACTAGAGCTTGGGAAAGAGACAAGGTTGAAGATTTGGGAATCGATGGCAAAGAGATAGAGGTGAAAGCTGCGGGTAGTAGATGTGATCACCTAAGAAGAGTACATGGAGATAAAAAAAAAAAAAAGAACCGGGGAAGACGCTGCCAATCCACATGAAAACATCTGATGGACAGGCAGAGGAAAAGAATCTGGAGATGGAACACTAGGAAAGAGCAGCTTTCTGTTTTGGGACAGGCATTCTGTTTTGTTCCCTTTCTCCCTGAGACCTGTCACATACTAGGCCTTTGTTAAATTTTAAACACAGCAGGAGCCCCCCCTCCCCCATAAAAGCTGGCCCCAAACAATGCCATGTCATTGCTATAGTCCACCATGGAGGCTGAAAATGTTTCCTTCTTGCCTATGTTGGCTCAACTCCATTCTTTTCTGACTGCAGAAAAGGTTTGCTCTTTCCCTCCTCTAACCCTAGCAGGTGGTGGGCGCTTTCCTCTGCATTTCCTCACGGTGAGGAATCCAAGAAGCACGGGCCACTGCATGCGTCCTGACACGTGGAGTCTACCAGAATCGCAAGTCTTTGCAGATGACAGAAAGGCATTCCTTAAAGCGCTGACCTGGTATCAACTGCTGTCACTGTTGATAAGGTAAAACGTGTGCACATGCCCGGCATGCACACCACACACCTACACACTGCCTGGGAGCTCACCCTCGTAAAGCTTCTAACAGCCTCCAGGGGAACCTGGAAAATAGCGCAATTAACTAGAACTGCTACAAACTCAATAACTCACCAACCTAATGAAGCAATACAAGAAAAATTGGGCCTGTTTTAATAAGAATTTTAAAAAGAGACAGGAAATAAAGGTCAAATGCCATCTCTGGATCCCAGCTCTTTTCTTCTCCCCTCCTATTCGGAAGCAGTCACTACCAAGGAGACGAGATATATATATATATATAGCGCGCTATTCTTTGTAAAAGCCGGGAGGCAGCCAATCATGCTATTGCACACAAGGGCAAATTTTTTCTTTCCAACCATCCCCCAAGCTAAGAGCCTCCCCTGATCTATTTCTGAAGGTTTTATTATGCAAACCTGAATGGATTTCAATTACAATAATTCTTTTCCTTCTCCACCCCAACTCACAAAAGAGGAACTAAATTACCAGCAACTCTAGGTTACAAGGACAGTTTCTGCTTCTTCCCTCATCTCTAGATTCATCTTAATGGTAAAGTTCTCCTCTCTCAACATCCCCTCTTGTGGGCTTTGGGAACACAGCTGCTTTTATGCCACCCCACTACTCAGCATAAAGGGAACCCACACTCTCCCAGTCCTCCCCCAACCCAGGTCTGAGCAGTCTCTTTGCCTGGCCTTCCTGGTGACCTCTTAGAAGGATGGGTGCCCGTGACGAAGGCCAGGCTGAGCAGAACCACAGATAGGTTTGGTAGAGAGAATTCCACTTCTTAAGGTGCCTCCTCTCTTCCGGCCTCTATGCTAAGCGTGCGTCATCTCACCTGACCCTCACAACCACCCTGTGTGGCAGACCTAGCCTCTCTATTGTCCAGAGGTGCCAAATGAGGGCCAGAGAATTTAGGAATTTGCCCAAGATCGCGTGGTTGATAGCAGTGGCCCCATCTGTACCACGCTGGGCTACACCACTACCAGAGGAGTCTGGGGAAGGTCCTGAGACGTGCTAAGGGCTGACTCGGTACCAGGATAAACCTAAAGGAGGCTAACCCTGATATGTGACAAGCCCCTGAGGTCTGACGAGAAAGAACAGGAAGAGTGCAGGGAGCCCTCCAGAACTTCTGGAATGGCAAGCTGATTTCCAGCCCATAGTGTTCATTAGGAGTTGCTGGATCATCGAAAGAAGCTTGTCATAGGGTGAACTCATCTACAAGGAAGTGCTATCCACAGCCCAGCTCTTAAGGATGTGGCTCTGAAGGGGAGCTTCCGCCATCATCGCCAAGCCCATGAGACAAAGTGAAATTGATGGCTAGTACCTCACTTGCTTTTGCTGCCAAATAAGCTGAGTGAAAGACACTCACCCCAGGTGTATGACTGACAACTATCAATCTGAACTAAAGTCAAGTACTGACATCAACCTTGCAGGGTTCTGAGGAGAGCCCCAAACTGGTGTTTTTTTCACAAGCCGTCTTTCAGGGAAGTGCATCTTGCAGCCAATAAACATTTCCTGTGCACCCACCACATGCCAAGGCTGGGCCCTGGGACCCAGAGGTGACAAGGCTGCTGGGTCCATAATCGTCAAGGCTATGAAGACAAAGTCCCAGGACCAAGAGTCCATTTAATGGGAAGCTCTCTGCTGGTCGAGGGGCTCACAACATGCCTCCCCGAGAAAGTGACACCAGGAGTAATGGGAGCCAGGCAGACAGAGAAAATTGTTGCCGCTGGAGGGAAGGGCCTGGTGGAAACCTGGGGGTAGGACTGAACTGGGCATGTCCGTAAATATTCTGGATGGCCTGAGGCTCCTGGGCTCTAACTTGGCCTCCAAAGCTAGTCCACCTGCATGAGAAGGGCCAGCACACAGATAGTCACCCAGAGGACAGGACCGGACAGAGAAATCTTACACAATGCACCCAGCCCTGCTCTTCATTCGTTCTCAGCCTGCCTGCATAGTGCACAGGCCAGGTGGCCAGCAGCAGCAGCACCGAGCTGGGGCTTTCTCCAAGAGGAGGCCCCGAGCGGTACTGTCTCCTTGGGGTTCACCTCTTCTTTCTGGGTGCTGGTGTACTGAAGATGCAGAGCTCATCCTCACCAGCCATTACAGTCTCAACATGCCTTCCAGGAGCTGTCTCACCAAGCCATTGCCCTCACTAATATAATGTTATCAAATCCCTAATGCGAGTACTCTGGAGCAAATGTACTGTTTCCAGCATGCCACCGGGCACATTTTTCAGAAGGAAAACAGCTGCTCGCTGAATCTGTCACTTCTCCTCCTCTCAGTACCACGCACACCGAGCAAGAGCCAGCTAAGGGCCGTTTCCGTTTTCCTTCGCTTTCCTCCAGCGGGATGGACATGCAGCATAGTCTCTCAGCAGAACCCAGCAGGTCAGCCACAGCACAGCCCTTCAAGAGTTTCCTGGATTACAGGGCAAAGCCTTGACAATAGGAATGATGCCTCAGAATCTTAAGGTATAGATATCACGGCTTCTAGTTCACTGGTCTAGTATCCCCATTTTATAGACCAGGAAGGAAAATGCAGTCCAGGGAAGTTACATTAAGGGTCTAAAGCCACACAGCTAGTTAGCTGCAGAACCAGAGTATGCTTCCTTTCCCAGCTGATTTCCTTATCTGAAAAAACAAAGGTATCACTATCTACTTCTTTGGTTGTGAGGCCTCACTAAGACAGCCCATAACACAGCAGTACTAGGACGGTGGCAGGTGACTGTCTCCAAAATGTTATCTCCTAGATTTCCAAGGCCACCTATGCCCTCTCCCATGGGCTCATTTTGCTGAATTTCTACTGAGGAAATAAAAAAGATCAGCAGTAGGATTAACATGTGTACAGGTGGCGGCGATTGGTCAATAGTGGATGTAAGCTGAACTGAACTCTCTACTTGTTCTCAGCTCTCTAGTTCAGTTCTTTGCACTGCCAGTTTCTCCCTTGCCAAACTTTCTGTTGTCTCTGGAGAGCTGATGTGATCAGAGGAGGTATCACTGGAGACGATCACAGAAGACAAGTGACATCACCTTTCCTTTAGCCACTCCAGTTGGAAGATACTAAGCCAAGTTGATCTGAGAAGTGAAACTTTTATCTAGGAGGGTGAGGAACGCAAAAGATCCTGCAGATGCCTACACCAATGCTAACAATCAATGCCAAAAAAAAAAAAAAAAAAAGAAAAAAGAAAAAAGATAACAAATAACCCAAACCAAGGGACAAACGTTAGCTTTTGACAAGACAACCAAATTAGTCAGCCAATCAGCTCAGGTTCTCTTCCCCTCTCTCACACACACCAGCTCCTCCTCCCCCTTCCGGCCCCCTCCCCACACTTTACAATAACCACCCAACCATGTAAATTCCCTGATGCAAGTGTCTGTTAGCCTCCAGTAGAACTGCCAGTGCCCATAAATCCCTGGCCTTCCAGATTGCACTGCGGCGGTTTACCGGGGGGAGGGGTACAGCAGGCCACTAGACAATAGCAGGAAGAGATTGGCCTGGCAGTAACTACTGTAGTTACAGCATTGCAATTCATGGCAGCGTTTTGCTGGGAGTATGCACTATCAGGGAGGAGAAACATAAAAAGGGGAATCTGGGCTGTAAATAGTTTATTTCGGCAATTCCTGATGTTAGCTGAATCATCCTTTAATACAGAAATACATGAAAGCACCACTCCGGAGGTGACATGTGTTGTCACCTCATTACTCTTTTCAAAAGGGTCTTCCATCAGAGAGACAACTTGCTACAAATTATGGTGAAGAAAACAAAACCTTTACCCATAGACTTCTTAACAGGCCAGAAGGAAATGGAACCACTAGGGTACAAGCAAGCAGAGAGCCGTCAGTGATCTGGGGTCTCGGGGAGACTTTTCCGTAGACAGAAAAGAAAAAGATGAAAAAGAAGAAGGTAGCATCACAGTCCACTCCTCAACTGCACGTCTGAGTTTTTCAAAAGTAGCTCTCATTTCCCCCGTTTCTCCTAATGCACCTAAATTAGGCTGACGTCCTCAGGGAATCCTACCTTCATGCTCCTTCTCAGTGGTCCCCACTTTCTTGATCTTCCTGGGAGATTTCATAAAGAGGGGGAAGATGGTTCGTAAACCGAGAATGTCAACAAACTTGTGGCAATTGTCCGTGCCCTCAGGTCCGATCATGGCATGGTCCAGTACTTTCAGGGCGCTGCTCCGGGAGACCTTCTTTTCTCTAGGAACAAACGAGGTTTCATATAAGGCATTTCATGGGGATGTTCTAGATTTTAATAATGATAATGATAATAATAACAACAATAATGTGTATTTACTACGGTACTCATTATAATGGAAAAAAACACAGAACACAAACAACTTAAATACCCAGCAATGAGCCAGTTATTACATTGTGATATATCTACATGGAATATTGCACACTTGTTAACAATTATGAGAGTATATAGTAAAATGAACAACATCTTCTGGTCAGAACGATAAGCACAAAAGGTAATATATTCAAAATTCTATACGGAGCATTATCTTAACATCAAAGATTGGAGAATTAGAAGAGATAAACTATTTTCAAGAGAAAATCAAGATGATTTTTTCCCCCTTGAGTCCAAAGATCATAGAATAATCCTGCCACCAACTACTGCTCTTGCAGCTACTTTTCGAAGGACTATCATTTGCAAAAGTAATTGCAATTTAAAAGGTTACAAATAATTGCAAAAACCGCAATTACTTTTGCACCAACGTAACATAACCTTATATTGTTTCCTCTAACACTGAGGAAGAGAGGAGCAAGTCAGTCATTTCCTATTTTAGTACAGCTGATAAATCTACCAACCAAGCCATGACTCAGTATTTACTGAGCACTTAGTATTGTGGTAGGCACAAGAGGAAAACAAAAATTAAGACATGGCTTCTGCTTTCAGAACTATTTAAATCTATTTGGGGAAACTAAATTAATATGAAATAACCAAAGACAAGTATAAGTCAGCATATAATTTTTCCCCCTCGCGTACTACTCAATCTACAAATATCTATTGGATTCCTCTTTTGTGACTAGGACAGACCAAGTCCCAGTGGTCATGGAGCTGAATTCTAACTGCAGGGGACAAATGGAAATGCAACAGACTTGATAGTGGTTAAGTGTCATGGAAATAAAGCAATGTGAAAGAATGGCTGGAGAGGATATTTGGGGTTAGGTGCTTAAGGAAGGCCTCTTTAGGGGTAACATCTGTATTGAGGTCTGAGATGGACTGGCCACGTACACATTAGGGGCAAAATGTTAGAGGCAGAAGGCACAGCAAGTACAAAGGCCCTAAGTCCAAAACCAGACGGAAGGCTGGCACATTTGAGAGAGAACAAGGACCAGTATTCTGGCTTAGATCAGAGAGAGAAACATGGGCTGGATGAAAGGCTGTGCCACCTGCCTAGTCTTGCTTGTAGAACACATTGAAACATCCAAGTAAAGAACTAACTCTGTCAGTTAAGAAGATACAATTCAACATATTTGTTCTGAAACCATTGTGTTGTGAGTTACTTTACAGTAAGAGAGATTATATGTACTTCGGGGAGTACGGAGAAAGACAGATATATATGTAAATATTTGAAAGGAGGAGAGAAAGTAAGAGGGGTGAGCATGGGGCTACTCATTAGTAAAGCCTAGAGAAGAGTCCATCAACTTGAGATGGAAGCCAGGGTTAAGATTTTTATTATTATTTTTTTTAAAAACATGGGCAATTTAACCATATGTTAAGGGTGTCAAGAAGCCAATGGTGATGAAAAGACTAAAGATAATAAAGGGCTAGAATTAATACGTGGAGCAAAGTAATTGGTCAGGCAAGGGGAGGCAAGCCTGATCAGAAAGGGGGTAACAGCAGAACCTAAAGCCCTTCATCCAATTTCTTACCTGAAAGCCAAAGTAAAGGAATTAGAAACAATATCCCTTTGGATAGTCTTTTGTAGAGGAAAGACTACTAAAACATTCCATTATGAAAGTGCTATAATGATGCCAAAGCATGCTATCCTGGCTCAGATTAGCCAGCCAGGACTGGGTCCCAATGAGTGGAGGAAAGGAGAGTAGGTAAAAAGCTTGCCAACAGTGCCCCGTGGTGCTAGACCATCCTGGTTTACCTGAAACTCCTCCATTTTTAGCATTGAAAGTACAATATCCCACGAAAGCCCTCAGTCCTGGGCAAACCGAGATTGCTGGTTATCCCACTTGGTGCCAAGCCCAAATACCAACAATGCATTGGAATATCCCTACCTTTATTCCCCTTGCTGTGGGGATCAATCAAAACAATCCACAGATACTAACACATGACATTCAATCCAACCACTGAGTTTTTTTTTTTTTTATTAAATTTATTGGGGTGACAATTGTTAGTAAATTTACATAGATTTCAGGCGTACAATTCTGTATTACATCGTCTATAAATCCCATTGTGTGTTCACCACCCAGAGTCAGTTCTCCTTCCATCACCATATATTTGATCCCCTTTACCCTCATCACCTACCCCCCACCCCCTTACCCTCTGGTAACCACTAAATTATTGTCTGTGTCTATGAGTTTTTCTTTCTCATTTGTTTGTCTTGTTCTTTTTTTTGATATGTGGTATATCAACCACTGAGTTTAAAAAGAAAAAACAATGGTTATTACTGAGCACATGTCTTCATGCAGCAGGCATGCACGAGCTGCTCAGAATTATAAGCTCCCTGTCTTTAAGCAATTGAAGGACAGGTAAATAAAAATAATTTCAAAAGCCTGAAGCAGTGGAAATTAAGTCCAAGGAGGTGAGAGCTGGAGATAATTAACTTTATCTGGGAGAAGTCAGTGAAGGTGTCAAATGGAAGGCGACATCTGAACTGAGTCCAAAGAACGAGTATTTGCCAGGCAGAGACGAGAGAACAATGACATTGGTGGCAGTAGTGAGTAAACAGCATGTGCAAAGGTACAGGAGGCTTGTAAGAACGTGCCACCTGAGGGAACTAGAAATCATTTTGAATGACCGGTGGTGGAAGATGACGAAGGAGAGGTGGGCAGGAACAGGCCATGGCAGGCCCTAGACGTGCCACCAGGGCACCTGGGCTCCCTGCCATCGATGTGGAGAAGACATGAAATGTTAAGAAAAGGAGGGTACTGGGTGGATATATTTCAGGTACATTTTAGAAGTCTTAATCAGGCAGCAGTGTGATGAAGGGACACGGAGCTTCGGGGCAGGGAGACAGTAACAACAGTGTAAGTGAGAAATGACAAAGGGGTCTGACGATGGCAGTGGCATGAAAAAGGCCTATTTGTGAGACATGGTATTTTAAATATCAGGGGCAGGGCAAACAAGACTCCAAATTCAGCAGGAAAGGGTTTTCTGCATCATGATGAAATTCCAACAGGAAACCAGACAAAAAAAATATCCATTTGTTTTCACTGCAGCTGGACTTCAGCAACCCACTTTATAAACTTGAATTTACAAAGGTTATGACTAGAGCAGATAGTCATGTGGGCAGAAATTCGGAAACGGAGACACCCTTATTGTTTAGTCACTCAGGAAAAGGCCTCTTGACATGAATGACAGCCATGTATAATAACAGGGCACCTTCAGTTACCATTCAGCATACATTTAAACCATTTCACAAAGAGCCTAGAATTGTTTGAAATACTAAGGGCAAAGGACCCTGGTTTGGCCAAGTCTCTCTCTCTTGCTTTCCCCCTGCCTAAGCAAATTCAATAAACCAAAGATTTAAAGAGTAAAACCCTTCTTCAGGTAGGCAGTGTAAGACATGTTTAAAGGGGGCCAGTAACTGCACATTGATCAGCGTTTAGGCAAGCTGCAGGGAGGTGAACTTGGGAATATTCATTGGGCTTAAGTTCAGGCTTTTAGCAATCAATAGCTGTTTGGCCTGACTTTCCTGGGTTGACTTTATTTGAAATATTTATTCTACTGGAGGACAAATCGTTTATCTTAGTCTTGTCTGGGTTCATCGGTTGTCGATCATGCCAGAACCAATGTGAACGCAGGCCTCCATGCCAGTGGGCGGCTGTGGGAGATGAGTGAGCGTCCTGTAGCTCCCTGTGCTGCCAAAGTAAACCATCTGATGATGAGGAGTGAGGAGAGGGACGTTTCTGTTCTTGTTTTAATTAGCTTATTCTTCTTTATTATACAAAAGCACTTTTGCAGTGAACATGCACTCTGAGTGTAATTTTTTTGTTGTTCATTTGTTCTTTCATCAAATATTTATGAGGTACCTAACAGGTGCCAGATATTAAGCTGAGGATGTAGCGACAGGCACAGCTCGTGCTTCTGGGGAAGCTCCGTTCACAGGGGAGGCAGATACGCAGCAGTGCATCTACTGAGAACAGCCAAATACAACAGCGGAGGTGTACACAAAGTAGGCCATGAACACAGGGAGGAGGACTGACTGTGTTTGAGTCGGGGTGTGGGGGCAGGGGGGTGGGGGCTCACAGGAGGCGATGCTTGAACCAAGCTTCGCTGGAGGTCTCTCCCGGACAGGCAAAAAGGCAGAGGGTATTTTAAGCAAAGGAAATAGCAGCGTATGCAAAGGCATGAGTAATCATGAACTTTCAGGGAAGTGGTACGTGGTGTTCCTGGAACAGAACGAGCAAGAGGGGCAGCAGTAAAGCATGAAGCCTGCTGACGTTGTGCATTAGAAAGATTATACTTGCCACAGAGGGTTGGACAGTATTGGGGTGGGGCAGGGAGGCAGAAGAAAGAGGGAAAATGTATTAGAGGTAGAGAGACTGGTAAAAAAAAAAAAAAGGCAAAGTAATAGTATGCCAGAAGCAAAAAGGGTTGAATTCAGACTGAGTTCAGGGTGAGCTCAGTGCCTGTGAGACATGGCAGTGATGTCCCACTTGGACTTATGGGTCTGGAATCCAGGAATAAGATTACAAATAGGGGGAAACTTAGGAGAATCATTAAATCTATGGGTAGTAACTGAATCAGTGGTATGAGGTACGAATAAAACTACCCTGAGAGGGTGAAGAAAATATATACAAAAGAGGGACGGAGCCCTAGAGAAAACTCATTTGAAAGACAAAGTGAAAGCCTAAAGTCCACTCCCTCCCTGGCCTGAAAACCAAGGAATGAAAAAAAAGTGGGGGTCGGGGTGGCATTTTTAAAAAGACAGGGAACCATCAGCTAATCCTGGTAATCCTGGCAAGAAACTTGGATAATGCCCTATGAGGCCATTTTTGTTTGCTTTGCAATGTAAATGATAAAGTTCACTCCCTTTTAGCTCCCAAAATATAATATCACTTTCTAGGATCCAGGATTTAGACAGTGAGAGCAATATGACTAAGTTCATAGCTGCTCTCAAACTATAGTGCCAAAGAACACGGGTGTTTTGGGAGCTGCTAAGGGACATGCCGCCACTAAAAGAGAATAATGGTGGTCTTCTTTGTTGCTAGACATAATTTTTCAATTTTAAATTTCTGTTCTCATCCATTTTTCATAAACTACGGGTCCCAACCACTGTTTGACTGTCTATGCCAGGAAACAAAACAAGTATGTGTAAAACAGAGGTTACAATTTTTGTTTCTAGCCCTCGGGTGAGCTAGATAGGTAGAGACACCACTCACAGCATGGCTGAGCTGACAGCAAAGTAATATCAACAATCAGTGACCAAAAAACCAGAACTCTAGAGAGCACAGGTTGGCAAACTATGTAAAGGGCCAGATAGAAAATATTTTAGGTTTCACGGGCCACCTATGATCTCTGTGGCATGCTTTTCTTTGTGTGTGTGAGTTTATGTATATACACACACTTTTAAGATATAAAAACCATTCTTAGCTTGCTAGCCATACAAAAATAGGCCTCAGCCAGATTTGGCTCATGGCCTTAGTTGCCAACCCCTTAATAAAGAGGACCAACAAAGCCCAAATGTGGTTCGTTAATTAAAAGGACCAATAAAATCGACAAATCTCTAGCAAGAATGATCAAGAATAAAGGAAAAAAACCACGAATAAACAATAACAGGAATAAATAGAAGGGGGGGAAACTACTGATTCAGCAGATGTTAAGAACAGAAGAACTAATTTTATGCCAAAAATTTGACAAACAGGTGAGATGGACAAATTCCTAGGAAAATATAAATTTCCCCAACTGACTCAAGAAACATAAAAAAAGAAAATCTAAAACCATTCAGAAAACTGAATCAGTACTTAAAAATCTTCTCTCAAAGAAAATTCAAGGTAAAGAAGGCATCATGATCAAGTTTTACCAAACATTCAAGAAGGAAATAATTCCAATTTTTACCTAAACTCCTACAGAAAACAGAAAATTAAGGAATATTACTCAACTCATTTAATAAAGCTAAAAACAAACGAAAAACAATCTCGGATATCAAAACTTTTCCAAGAGAGTAAAATTACAGGCCAATCTTATTCATAAGTGTAAATATAAAATTCCTAAATACAGAATCCTAGAAAACATAAAAAAAGATGGGCCTATCCCAGGAATGCAAAGTTAGTTCAACACCAGAAAATTCATTGATGGAATTTTCATTCTGTTAACACTAAAAAACATCTCAATAGATGCAGAAGTATTTGATAGCGTTGATTGATCAAGTATGTGACTCTGACGTCAGAGAGTGAACAAGTTTTCTTACTCTGATCAATACTCCCTCCAAAAAACTCAAAGCAAACACATTGAATGCCAAAATGCATTCCTTTTAACACTAGGGGAAGACAAGTTTGCCCTTTATTTCTACGCCTATTCAGTACTGCACTAGAGGTCATAGCTAGTAAAATTCACACACACACACACACACACACACACACACACACACACACACACATTAAAATAAAATGTGACAAAATAATCTTGTTCTGAACTATTAACTGCTATTCTCTAAATCAGACATATACGCATATCCAGTGGTTTGCTACTAAAAGTTTAACAATTAGCTCTCTAGGAAAAAAGTGCTGATTTGTTGTGCTTGTCCATTTACATGATGTAAATACTCCTGCCATAGCCACTTTCAAGTTACCAATGTGGTGTCACTGAACTCGGTCTTGGAAAGAGATGTGTACAATCAATGAGCCTGTACGAGCCAGCTCAAACATGTCACTGCTCATACTTCCCTCCTCCCACCACGGACATCATGCCTGGTCGTGTGACTTTTTATGGCCAATAAAATGTGAGTGTAAGTAATATGTGTGTCTTTAGAGAAGGTTTAAGATTTATTACATCATTCAATCTTTTCTCTCTGCCATGAGAGTCACATCCTATTAAACACTGCTCCTTCAGCCTGAATCCCAAAATAGAGATGTGGAGCAGAGCTTTAGATGGCCAGCGAGGGATGTACCAAGAGTTTGAAAAATAAATATTTGTCATTGAAAGTCCTTGATTTGAGATTTGGCTGTTGTTATAGCATCAAAACCTTACTGATACATTACAAAGCAAAGCTGCTTAATAAAAGAACAATACACAAAAGTTAATTGCATTATATCCACCAACAATAAATACTATGAAAATGTAGTTTAGAAAGTATTTTATAAAGTATATAATATATACTGTTGGACTTCCACTTTGGGCCAAGATGGAGTAACAGGGATTGGATTTCCATTCCCTCCCATGCCTAAAACAAATGCACAAAAGGACAAAATACAAAACAATGGTTTTCAGACACCTGCCATCAGCTAGCACAAGACAGAAATCCTGGAGAGAGGGAAGCACATGCCATGAGCCCAAATGGCTGCGTGGAGAGCTTCTAGGCCTCAGAGCAGGGAGGACTCTAGAGAGACCAATGTGCCTGGAGTTCACAGGGCAGAGTCCCAGAACCAAGAGCTGCACAGAGATCTACAGAAGGTCCCCTCTGAGTCTTCAGTTGAGTACTGATTCCAACATGCATGTGAGGAAATTAACCAAAGTGCAGAAAGGAACCACCTGAAAGAAGAAGGAGGAAGCAATCCCGATAGTCCATCACTGAGGGCCAGGAATAGTTTGTGTTCCTACCAGTTACGGTGGAAAAACCTTGTGAATTCACAGTTTATCACGTAGAGTACCCAGAAGCATATGCTTCAGTAATGACGCCAAATTAGTCACAGGCTCAATGTGAGGCTGGTCCCACCTAACAGAGCTTAAAAGTAAGCCTCAAAAGGAACAAAACTATTTCAAAGTGATTTAACTACATCCTAGAACAAAGTTCAAGAATATTTATAAGGATACAAAAAATAAAAGAAAAATCCGGCATCCAACAAGGTAAAATTCACAGTCTCTCAATTTCAGTAAAAAACGAACAGGCATTCAAAGAGGAAAAAAATTATTAACCATAAAGAGGAGAAAACTCATCAGTAAAAATAACATGGATGACAGAATTGGAAGAACATTAAAAACAGTTATTATAACTACATTTGATATGTTTAAGGTAGAGAAAAGCTTCAGCATGTTATCTAGAAAAAAGGAAGATATAAAAAAAGACCCAAATTGAATACCTAGAAAAGAAAAATACGACGTCTGATGAAAAATGCACTGGATGAGAGTAACGTCAGATCACACACACTGCAGAAGAGTGAGTTTGGATACCTAACAGTAGAAATTATCTAAAATAAAACACAAAGAAAAAAAGACTGAAAAAAATGAATAAATCACCAATGAGCTGTGGTTGAACAAATTCAAACAGCCTAATATATATATAATTGGAGTTCCTGAAGGGAGGAAGGGGACAGAAAAAGTATTTGAAAATATGACTGAAATTTTTTCACATTTGATAAAAACTATAAATCCATAGATCCAAACAGCTCAACAATGAACCCCCAAACACAAGAGACCTGAAGAAAACGACACCAAGGCGTATCCTAAAACTACTCAAAATCAATGATGAAGAGAAAATTCTAAAACCATCTTGAAAAAAGGGATACATTACAGACAGAACATATGAGTATACAGGAATAAGAGCAGACTTCTCATTGTAAACCAAGCAATCCAGAAGACAGTGGAGCAACACTCTTATTTAGAATACTGAAGTGGGGAGGGGGGACCCTGTTAATCTAGAATGCTGTTCCAGGTGAAATCGTTCAAAGGTGAAGGCAAATACTTTTGCAGACAGACACAAGCTGACAGAAGTCATCAACAATAGATCATCAATACAAGAGACGTTTGAAGGAAATCATTTGGGAAGAAGGAAACTGATACCAGATGGAAATTTGGATATACTATACAAAGGTATGAAGAGCATTGGCAATGGCAAATCTGGGTAAATAGAAAAGACTTTTTTCTGACTTTAAAAAATCACTTTAAAAGATAATTAACCACTTACACAAAAAGAACAACTGTATGTAATGAGATTTATAACATATATAGAAGTAAAATGTATGACAAGCGTAGCCCAAGGACCAGGAGGGAGAAATGGAAGTTTACTGTTGTACGGCTTTTATGCCATAGATGATATGATATAATACTACTTGAAAATAGACTGTGATAAGTTAAAGAGGTATACTGTAAACCTTAAAACAACCACTAAAAAAGTAGAGGAAGATCTAATAAGCCCCCTAAGAAATAAACATGGAATAATAAAAAATATTGCAAAACTCATCAAATCATATACTTTAACTATGTGCAATTTAGCTACACTGGAATGATGAATAGCTATGAAGTCTGGTGGAAGGGCTGAGATAGGTCCTACACCATATCCTGCCTGGTAATCTTGCTTCAGTTTAATGTGCCTTCTCAGCCACAGCACGTTCCCATTTATGAAGAGGTAACACCAGCTTGGAGGGCTGTTGGAAGGATTATTTTGTGTTTTTGAAGCATTTTTTCAGGTGCAAACTACTATTAGCCGTCTAAGAGAGAATGGTAATATTCAGTAAGCAGGGAAAGGGAAATGCTTGTTGAACAAACAACAAGGAAGACCTGCGTGTGTGCAGCTTGGCGCATAAACTGTAGCAGGAATCACAGCTGACTTCTAAAAGATTTGCATTATTATTCTGCTTTTGTAGGAGAATCCCGGAGACTGAAGGTCAGAAGAAAAGGCCCTAGCTCTTAAAAAAAACAATAACAACAATAACAAAATCCCTGTAAACGACCACAAGAATAAAAATGTAAGAGTTTGGATCTACACATGTTCATTATGAACAAAACTAATACAGAACAAGGTAAAAACGAAGGGAATAAAACGTCAAGGTTAACAAAAATCCCCGAGGCTGCCCTACCTATCTATATGGTTTGGTACAAACTCACAGTCCAGAATTGGGCCTGCAAAGACTTACTCTGCAGATGGTATACCATCGCTATTTCATTTGTTTCCTTTGTCAGAGACACTTTACTTTAAAGAAAATATTAGTGAAAAACCTCAGAGGAAAAAAAAAAAATTGGTGGTTCCTGAAATGGATGTGTCTATATGTACCCTTCTCTTTCTTCCTTTCTTTTTTTTGCCTATACAGTTAATAACCAAGATGGGTTCACTGTATTTCTGCCATACAACCCCAAGCTGCATTTGTACACATCCCTTGGGATCACGGTGGTCTCTTCTCTTTCTAACTGGAACAGGGTTTTACAACAGAAATAATAAGCTTCGTGTCAACATTTTCAAGGAAACTGACAATGTAATTCTTCAGTCTCCCACTGCTTTTGTTGTTTCTTAAAGAACACTGAACCATTTGATACAAGGACACACTGTTAAAAAGTGCTTTGTGGTGGCAAGAAGCAAATGATTTGGAGTACAGGCTATAATTAAACCTGATATATTGGAATCTTCTATTTGTAGCAACCATCTTACTAGAGACATCTGTAACCAAGAACATGGAAATGGCAAACCAGTCTCAATCCAGGGGATAATGAGGGCATTTTTATAGCTCAATTCTCATTTTCTGCTAAATTCTAAAATGGCCATTCCCCTATAAGTATGATTTAGTTTTATTTCTATGAATTGGACCCTCTAAATCCAATCACTCTGTTAAACTGCGCAATAAATTGTGACTTTCTTAAATTTTATTTTTCTCTCAACTATCCCTGACTACAAAAATACCACTTCGCTCATGTCCTTACCGTCACCTTCTGCTGCGAGCCAAAGACCACCTAAATACTCTCTGTACCCTAACTCTTGACTTTCAAACCAAAAGAATGAGGCCTAGCTGCCTGACATACAAGGAGTAGTATTTTCTCCATTGGAAACTCTGGTTCTCTCTTGGTTTCAGGGCTGCTCTGCCCAAGAGGTTCTGTACCTTCCACTCTCACCTCATCTTTTCTCTTTATTGAAACACTATAGCCAAATGAGAAATTCCTGGGTTTTTTTTTTTGGGGGGGGGAGGAAGGGTTCTATACTTTAGAATGGGTACCTGATGCTTTTTTTCACAGCATGAGTTCCATTTTTAAATATCAACTCAACAATCTTTGCTTCTTTTCCAAAATGTCTTCATCTGTCCTTTGGCAGAGAGAGAAAAAAACAATAGCTTTTCCCCCCTTTATTGATTATGTCAAGCACTGTGAAATCCAGACACTCTTAACGCAGGAATGAAAAAAAGTCACCTGACAACTAAAATAGCACCTGAGTGGGAGGGTAAACCAGAGGGGATAGGCCTGTGAGGTAAGGGCAGAGAGGTACTAGACCTCCAAACAGACCTCCGAAACAAAAGCTGAGAGACTACAAATCTGCACGAAGGACTTCTTAGAACACTGAGTACAAAGGTTACAATAAGAAGTGAACAGCTAAGCCATCACCCTAAAATACCTAGGAGGATGATGGGAGAAGAGTTGAGAGGTTCAAGTGTCCCAAAGGAGATAAACTGAAGTGTGGACACTGTTGGTTTCTGCTCTGAAGCACAGTGGTTGCCTGGGGCCAGTGGTGGGTTGGTGGGAACTAACTGCAAAAGGGGTCAAGGAAATTTTTTTTGGGGGGTGATACAAACTATATACGCATTAATCAGGATGGTAGCCAGTAGCCACAAGTAGCTAGCTACTGAGCATCTGCAATGTGGCTAATGCAACTGAGGCGCTGAAGTTTAAATTTAATTTCAATAAATTTAAGTTTAAATTTAAAAGAACTGATACTTGATTCAGCTACTGTGAAACATTTAAGTATGTTCCAGAAACTTAGATATGGAAATCTACTTTTCCCACTGTAAATTTTACGAAATCTAAATATAAATCAAGTACTTTAATACAAATTTAGCATTTGAATTGAAATGTAAATGTAAAATACACTCTGAATTTCAAAGACTTACTTTAAAAAAAGAATGTAATAATAGTATTTTTAATAATAGGCTCAATAGTACTTTTTATTGGTTACATGTTAAAATGATGCTTTTTAATATAGAGCGTTGAAAAGAATACATTATTAAAATTAATTTTGTTTCTTTTAACCTTTTACCATGGCTACTACAAAATATAAAACTACACATCTCACTCACATTACATTTCTACTGGACAATGCTCTTCTATAACTTCATTATGGTGAAAACAAAGGCATATACATCTGTCAAAATTAAAACTGTATACTTCAAATGGGTACATTTTATTGGATTAGGTTGGTGCAAAAATAATTGAGATTTAAAAGATTAAAAATAATTGCGAAAACCGCAATTACTTTTGCACCAACCTAAAATATAAATTATGCCTCAATAAAGTGGAGAAAAATATTAAATTGGGTAATATATATTGTGAACGATAAAGGGGCTACGTACTAACCCTGACAAGCTCAGGGGAGGCCTGCACAGCAGGCACTACAAACTTAGAGACCAAAATTAACCACATAGGTCTGAACATACAAATTCCTAACGAAAAGCGGGTCATGACGGGTAGTCACATTCTTGGCCTGGAGCTTCTTTGACAAAACTCAATCTTTACCTTGAGAGAGTCTGTCTAGTGTCTCTTTGCATCTAGAATGTCAGAGTGATCCGTTTTTCTGTACCCCTCAAGGCACAATCCACTGCACCAGATCAAGAGACCACAGAACCCTCATTGTTATCTTCATTATAACTTCATTCCCCAGATGGTTCCCCAGATACCATCTCTACGTGCTGTAATATGTTCATTATTAACTATCCTGTACTCACCAATGTGAAAGAAGTATCTGTCTCTCCACTTTACTTTTTATCCAATCCCAGAGATTTACCCACTTCACTTTCTCCCACACCCTTAATCTACCACCAATGGATTTCATGGAACCCTCCTTACATCTCCTCCTTTGATTCTAATGCATAAAATAAGCTGCAAGACTGCCATTCTCTGAAGCATTTGCAATTAATCCATGGAGATTTTACTTCGCAGCAATTGTCATCAGTTTGGCTCAAATAAACTCATTAAAGTTCTCTACAGGTTTGGATGTTTCTTACATTGATAGTAAGTATGCATGTGTGATAATGTATGTACATAAATGACTATCTTTCCTTATCAATAATCATACATTAAAAATTCACAGGACACAGACATGCAATATTAACCGTTCCTCTTAATAGTTAACAAATTAAATTATATTAGTTATTTAATGTCAGTCTTCTTCACTAACTGTTGAAGGTGGGAATCCTGTCTTGTTCATCTCTGTATAAGCCTAACACTTAACATAGTAAGTTAACATAGTACCTTTTCAATGTTTTAATAGTTGCAGAATTGTCCCAGATAGTTATATATAGCCTACGTCCCACAAAAACCTCTGCAAATTTTGCAGTTACACCCACTTTTCAGATGAAAAAACTGAGGGTCAGAGGTCAGAAAGGCTAGAGTAACTCACCAAATATCCAGAACTAGTAAGTGAAAGAGCTGTGTTCCAAACATACATTTACAACTCCAAAGTCCCTTCTTCCACACTATACCATACTGCCACCTCTCCAGGTGGGCATTTCATAACTGTTTGATGAATGCCTGATTCAAAGTAAAGATTAATGTTTAGGGGCAATGGAACCACAGAAATTTTCCAGAACTTGTAGCATTGCAGCCTCCTAGTTTTGAATGGGCCCTCTCTAGACAGAGCGATTTGGCAGCTCTTGCTAAAAGATCAGGAAGGACAAATCTAGCTGGAAATAAAAAAAAAAATCCTTCCCAATTAAACTTTCCATTTGGGAGCCTGAAGAAGAAAAATAACATAGAACAAAGAGCATGGGAAAGAGAAAAAAGGAAATGCTGAATCTGCTAATATAGCTAATTAATGCAAAAGAATTACCTAACAGTAACTTCAGCACTCAAAAATGAAAAGTTAGGAGATCCTAGAGAGGTACAGTTTCTAAGTCTTTTGGAGCTCTTTTTTAATTAGTCTGTATTCCTGTTTGAATAATCCATATTTCTGGTTATTTATTCAGCTGCTCGCTGCTGCACACTACCAAGCCATATGGCTGGTATACAGGAATACATCACTGCATATCTGCACTCGACCATCCGAAAACACTGGTGATTCAGACCTTTAAGAAGCTTAGGGGAAAGTCCCTGCAGAGTATAGTTTTAAGGTTAGATGGTCCAGGAAGCTAAATGCACTTCTTTACTTGCTATTTGCTTGAGAGAAGGTGGGTCATTTCAACAAAAGGACAGGTAATTAGAAGGGTAAAGGAGATAAACAAACAAAAGACTCAAGAGAGTAAAGCTAGCAAAAATCAGCTGAACACTAAACGCCTTTGAATAATTTCAATGCCCCCCCCCCCAACCCTCTGCACTTTAAAATAAAGATTTTAAAGCAATTCCACAAAGGAAGACTTTCAATCAGTCCAGGGTCTGGTATGCACCTGACAAACAAAGAGGTCTACTATGTTCCTAGCCCTACACAAGCCTTTAAGAAGAAGACGTTTTAGAAACACAGACGTTGGTAATCTTAAGTACAAAAACAGTTTTAAGCACAAAGATGGTCACTGTAGAATTTGTTATAATAGCAAAACATTGGCAATAACCTCCATATTAACAACAGAAGAATACTAAGTAAGCTATATTCCCTTAGAGTCCATTACGCACTTATTGAAAACTCTCATGAAGATTATGTCACAGCTTGGGAAACAGCATGTTAAATTTAAAAAGAAACAGTAGAGAAAATTACATATGTGGCAGGCCCCAAAACCTATTAAAAACAGAGAAACAATTACAGGAAAAAAAAAAGACTAGGAATATACACCCCAAATTGAGTTCAATCCTTCCAAAACTGAGTTGTGTTTGGGGGACAGAGCTGTTTTTTTTCTTGGGGGCAGGAATCCTGTCTTATTCATTTTTGTATAAGCCAAGCACTCAACATAGTATCTTACCAGTTTTGCATGTCTGCATTCTAAATTGTATTTAATAGATATATATCAAATACGTAAAAAAAAATTGTCAAAGAATAGTAGTTTACCAGAGTTTTTGGTTTATGTAAATAGAATTTTCAAGACAACAGACTGGCTCAATTTCATAAAGAGTAATTCAGTAATGGTTAGTCTTCCAATCATGCAACATGTTCTAGTCTCTCTCATTTAAAAATATTGTCCCTTGACCCTGCACCAAGTTCCAGCTACACCTCCAACCTCCCATTTCAATATTCACCTTCCTAGACAGATTTCTCACGAATTATTGATACAGCTGCCTCCCATTTACTTCCAACTTTAGGATTCTGTGAAATACACTAACATGGTATCAACTTTAAATACTTTAAGAAATTAGAACATAAATACTAAGGTATACAAGGAGAGTACTATAAAGGAAAGCTCTAGAACTGTCTTGCACGTTTTCCTATCTCCTATGCTAGCCACATAGCACATACACAATTCATTACCGAAAATAATGCATAATGATAATTTGTATGCATGAAAAATATGAACGATATCCTGCTGCTGATAACAAAAATATAGACAAACATATGGCATAGATAGGTCTATGTGGGATATAAAGAAAATTGGGCTAAGTGTAGAAATTAACATAGGATACGTTTAGAAGTTAATGACTAGATTTCCCAAAACCAACACACTAAGAGAAGGAGGAAAAAGACATTTCCCTTGAATGGAGTGGTCCTATTATCAACTGACACAATAATAGAGCACAAACAGACCAAAAAAAAAATGCTTTTTATCCATCTACTCTCACTTTAGAAAAGACCACACACAGCCCTGAAGACTCTGCGGTTTTATACATACAGGAAACTCAAGGGAACAAAAGACCACAGCTACATGTTCTTGCACCCAGGCTAACAGAGAGGAGTTGGGCAAACAGGATGGAGAGCTAGGCGGTAGGAAACATACCTGAGCATGAGATTCATCAGCTGGAGACCTTCACCCTTCAGGAAGCGCTCACGATTGGAACTGAGCATGAGGCAGGAACAGAGTGAATCAAACAAGTTCTCCATCATCTCCTGCTCTTCAGCTGTGCTGGGATTGTGTCTTTTAAACACCTGTCAAGCAAAGATATCAGAAAGCACAGAACTGTAAGAGGATGTCTTTTCATCAGCCAGCACCCAACAATTTCCAAAGCCTGCCTGGCATGATAACCCCACGGTTGAAACAGAAGCTTACCAAATAAAATTCTCATCAGTTTTCATGTTATAGTATCTGGCCTTTCTGATGCATGGGTATTAAATAAACAGCTATCAGTTCATGCGAAAAACCAAAACACTCCACTGACCACTGGGTCCAAGGGTGATTGATTCATAGTTCCAAAGAGGGAGATTAAAAAACAAAACAAAACACCAAAAACTCTTTTACTGTGAGATATAACACAAATGTAGACAGAGAAAACTCCATAAAAGACATGTACAGCTAAGTGAATAAGGTGATCACCCCTGAAATCACCATCTTAGCCAAGAAACAACTTTTCCAGTTATCCCCAAATCCCTCCACTTGCCCAACCCAACCACAATCCATTTTTTCCCCTTCTAAAACATCCCACAGTCCAGAAGGGCAAATCCTGGCTCAGTATAAGGAAGAGTTTCCTATCCATGAGGGCTACTGAATTGCCTCACACAGCAGCTGTGGCTCTAAGTCATGGGAACAGTTTAAAGCACAAATTCTGTCTTTGCCAGAGATATACGCGTATATGGCATGCTAAGAGGAAAGCCTGTTTACAGTATATGCATACCCATACAGTCTACTATAAAATGATCAATACTCTGCAGGAACAGGACTAAGCACCTTCCCAGAACTGAAAACAGATTCACATTTCAAAGCTCTATTTTGGGGGGTGGAGGCCAAGCCACTCAGACTGCTGGCACCAAGAAGGAAGCTGTATGCAAACTGACATCTCAGACACTCCCAACACTCTGGAGATTTTATCCAAATGATCTATTTTCAGTCCTGTTTTTGGAACAGCACAGATGAGATTTCTTTGAAGGAATCTGAACAGCATTTTCAGAATGCCAGCAGAACATTTCAACTGGATTCACAGTTCTTACAATGAACAAATGGCGACTTCCGATTTCTCATCGCAGCCCCCAGGACCACAACCTTCCCCATCCTCTTCTGTGACCTCTCCCCCACTGCACTGGAACTTGCACTGCTTGGGCTTATCAGGATCCTAAATGAATAGACTCCATTTTAGGGGCAGATTGAAAGGAAGGAAGTGAATAGTGTTGGGAGTAGGGCAACTGCCAATAATTTTGTCTTCTTGGCCCCAAAACATACACTTAAGCAGGAAGCACACCTCTTTTGGGCTCACAAATATCAGAAGACCAAGACAGTTCATACCAGATAGACAGCGGGATCCGGTCAGGAGGAGCAGATGACAGAGGGAAAGAGGCCACATAACCTCCAGTGTCACAGCAAACCTGCCGACATACTCCAAAGGCCTCGCATCACATGGCTTATTCCTTCACACAATTTCCAGCTCCACCTCCCATTTAAAGCAGGCCATGCATCTTCATGGCAGACAGGAAGCATAAGAATTACTCACGGATAACTGCTGAAGAAGCACATCGATTCCATCCAGCTCCCCAAGCAATTCCCTGTTTTCTAAAAGGGGAAAAAAATAGAGGAAGAAAAAAAATGAAGCTAACTGTCAGATTTTACAGCCGTCTAACACTGATACATCAGCAAACAAAATCAATACAGCTTGACAGAGTACAAAAGCTGCACAGAGAGCGCGAGGGAGAGCAAGGCGATGCCAAAGGCAAGAGAGCTTGCTGTCATGATCTGAAACAAGCCTGGTTTCTATCCTAACAGCATATCAATACCGAGAGGGAGGCTCACCATCATTGTCCTGGAGCAATATGGCCAGCACTTCACTGCAATACAGTTTGTTGGCATCGAAAGGCATCTTTGCCTGTGGGGAAATAGGAGAAATGAGAAAAAATGGGAAGGGGCCTTGAGTTTCTCCCCAGGACGAATTTTTCACAAGTATTAGGATGTGAACTAGAGAGAAGTAGAAGTTAGAAAGGGAAACAGCAGGTTACGGGTTAAAAAAATAAAAAAGTCTGCCTCTGCGCTCACTAGAGAGACAAGACTCAAGTACTACACAGTAAAACCATAAATGGCAGATGGACACAATGGCTCTCACAGTCCCAAGTATGAATGTCACCTCCTCTGTGAAGCCTTCCCAGATTCCCCGTTGGGCGTACAGAGACCACTGTTTGGCACATAGTACACACTCAAATGTGAACTAGATGAATGATTGAAAGTGTTGAATTTTTAAGACTAAAATCCATCACGATGCTTTGTTCACAAGTTATAATCATAAAAGGAGGCTCTAAATTAGCTGATCCATCAGATAAGCTGAAAAGGAAGCAACTCAGTATTTAGATTAGGTGAATGTATTTATAACAAAGTAGTTCCTTTGGATTTTTTTTTTAATGCTGAAAATTTAATTTGAAATTATAAACCTATCTGCTTGCGTGCCATAATCTTCCTACTATTTAAAAAGGAAACCACATTAAATATGCAGGAATGTGTTAATATTTTAACACCCAAATTACTCCCCACAACTCTTTCCCTGCTGCATTCTCAGCTCCTTGGAATTTCAGAGGGGACACATCCACTGCAGAGATTATCTTTCACGGCCGTCCCCACTGTTGCTAAATTTAGTAGCGAGACTCGGATCTCTCTCCTCACCGTTAACTATGTCCCTTGGATAAAGATGCAGAGAGGAGCAAACCTCATCGATGTGTTTGTATTTAGCACACCCTTGATCCTTAAAACGCAGGCATATAGACAACAACTGTTAATCAGCAGCAGCCTTGCTACCTCTCCAGGTTTTTAAAATGACAAATAATTTCTGTACCTGGAAAGGACAGGGGAAGTGTTTATCTTGGAGCTAACACCTCCATCACCTTAGCACCATTCACAGTTCTGTTTGGACATTGATTTTGTACTTAAGAAGGAAGAGTGGCCCCTAATGAAGCAACACCCAGCATCTTTTGTTTTCTGCGCACGTCCTCTTTGTCAAGCCTAAGTGCCCCCCACAGGGTTTCAGAAGGCTGACCAGGTATGACCCAGCTTAGATTAAAAGATCTGTAAATGCAAGGTCTTATGTATGCTGACTGCAAGGCATGCTCCCTGGGCAAGCTTGAGGCCTTGTTTCAAGAAATTCAGTTTATAACAGCCAGGGTTTAAATGCAATCCATGGCATGTTTCACTTGAAGTAAAACAGTTTTATAAAAACTCAAAACAAAAGTGAAACCCCAGGGGTGAGCATATCCATCACCATCGAGGATTTGCTAATAAAACTACTTACTCAAATTATTGAAGTTACAAGTATTGCTATTTAAAATTATTTAAGCCACACCAACTTATATGCAGCCTTCCAAGGGCCAGGGTTCTTTTGGAAACAAGATACACTTAATTGAAGGAAGCCAAAAGACATCAGGCCACTAGAGGAATAGCCTTTTGCCGTGGTTCCAATGCCTCTTGTCCTTTATTTGATTTTATAAACTCCTGTCGCCAAGGTAGGGGATAGATTTTCTCTTTTTCAACAAATATTTATCGGGCACCTATTATACATATGCTATATGCAAGACAAAGAATTGAACGTGACAGCAAACAGAGGAGAATTTGACATGAACGTTGTACATTGAAATAGCATTAAAAAACATTACACTGAATTAAAAATAATTTTATCAAGTAATAAAGTCACATTAAACAAAAGGACACGAATCTGGTATCAGACACACCTAGGTCTGACTCATTAGCACATACTACCTATGTGGCACAAAGTCTGCAGTTCCCAAACGGTGTGCCAAGGTATCACACAGGTTGAACCTAGGACATCATATTGAATTCATAGGGGCACCATTTTCAGGTTCTGAGGAAAGCACAGTGACATGTGACATCAGCTGAACACTGCATTAACTACCAGCTCCAGGTACATTTCTTCTCGTGACTTCCTATCTTTATGAAACTAGGTTTTGGTGGTTGCTGCAACAAAAGAACTGTGTGAAAAATCAATGTGGAATAGGAATGAGGGTGGTGGTGTTCAATCTGATTCCAAGGTTTTAGAAGTTGTGCAGAACTCAAAAGGCACACACTTCTGGTAGTAGGCAACTGTGATACTGAAGAATGAAATAAAAATATATTTTGTTTTAACCCATGTGCATTATTTTCTCAAATGGCTACTAAATTGTGAGGGCATAAATATGTATTAAACTGTTCGGACCTAACTACTTAATACATGGGACTGCTATGTCCTTTATAGCATAGGGACGCTATAAAAACAAAATTACTGAGACACAAATGGCACCGTGAACTGAGAATGGGCATCTATGACCCAAGAAACATTTCTTAGTCCCAGGTTTCCTTATCTCCAAAATGGAAATAATAAAATAACATCTTCTTTGGGGAGTTACTATGAGACTTAAATAAGATAATACGAAATACCTACCACATAATAGGCCAAATTACTCTGCCGCTCTAACTCAATTTCTCTTATGCTAAGTGAAAATAAGTTTCCTCACGGGGTAGATGGATTAAATAAACCAGTATATACATAACAGGCACCCAACAGCGGCGTTCCCTTCTACTGAGAATTCCTGATTCCCCCAGAAAATCTCCAGCTTGTGCCACGTGACATTTCAAGGAGTTTCCAAATTGTTTAAAGTAAATTTTTAAAAATCAAAATGATAATGTCATCACCCTTTTTTCTTAAACTATAGGTTCTTTGATGGGAAAACTGGCATGGAGGAAGACTCTAATCAGAAAGTCAAAATGATGAGGCCCCATAACTTCCCACCACTGAGCGCTGCAATGCTTCAGAGCATGAAAGGTGTGTCAGCTGGGAAGCAGCCTGGCAAGAGGGGGAGGCTTTGGAGACACCCAGGCCCAGCTGTCACAGGCTCTCCCATGCACTTCCCATGGGGTTTGGGCAAGGCGCATACTTCCCTTCTCTGGGATTCTTTCCTCATCTGCAAACTGCGCAGAGCAGCACCCCCTTCTAGTTGTTTGTGAGGATCAGAAATAATTTATGTAGAATAACACTTTGCACACAATAAACAGCCAATACAGGACGTTCGCATTGGAGCGGGAAAATTTAGTGGTGCTGGTGATGATGACGACGACCAAATATTTAAATCTGGTGGAAAAAATAAAGAAATCGAGGGCGAGGGGGGAAGGAAGGAGACTAACCTTTCAGGTCTTGCCAAAGACAAAAGTCATCAAGGAAGTTGTATTTCTGTTTAAATCTCAGCCAGAGATGATAGCCTCCAAGCTTGCAAAATACCAAACTACCAAATTCCGAGGACATTTAATCATAACTAGGAAGAAGAACTCATTTAGCAGATATTGTCTGTTAGATTTGGCAAAGTTAACCAACTGTACTTGAAACTTCTGGGGCTCTCTTTTATCCAGGAGCCTGTGATCCTAAATCTTCCAGCTGTCAGAATAATTACGTATAGGTTTGTACTCAGCAAGTACTAGCCTTGAATAAAATTAAACGTCACCTTTTTGGGAGCTGCCGCTTTTTAAAAAAGTACAGAACAATTATGCTACCACCCATGGCCAGAAGCTGCAGGTGACTTCTGCGGCTCACCTCTGGTACCTGGAACACGTCGGGCAGCCCTGACAATTGTCAATGCAGACTGTGCCCTGCGAAGTCCCAACTCCTGGTCATGAGAGGCGAAGGGCTTAGCTTCAACCAGGTGTCCATGTTTTATAACGTAGCAATTCTCAGTTCATATTTTTTTTTTTTTGTAGCTCACGTGTTGAATAGTGCAACTGTTTTTTGACGCACTGATTTAATTGGGAAACAAAAGGGAATCTGAATTTTGTTTCCTTAGAAAAGGAAAAATGAAACGTTTGGTTTTGGTGTTACTTTCAATGGTACATGATCTCCTAGTAAGTCTGTATTCCCTGTTGAAAAATAAACCGTGCGGCCGTGTCTCTCACACTACTGTTATTTGCTTACCTGCTAAACCATTTAATGCAATCGTCTGCAATGGGAGACATCCTCATTAGCACAAATTAGTGAGGTTTCATTTGGTGGATGAAGAAATCCATGAGTATCTCTATACAGTGCTAAGCTACCGATACAAAAAGGACACTCACCAGTGTGCTCCTCACTTAAGAATTATTCAAGGGCTACGAAATAAAAGGGATGATCAGTTAAATAGCAAGGTTTTATTAAGCACTGTAAACCTAAATAATCTCAGGCGTAAGCACGCATCAGAATCACCCGAGGGTTGGTTAAAACACAGGTTGCCGGCTCCGCCATAAGCTGGGCAGATTCAGTGGGTCCCGTGGTGTGGATGCTAGAATGTGCATTTCTAACAGGCTGCCAGGCGATTCTGACACACTGGGTTAGGAATCCCACCTTGAGAACAACTGGGAGGAGACTCAGTCCTTGTTCTGAAGGAGTGTAAGGATCATTGGAGAAAGACAATGAGCGCACAACATAAAATGAAAGCCTACCAGGTGGTGAAGAAAACTTGTTCCACAAGGATAAGTGTCACACAGTTGTGCGTCTGCGTTAGAAACCAGATCTGCTAACTCCCACAAGAGAACCAGTAGGAATAAAGGAAAATGGTTGATATTCAGAAAAGAAAGATGGCAGTATGGGCTGGGGGCAAAGTTGTGCTATGGAAAATGTGTGTGAAGGAAGTCTGGGGGTTTGGGTGTTGATTCTAGCTCTATCGTTAACCGCTATATGAATTTGGGCAAGGCACTTAAATCTCTATAGGTCTCGATTTTTCACTTTTTTTTTATCTGCAATAGAACTTACAAATTTCCTTTCAGTTCTAAAAATGATGGAGGCGAAATGGAAGAGTAAGGGTTTAAGCTGGTTAATGAAGGGTGTGTATACTTTAGAACTACACGAGAAAGACAGGAGTCGTTCTGCTGGAGGGAGGAACATGAACAAAGACAAATACAGAGGTCAAAATAATCTGGACCTTCGCAGAGCAGGGGGTAGGTAAAAGACATATCTGAAAGGTAATGAGACCAATGTTCCACAACTAAGAAATGGAGGGGTCAGACCAGGCCGAGTTAAGGGGCTTTAAAAAATATTGTGTATTCCTATTTATGAAACTCTCCCATATACACACAGAGAATTTCTGGAAGGACAGATAAAATATATTAACAGTAGCTACCTCTGGGAGGTGGAACTGGAAGGAATCAGCAGAGGGGAACTTCTACTTTCAGTTTAGTATCTTTTGTATCACATGAATTTGTTTGTATTTACATGTTTGTATTATTTGAAAAAGTATTAAAGGCTATTTTTAAAAACACCTTCTTTTAAAACAACAAACAAAAGAGGAGACACAAAGAAAGAAGCAAGAGGTACCAAAGATTCCCAAACTAGATTATATAGCCTGGGTGTAACGATCTATGCCAACGCCCCAGCATGAGCCTTGCCCAGAGTAAAGAGAGGTTTGAGCTGCCTCCCACGAAGCCAAACTTACCTTCAGCCTCTTCAGCAGCCACTGCAGAAGACCCTGCTGGGCAGCCTCTGTACACATCTCGGGCCGGAACTCAGCCATGTTTTCCACAATAGCTGAAGGGAGACGGACACCAGTCATCTGGGGAGGCAACTCTGTTCCATCTGCAACAAGCCTCTTCCCATGACAGGCATTTAATTCCTCTTCCCACCTCCCTGTATTGCCCTTAGCCAGATGCTGTGTTGTCATTTTTAGATTAACCCGGGAGATGCTACGGGTGTCTTTCTTCAAGCTATGACACAAAAAAATTCGTAACGGAAAATGATGAAATTCACAAAAGGAATAAAGTGAAAGATTTTCTGTGCTAACAGGGAACAACTAGAGCAGAACACACAAAAGGGCAGACATCTACCTAAGAAGACCCTCTTGGTCCTCATGGTACTGGAGTCCCAGAGACCTATGACTGCAGAGGCAGAGGTCTAGATAGAAGCCTTAGGAAAAAAATCAAGTGATGATGAATTCTGAGTCTCTTCCTTTCCTAATTTTCAGTTCTCTTTGTCTGGACTGCAAAGGAAGCAAGCATGATCTTCTTAACTGAACAAAACAACAAGCTTAGATGGAAAAGTCCATGCTGGCAGGGGTAACTATCAGGTATCAGAATTAAACATAATTGGTCCTGCCATCTCCTCCAACAGCCAAAATTCCTGCTTAAAATTTAGGAGGCCCCAAAAAAAAAAAAGTTATTGCATGACTGTGATACCAAAAAGGTGGTATATTTTTAAAGAAATCACTTATAGTCCCATTCCAATACAGCCAACGCTTTCATTTCCTTCAGGGCCCCACTGCTCCACATCCCAGGATATGTAATTATACAGCAGACGGAGTTCTGTGTTCTCTGAGCACAACGCCCAGAACACATTGGATCTGAGTTCTGAAGAAGAAAGGGCTGAAGAAATCACCGCACCTCCTATCTTCTTCCTCATTCCTTGGCCCATGTCAGTCTCACCAATGGCAAGTTCGAGAATGACTGGGCAGCCCCCTCAGGGAGTGGAACACAAAGCTTTGGGAGCAGAGCAGCCGCGAGACCCCTGAGATGAAGATCATTACAACATCTTAAATTATTTTCTCACATAATCTAAGAAAATGAACTCATTCATTTTAATCAAGCCATTCTGCTTCTTCTGCTTATACTTTAGATGGCTTCCTGGTGCCCATTAGAATAAAATCCAGACATCTTACCATGGTTGACAAGGTCTTCCATAATCTGGACAAATTTACCTTCTCCAGTCCTATCTCCCACCACTCCTACCTCCCACTGCTCCAGTCCATTTCCATAATACTCCTTCTCCACGGCCCTGGCCCATTCATGGCTCTGCAAATGCTACTCTCCTGCCTGAGGGACCATCTCACAGTCCTGTCAAAATGCACCTGCCTTCACATACCGCCCCAGTGGCCCATTTTCTTCACTTCCAGAGTGCTCTCCACCGACTCCCATTAGGCCATGTGCCACCCTGTGTTATCTTTCCCATCAGTCGGCCTCTGAAGAAGAAGAACCAGGCCTAATTCATCTTGAATCCACACCAGGCCCCAGCACAGCGCCTGACCGACATCGGGTGCTCGAGAAGGGAGAGACAATGAGCCTCCTGAGCTGTGGGTAGGTGAGCGCGCTGAACTAGACAGATCTCTACAAATTGCCAGGCAGGTGCTTTTTCTATGACATCAGGCCCTTTTCATCAACACCAGGTAAGACTTTTGATAAGCTTTCCAGTCAGCAAAATTCAGTGTTAGGCTAATAGATGGCAATGCCAAATTCTGGCTGTAAACTAGAGCCAACCCCCAAATTACAGATTATATCGTGTTCTCTTTCCTCTCCCTCCCTAGGTGCTACGTCGTCTTCCTTCTTGGTGATATTCCTCACAGAAAAGCGTATAAAACTGTAAGAGAAATCTGTGGCGGACACAGAGGTACTGAGAGAAAATCTCATCTCATCAAAATTTCTGCTTCTGCTGGGCCTCGTTCATTTCTCAAGCTCTGCTTACAGATATGTCACCTATGGTTTTATACGACAGCAACCGATGATAAAGAGGACTACCCAAAAGCACAATTTTAAACAGGCTATTGGTTCGGCAACTTTATAGGTGAAAAGACTGGGGCGATTCGAAGAGGAGTGTAGGAGGGGAAATACTGCAGAGGAATCCACTTCAATGAACATACGATGAAAGGGCAGCCAAGTTAACGGCAATATTTCTTCTTGCAGCTGACATGGCAAACTACACACAAGAAGAGAAAGAAATGTTACCTCTTTTTCAAATAAAAAGCCCTCTAAAGATACACAGTTGTTCAAAAGTTTGTAGTTCCATTGAAGGGAAGTGGAAAGGAAAACCAATATAAGGGGATTAAAAAATTGCAGAATATCCAAAGTTCCCAAAGCAGAAAAAAAAAAAAAAATCATGCTACACAGACTTCATCCTAACTTTTGGAGGCCAGGGCCTGCTAAAAGGAGCCAACAGTTTTGGTCCAAGAAGGTGAATTTCTGCTTTTACGACCTGCATGCCCAACCAAAGCTGTAGTTACGTGAAATTTACACAAGGTCTTTGTTTCTGAAAAAGCAGTTTGGGAGCAGAAGGGAAAAACCACCACCACTGCTGTGGACGCTGTTAGGAAGGAGGAAGGGACATGAGCACCAAGCCCCAAAACAAACACAGAGACTTGGGGGGGCTGCTGGGCATGCTTGCCCTCACCCAGAGTGTTGTGGACGCCGTCTGCCTCTTCTTTCACGGATTCGTCCAGGCGCTCCAGATTCTGCACGAGCAGCGCAACCACCTGCCCATCCACCTGCAGCCATAGGAAAGCAAAAGGAGAGACGGACACGTGTCACACAACACAGTACCCAAAATGTTCCCATTGCCGTACTGGCTTCTCTACTGAATGAACAAAGTAAACCATCAGCCACCCATGGTTTACACTATGCTCTCCCGTCCAATTGTGTCCGTTGGGCCTTGAAGTGGGTCTGAGGCCAGGGAAAGGCAGGAATCGTTATCTCTACCTTAAGACTGAAGTTTAAGGAGACAAAGTAAAATTCAAGGTTACAAAGTGAGGGAGTGACAGGACTAGTACACTTGAACCCACACCTTCTGAAATCAAGTCCAGTGTTCTTTCTATTTTTCTGTGGCACTGTTTTTCAAAAACCTTATATAAATGCCATCTTAAAGTCAGGTCAACAGGGGCAGGCCCGGTGGCTCAGGCGGTTAGAGCTCCATGCTCCTAACTCTGAAGGCTGCCGGTTCAATTCCCACATGGGCCAGTGGGCTCTCAACCACAAGGTTGCCTGTTCAACTCCTGGAGTCCCGCAAGGGATGGTGGGCTCTGACCCCTGCAACTAAGATTGAACGTGGCACCTTGAGCTGAGCTGCCTCCTGGATGGCTCAGTTGGCTGGAGTGCGGGCTCTCAACCACAAGGTTGCCAGTTCAATTCCTTGAGTCCCGCAAGGGATGGTGGGCAGCGCCCCCTGCAACTAAGATTGAACACGGCACCGTGAGCTGAGCTGCCGCTGAGCTCCCGGATGGCTCAGGTGGTTGGAGCGCGTCCTCTCAACCACAAGGTTGCCAGTTCAACTCCGCAAGGGATGGTGGGCTGCGCCCCCTGCAACTAGAAACAGCAACTGGACCTGGAGCTGAGGTGCGTCCTCCACAACAAAGACTGAAAGGACAACTTGAAGCTGAACGGCACCCTCCACAACTTAGATTGAAAGGACAACAACTTGACTTGGAAAAAAGTCCTGGAAGTACACACTGTTCCCCAATAAAGCCCTGTTCCCTTTCCCCAATAGAATCTTTATTAATAAAAACAAGTCAGGTCAACAGATCAGTCAAGTCAAAGGCAGGCCTGTGGACCACAGCACCGAGAGATGTTTAGTTGGTAAGTTTACCAGCCACTCTTTACACTGGCCTCAAAATTTAGGGTTCAACTCAAAACATTCCTAACTTTCCATGCTAAGCTTTTATGAAATTATTACTTCTGATAAATTTCTAACTCCTTCTTAAAGAGAGTAGTAACATAATAAAATGCCTTATGTTTATATTACATTTAGTGCATAAAAGAAAAGGCAACTCTATGTCTCTCATTTAATTTGATTCACACAACACTTTACAGGAATCTCTCAGTAGCCACATCGAATATTCAAGAGATTAGTGATTTAGCCAAGACCACACAGCTGCTGAGCAAAAACCAAGCTTCCTTCTTAGGTGAAAGAATGCTTACAGGACTCCACACTACCTTCTGGCATAATGCAGGGAGACTCTTCTCTGGGTAACCCTGAGGCACACCAAGGAAGGTGCCTAAGGAAACACCTAGGAATCAAGAAGTGATTATTTATCTGGTAACACATTTCTAAGTAGTAGCCAATAACTGAACCTGCATCGGAAGGCAAGACCTGCTGTGTACCTGTGCTGTATACTCTCTCTCACTGTCTCAGTTCCCTCACTAGGAAGTGGAAATAAGTTGTAAAGATTCAATGAAAATATGCGGCATGCCTTACCCTGAGTCTGGTTCAAAAATTAAGGAGGGAGTTAGAATCTAGCACTTGACACCTTCTAATACCTGGTTATTCACTGGTTGTATCTCCCAGGGGCTAAGAAAAACTCACATTCTTTGAAGGCGGGCACACCTTCACTCACCTTGATAAACTCTTCGAAGTCTATACATAGCAGACACTCAGTAAATTTTGCTAAATTTAAATAAACTGATGAAACACTTTATGTACTGTAATCCGATCTTTATGTATATTGCTCCATTTACTCTCATGTAATCCTCACAATTTTGCAGGTGAGAAAACAAACGTCCAGAGAGGTTAATTAGCCTGGCCAAAGTCACAAAGCGTGGGGCAGAAATGACCGACGCTGGGACTCTATTTTCCCTCATCATTCCCTATCACTTTGGCAAGGGGAAAGAAGAGAGAGAAGACAGGCGAGAGAAGGAAATGATCTCATTCAACTGACACCAGCAGCACTTGTACATAAGGCACTCTACAGGCACAATTCAAACTGAGCCTGAGGATGGAACAATGGGGAAGAGAGATGGATCTTGAAATAAGGCCTCTTTACTTTTCTTTGTGAAACTTAAGAGAAGCATCTGGGTGCGGGGAAAGCGGAAGTACTGATTAATTGAATCACAAATGAAGTAGATTTTTCTAGGCTCTCCTTTAGGACCTGGTGAGGAACAATGAAAAACCACCAGCTGCGTATTGGAGGGGATACTGAGACCATAATTGAGAGCACCCATAAATACAAGGAGCTGTTTACCCCCCTTGTATACGAAGGAGATATACAATCTTGCTCTCAAATCTCACAGCTAGCAAAAGCTTCACCAAAGAAATCCACTGCAATGTTTTCTTTAATTAATTGGACAATTTGGGTATGTGAGAGAAAGCAGAAAAACATCTGGGGGAAAAATATGAACCATGTCACATTTTGTTTTTCCCCTAAATCACCCTGATTGACTTATAATCTCCCTGAATCCTGAAGCAGCAGACTTTGCAACTCCACTGGGTATCACATTGTCAGGTCTGCAAACTGCTTCACCAGTTCCAACTGCTTCGTGCTGCTTTATCTGCATTATTTGTTCCCCTTTCCTTGATTCTTAGTTATGTTTCCCATCTCTGCTGTCTGGAAAGTGGCGGGGACAGTGGCAGTAAGTAACACATGCAAATCCCAGAACAGAGTGGTTACGGATCATGGGTATCTGGCCGGAGGAAGGTCTTTTTTCTTATAGGCAAACCTAACTTCTAACAGACAACCTTTTTAAGCTTGCAAAGTGTGAAACTTTATGTTTAGCTGGATTAAATGCAATTTTATCTGATTGCAGGAAGGTCAAAGCAGTCAAAATACATTTAGCTTAGAAAACCCTTGGAAAATATATTATGCATAGCTTTGGATAGCGCCTGGTAAGAAGCATAAATTAGCATTCTGTCCTACTCTCTCTAAGCCTTGGGTCTACCACCTTCATGCCTATTTTTTGGATCTGTGACTAAGTCTGAAACTAAAAACAAACCCTGCTTAGGAATTAAAGCATCAGCCAGAACAATCCTAGCCTTGCAAATCATTACTGTTTAAGCCTGACATTTTTTGATAAGTCTTTGGTTATTTCTGCTTGTTAGCAAGTCTCCCAAAAAATATTCCAGCAGGTCCTATTGAGACAAAGTTCAAGGGCATGATCAGACATCCTTTTCCACTTCACCAGAAACAATAAAGACAAGAGGAGGAAATGAAAAAGGGACAGATGAGGGGGTTTGAAGGATTCTTTTTCTGTCTTGCACAATCTGCCAGTAAGTTTTTTCAAGAGTTTGACTACAGTTTTTCTACTTACTAGGAGCTCTGGAAATTTCATATTTAAAAAACAATAATAAAAAAATCCCCCACATCCACTGAATCTTGAGTAAACAGTAAGTTCTGAGGATGCATATGGTAATATGGTTATAATGTAAAGTTTATGTCTGCGGCAACCTATCTAGTAATGTTTCAGCTTCCACTCTTGCCCCTCCAATCCATTATCCACACCGCATGCCAACAGCAGTCTTTTAAAAATGTTAGGCCCATGTTACTACTCCCTTGCTTATAATCCTTCAATCACTCCCCTTCACAGGGGCAATGCCTCCCAGACTCAGGGCCCACAAAGCCCAGAGTGGTCTGGCCCTAACTGCGCTCTCTCCCCTCACCCCAGCTGCGCTCTAACAGAACTGCCTGTTTTCTGTTCCTCAAATATGTCAAGCTGATTCCTGCCTTCGGGCCTCGGCACCTGTCCCATCGTGCCCTTGGTCATTCTGAATGGCTGATTTTTTCTTATCATCCAGAACTCAGGCCCTTTCCCACTATCTAATCTAATGTGATTTCCCAGTCACTCTACGTTCCATCACTCTATTTTAATTCTCTTTGTAAAAGAGAATCACTATCTATTTCCTTGTTTATTTACTGTTTCTTCTTACATTAGAATGTGAGCTCCGCAAAAGTAGATTGTCAGTTTTGCTCACTGCTATATACCCAGTTCCTAGGAGCCAGTATATACCAAGCACTCAATACAGATTTGGTGAATGAACAAATGAATTTTGCTTGGGAGCAAATATAGATGAAGGTGAGGATGTTAATAAAAATGGAAAGGGACAGAAGTGAGAGGATCCAGAAATGTATATAATAAGCACCCTCAGAGCAACGGAAAGCCTGCCAACACACGAAGCATGAGCAGCACACATGCTTCGCCAACCCGCCCAAGCCAAACTAACACAGAACTTTAAAGTCTAACATTTAAGTGGGGTTAATTGAGGGCAGGAATGGGTACGGAGGCCAGTCCCTCGGCTTTCCACATCAAAGTCACTTTTATTAAACTCTTTAGAGCAAATGATGGCTCCCAGCCCCCCACCCCCCCAGCAGCTTCCCGGCTGAGCCACATTCACCCCCTCTGGCTGTGACCCCTCCGCCCACCATCAGGTTAACGTCTGAAGCCAATACCTGCAGCTCTGCAGTCCTTCCTGATTCTTCCCCATCAGAAGGGGTCACTCCCTCCTCACTTCCAAAGATGCCTGCATCTCTCACGACCACTCTTAATATTCTGCCTTGTATTATCATCATTACTTATTTCATCCTTTTGTAAAAACAACTAAACCTCTATCCTACCATGTCTTATTCAGGACCACACCCTTCAAATGTTTTTTGTGAGTATTTGTTCAAAATGTGTTTTGAATATTTGTTGAAATGAAACAGAATGTTTGTTTGAGCTCAATAAACATGCATAAACATTTCACTGTGTGGTACACGTTGACATTAGTAAGTGCTTCTTCTGTGCCTTTATGAAGATAATACCAGGCCTAGTCTCTTTACGAAGAGAATGGTCAACATTTATCAGCTCTTTACACTGTTCCAGACACTGTTCCAAAGACTTATTAAATATCTCATTTATTCCTCACTTCAGCCCTTTGCAAACTACTACGGGTATCCCCATTTTACAGGAGAAGAAACAGTACAGAAAGGTTAGGTCACTTTCCCAAGGACACACAGCTGACAAGTGACAGAGCCTCCACTCTGACCATTCCCCTGACAGGGATCACAACTCAGGAAAGACAAACTTATAGACACATGTCTATAAACAAATGTGACATGCACCAGGATGTACAAGTGTTAGGGGAACACAAATTCTGCTGAGGTGACAAGTCTGAAAAGAACTCAGAAGAGGTAAGGTTTAAGTGAGGTTTTGAAGGATGAGTAGGAGTACTCCCGGAGCCCAGGAGAAGCAAGGCTTATCAAGCTAGGGCAGACGTCAGCAAAGGTGTGGGACCTCCAAGCACGTGGCAAGTCTGGGGACTAGCAAGTAGAAAAATGGCTGTAATCTAATCACGATTCTCAGGAGTCCGGAGACTTTTCTAGATAGGTATGCCAGAGAACTGCCACCAAAGCAATATACACTTGCATTTACTACTCTTCAGAAGAGTCTGGTTTCCAGGCCACCAAATCAACGTGTTACAAAGCACAAACATTCACCTTTTGCATAAGTAATAGCAGAGAATGCGTATCCAATTTTAAACTCCAAAGATGCCTGAGAATGCCAGGACAGCACTCTCTCCCCACAAATGTGCTATTCTATTGCTTAGGACTTCCAACTGGGAAAAAGACCAAGGCAATAACTGCAAACTGCACAGCACAATAAATTCTGCTACATGCCCTCTAGCCTCTGCTCATGCAATTCCAGGCCTCTGATATTGGCCCCAAATTAAAACTAAGAAGACAACTCAACCTTTGTAATATGAGAATACTTATCAACCTTCTTCCTGAATGCAGCACAAATGTAGAAAAAAATAAATGGAAGGCCACCCATTGGTTCTGCTCTCTGATATTTGCTGATGGCTTCTGACTGGCTGCAGACAAGCAAATAATATATGGGAGTCTAGGAATGTTCAATTGTTTGTGAATCACACCAGCCCCAGCGACATAAAGCTATGAGTCGAAATCTTAAAATAATATAAAAACAAAACAAACAGAAAAACCCTGTATAGCAGCTACCTAATGGCTCCCCAGATTGAGGATGAACTGTTTCTTTCCAAGCAAACAATAAAATCTGCAAGATGCAGCTTGTGTTGGTGGGCTCGGCGACACCGAAAACACAAAGGGGGCTTTTGTGCGAACTGCTGTTTCTGAGTGTGTTTTACAGGCAGCAGCCAGGCTAGCTGTTCCTCTCTCGTCTCTTCTATTCACACAGGCAAAGGATGGTAATTAAAATCAGCCCAGGGAATAAGCAGGAAGGCTCATTCAGGGCCACTGTAATTAACCTCTGGAAGGTAAAACTGCACAAACGACATTGTGGGGACATGGTGAAGGAGCAAGTGCCACAGCCTTCCTTCAGATGCTCCTCGAAACAAAAGGACACCCCAACATCATCCTTTTCTTTCTGCACAGTGGTTGAAAGGAAAAATAAAGGTCCTGAATTCTACAAAAGTGGAAGTTCACTCTAGGAAGAAAGACAAATGGCAACAGAAATTTTCATCATACTCAGTCACAAATGGCCCCGCTGGACTCCAGCCTCACTCTCTGTAAGAGATAGTTCTTCATATCCAGTGGGTTCACAACCCCTTCATTCACACCAAATGCCAGCAGCGAGCATGGCACAGGGGAAATTTCTAGGTGTCAAGAACTTTGAGAGAGAATGTGTGAGGAGGGGGTGGGCAGTGTAGTAACAGCATCTCAGAATCATTTAGGACCCCAGTCCCAGCCACTCTGATTCAGTAGGTCTTGGATGGGGCCAGAAGGCAGCCTATCGAACACTCCAGGGGCCTCTAGTAGAAGTGGCTGCACCACCCTATGATGAACTCTGCAAAATCCATCAAAACCAGTACTTATTAACAGTCTTACCAGAGAGAAAAGACCAAACAACAGAAAGGAATGAAAAGCAACAGAGCGCTAAGGAGGACGATGGCTTGGTGGGTGGACAGAGCTCCATAGAAGTATCAGGGTAAGAGGCTGGGCTAGACTCACTTCTGTCAATGGCCAGCTGTGCTGCTTTCGCAGCCTGGGAGCCCTCTCTGATCACCGGAGAGAGACGGAAACAGAAGGAAACAGAAGGGACAGGACCGTGTGGGGATCAGGATATGCAGGCTGTAACCTCAGCTGTTCCAGGGACTGGCTGAGTGACCCAGTGCAAGCGTTCGCTTTTGCAGCCGGGTTCCCTCATGTGTAAAGTGAGGAGATAAGACGAGATCGGTTCTCCTCACATCTACGTAAACTACTTTTGATTGGCTGCTGCCTGGAACAATGGCTGAGGAAGATACAGAGGCCTTGCCTGGACTCCACGAAAAGGAACGCAGAAATCAATAGGCCCTGTCTTCTTCCACTGGCAGGGCTGCAGTCTAGCCTGGACGAGCTGGAAGGTTTGCTCTCATTTTTAACATTCTCCAATGCCCTGTCCGTAAAATAAGTAATAATGATGCTGGTCCTGACTAGCGCTTGGAATTATAAAGGCCAGAGGAGAAACGAAACATCTATGACAATCTTCCGTAAAACGGTCAGTAGCAACACAGTTGCAGGGAGAGGGACAGGAACATGGTGTCAAAGAGAACACAGGTTCAAATCCCAGCTGTGTGAGCACGGGAAGTTGTTTTGCTTCTCGAAGTCTCAGCTTCATAGCTCTTAATGGGAATAATACCCATCTGAGAGCATACGGCGAGGATTACACGCAGTGAAAAGAATGAGAAGAGGCCTCCCTACAGCTGATAGTCAAAAAATGCGAGGACTCGACAACCCCTTCCCTGGCCGAGTTCCAAAGCAGAAAGTGCCCCACAAGTTGCACTGCTACTTTCTTACTCTCCTCACCCCGTCCAGCCATGCCACAGCCGATGACACTCACAGAGATGTCAACGCCAGACCCAAACGTGCAAAACCCCCGAGGAATGTGCAACTTACCAGAGCATCAATGAGTACTTCTGCGCCCTCTTCACTCTCATGAAGGGTGTCTATATCTGTTAATTCCTGAAGCAAATCAACCACAGCTATGGACACATGTGAGCAATGTTAAGGGTACCACACACATACTGAAACGCCACTGACGATTTGATTAAAATATTTGGTTCCCTTCCGTTTCCTTGTCAATCATTTCATCGCTGTTTACCTTTCATATTTCATACACTCTGGTTTTATTAACATCCTTCCAACAAGGTTCTGCTCACAGTGGGTGTTTGGGAAATGCTGTTAACAAATTTCGGCCTCTTTCCTCATGCTGCCTTCCTGGCAACTCATTCCATAGGTTCATTTCATCAACTTCAAAACTTCAAATATGATCACTTGGGCGGTCGCTTTTCCAGTGAGAACTAGGTGAACATGCTCAGTCGCACCTCATCATTTAAGTTCTTAGAACTCAGTATAATTGTCACTACCTTGTACAGTTTCCCTTCAGAGGCAGCAATGATTCTGAGATGAAATGGCTGGTGTTCACCAAGGAGTCTGCAGAGATCAGGGCATGACACAATGATTGAAAGTGTAAAGGGAAGGATTTACGCTGCACTCGGCCAGCCCCCAATCTCCCTTCCCCTCAAAGACCACGCAGCTTTGGGCATAAAAGAAACGCAAACAATGAGAATTAAACACTAGGCAAAAAAGAGAGAGATTAAGTGAACGAAAACATGAAGGCGAGAAAAAAGGAGTTGTGTTTGGAAACCGGAAGCCAAACTCCACTAAGTTTCCCTTCCCTCACCTTGGAGAGACAGAGAGAGAGAGACAAACAGAGAGAGAGAGAGAGAGAGAGAGAGAGAGAGAGAGAGAGAGAGAGAGAGAGAGAGACACACACACACACACACACACACACACCTTGGTCCATCAACCTGCGTTTACTGAACAAAGCTCTGTAACAATGACAAAGGCAAATCTATTCTTCCTTCTGGGTCTCAGTTTCCTCATCAAAAATGAGGGCATTAGATAATCAAAGACATTTAAGAAATTACATACCACAGGCAATTAGCAACACATAAATGAGGAATGCAGACAACATGAACTGCAGACATCCTGAAAAAGAAGCAATCAAATTGAACCGGGAAATCCGGAATGATTTGCTCGATTGGTCAGAGAACAGGCACCTAAAAAGATGAGGGCAGGTAGTCTAGAAAGCAAAAACAACAAGAATAAAAGCAGAAAGAGTAGAGTGTAAAAAGGCATCTGAAGAGGAAAAGAACGAGGTTTCGGGAAGGGATGAGAGAAGAAAAGGGAGGGGAGAGGAGAGAGAAAATTATAACTGGAACCATATAAAGAAGATAATATTCAGACAGAATAACTTAATAGCTGCGTGCAGGACGCACTGAAGTCTCCTGAGTGTTTGGGGGTGGGTAGATGGGAGGCAGGATGAGACAGCAGGTGGGGGGTGCGACAGGTGGCGGGGAGCCAGGCCGGAAGCAGGAAGATCTGTTCCGAAGCTACAGCACACGAGAGTCCAGAAGTGAGACAACATGGGTCGGAATCAGGGCAGTTTCACCAGAACTGGGAAGAAAATAATGAAAGGACAGATACAGGACCTATTAACAAGAATGACAGGACTAACTAACTGCCAACTGATATTCCAGGTGTTTCATGAACATCTTTTGCTGAAAAATTATTTGAAGGTTAATTTTACTCATCTATAACTGACCAGCTAACTAACCATCATGAGTAAGTAATTAAGCTTTCTGTATCTTATTCTTTCACTCTTTAAAATGATATTTAGCCAAAACATGGGAGTGCTATAAAATTTAATGCTGTGTAAAGAGCTTAAGGGTCTTTGGATAGAACTCCTTCACACTTATAACCTTTATTAACAAAGTAACCAGAAAGCTTATTGACACAAAAGACTGTGTATCATACTTAACACTTGATATCTAGTAAACCAAAATATACAAGTTGTTTGACTGAATTTTTTTTTTAAAAGAAGCAGGCTACCAAATTAACCCCTAGAAACCCTGATGAGTAGGAATTAGTTCTCCCTCTAAAGACTGCAGTGGTTACCATCATATCATAACAACCACCATTTTTACAAGTCATCATTACGCCGAGCACCGTGCTACTGAATGCTCACAACAGCATTTTAAGTGTCATCCCCATTTTACAGATAAGAAAGCTAAAGCTCAGAGTGGTTAAGTAACTTATCTCAAGGTCATTGCGATAGTAAGGAAGAATGTTTGGTTCATCTGACTCCAAAAACATTATTTTTGCCACTATACTTCATATTAACGCACAGGGGGCATATATATACCAGGCTGAAATAGATTAGATTCAGGTAAATGCTAGTTATTGGCCCTACTGTAATCACAGAGAAAAGAACTGTCATTTATTTCCTACGTAAATTATTCAAGTTCCAGGAAAAAGAACAAAATGCTGGCAACTCCCCCTCATTCTCATCATCTAAGAAACTCCCACATTTATTCTCTTAAAAAGTTCTTACATATGAGATGTAAAAATTATTATCTACTCACAACACTTACTTAATATGCACAATGTTTCATCTATCCGCCTGTCCTCCATTCACCCATCCATCCACTGCAGAGTCCGATGTCTATAGTACAAGGACATGAATTGGGCACACAGTAAGTACTATCCTCTGAATAACACTGTGCATGACGAAGTACTTATAACTAGTATGGGATGATTATTAATTAAACAATAGCCTCAAGAGACAGGTGGGTTCTATATGAAAGAACAATAGGTGAAGAGTCAGACTAGACTTGAGGACAGGGGTCACGTCCTATCACTGTCACCTTTGCTTTGTATCTTTTGTGAACTCATCTCTCCCCAAACTATCACTATCCATGGAATCTTGCTGCTGCCCCTTGATTTCCTTACAGCTTAGTTTCCTTGTTTGTAAAACGGTGGTAGTGATCTCTGCCCAGCCTATCTCACTGAGGAATAAGTGAGGTCACATATGTCAAAGACCAAGTTACGTCCAAGTACTGAGAAAATGCGCAAGCGTGATAATACAGACTGTTAGTGAGGTCTTCCACAGAACGGTCAAAGTCCTTACTGTTGCCTTCATTTTTCCCTACAGCCTCTAACATCTAAATTTTAGATTTTAGCTAAAAACAGCATGATCCCCTCTTTCTGGGTCACAGTGGGTGGAAAGATCTAATTTTACAATTCAGCTATGTCATGGACATTCAGATGGACCAAGTCCTTTTTCAGCCGCTATGGTCTTTTGGACCAGGTATCATGTTTTTCATTGATTAGTCTAATACCATGCTCACAAATATGTCACATAAAACCTAGAAACTTTTGTTTAAAAGGGGAGAAAAAAGACAATGGTGGTGGTTTTATATAGGAATAGGATAAATGTCTAATTTTTACCAAGCAAAGTCATTTCTTATAATGTTCCGGTGGATTATCTCCTTGTCTACTCTCCTGCCTCTGTTGAGAAGTCAAATAAGAAATCAGTTACCAGCCCCTAGGTCTGTAAATATCTCATCCATCCTACCACTAACTGATTTTACATAAATCCCCAACTTTCACCAAATAGCATTTCAGCAAGGCCGCAATGAGTCCATAATTGCCATTATCAACTCTTACGTATCATATAACCGAGAAGACAGAGGTCGTTTGAAGACTGGAAAGAGGAATAAGAGTAGAAACTAAAGACAGACAGATGAACTCTCGATCTTGATGAGAAAATTCAGCCTGGTCTGCCACCCACCCAGCATTTCTTCACAAGCAGACTCTGGGCATGGATGATAGGTTTTGCCACTGTAGTTACAATTTCATTTCACAAGGTAAAAGGCTCTCCCGTCCAAGTGTAATAGGAAAACAGAGAGCCTGTCTCTCTGCGAATTACTAAAACACAGTTTTTGATAGCCTATTTTGTCATGTCGAGTAGAAAGGCCACCCCACTCACTCCCTCTGTACCTGTCCACAACTGGGGCAATGAGCTAGTATAACAAGAAGTGAAGTCGAAAAGACTGGCTGGGCACAAAATGGTCCATAACCAACGGCTCTTGGAAAAAGAGGGGTGTCCACTATTTTTTGGCTGTAGATTATTTGTTTTTGAGCCTGATCCCACGTAGAGTCTTGGTACAGAAACTGAACATTAATCTTATTAACCTCCAACAAGTGTGTCCACGAGGAACGTTATTTAAAAAAAAAAGGATGAAGAACAAGACCGATTAAGCAGCTACCTTTTTTAAAAAAGTCATTTCAAAAAGTCACTTAAGAAAAATGAACCAGTATAGATTCAGAATATATAACTGATTTAGTGGAACAAAAAGGGGGCTTTAAAAAAAATCTTTTTTCTTTTATTCCTAGACGAGGATGGTGATTAGACATAGCTCAATTAATGCAGATGAATTTCAAAACACAATCAAAATGGTCTTTTTCTCCCTTTGAAACAGCTGGCACAGAGCTACCTAGAATGAACATGGACTCTTAATTTTATCCCAATCCTAGATAAAACTATTATGAGGGAGAAAATGCACTCATTGAACATTTATGAAGTACCTACTAAACGCTGGTAGCCACTATGATGGACAGGGGAAATGTCCAAAGCAGGCTACAACCTCCCTAACCTTCCAGGAACATGGGGTTGACCTAAAAGTCACAAACAAGATCGAAAATTACATTAAGAGGTCCTTTTCCTAGACTGCCATTTTGGCACCTTTTTTCTTTCTTTTTTTTTTTTTTAACCTAATCTGACTTTCATCAGAGTATAATTAAATGGCTCAAAAAAACCCCAGGTGGTTTATTAGTACAGATTATCAGGGAAGTTAGACCACAGACGAGAAACAAGAAGTAAATTCTTTTCACTGTAACTTTGATTCTGCAAATACCAAGATGAGACCAGCTCCTAGCAAAACGACAGCTCGAGATACACAAGTCTTGTTAGACAGTACTTATAGGGAAATACTGGAGCAAAAGCCAACTCCCTCCCAGTCCAACTAGAAGAAAGCTCTTAGGAGGCCCCCACTTTGCCCAGCCCTAGTCCTGCTCATTAACACTGGGCGTCTAACTCACGGGAGCCCTGAGTACTGGACACACCCTCTGGGATAACATGGTGTATCACGGTCAGTTTGTTCCACTTTAGCATTCTCAGACCCAAACTGTTCAAGTTCAGTTGATCTCTGCTGATCTAAAAAAACACACAACAACTCTGCCTGCTCCTTATTTTCCAATTCCCACAGTAACTCTTCACAAAATCTAACAGGACAACTTTGCAAGTCCTCTTGGCTTTCTAGAATCTAAGAAAATCAAGCAGTAATTTAGAATAGTGCTAACAACCAGTCCCTAAAATTATGGGACAAAAAAGAGTTGTCCCATCAGCACCAGTGATCGACCCGGTAACGAACAAATTTCTTTCCTCCTGCATATTAGTATGCAACCCGCTGTACTGACGCCTTAAGTTCTCATTTTTCTGAATCACAAACGGATGGAGAGAAAGTAGACTTTGAATAAATTGGGTTTAGATTACTCAATATTTTTTATTAAAGAATAGGGCACTTAGCTGGGAAGCAGCAGTCGTGATTTTTTTTTTAATGGACCTGATATCCGGTAAGTGTGTCGTGACTACAGGAGCAGCTAGCAAGCGCATGTTAGCTTCCAGGATGTGAGAAATGTCAACTTCCATTGCGAAGGCAGAGACCATGAAACAAACTTGAAAATAAACTCTCATCTCCACATCTGTCCAAAGCTTACCCACCTCCAATGCCCAATTACCTAATCACCCCCAAGCCAGAGATGACCCACACCTTCTCAGAACTCCAGTGGCATTTTCTGAGCATAACACTCCAAGGGCACTTATCACCACACATAGTAATTTGAGTGTTTTTGCTATTGACTGGAGTTACTATGTCTTGTCTCCCTAATAGAGCCCAACAGGGCTTATCATACTGAGGAAGAACCTAGTAAATGCCGTGACCTACCACAACCACTTTAGAAAGGATCCCACTGACTTGTAACTCACATTGAGAACAAAGCAAATGACAGAAAAATAGGATACTTATGGATTTGGTGCCTTTTTGGGGGCGGGGGGTAGCAGAAGGGGTGATCAGCCACCATCAGGGGTTTTATCCTCCCCTTGTTGTATTCCTCTTTGTTCCTTTAGGCAAACTGAGTAAATTTGGCTTAAACTAGGCCACAAAAACTGTTTAGCAATACCTTAAGAAGATATCTTTACGTGTATCTCTGGTTTTATTTTTCTGCAGCGACACTCCAAAAGGTTCACGAAAGGGGGGCTCCCAGGCGTGTTGAAATGATTTACTTTAAAGGAGGTACTGCTTTAAAAAGCAGCATTTCTCACGGGCAGCAGCTGTTGGGTCCTACCTTGCGCTCTCCCGGAATGCAGTCAGACGCCCTTCAGTACAGTGTGAGGGCTGTGCCCCTCCCGCTCTGCCCCTCTCCCCCCTGGAGGTGCTCTTCACAGACCGGAATTCCACTCTGTAGCCAACTGATGGCTGGGCTCCAGCCTCTCCAGGGAGGAGACGGGCACAGGGGCGCTGACGAGCCCTCACCAGCGGCACTGATGCACAGCGCCGGCATCAACGCTGAAGCTGCTTCTCACGGTTGAAAGGACGAGGCACAAGCTGTTTTCTCACATCCTCTGCCTCTTAAGGTTACAACAAGCCAGCCTCTGATCCAATTAAAATCCCTATCGCTTATGTTTTCTCAGGGAAGGACAAAGCCAAGATGACCTGTGCTTGCTGGGAACATAACCAGCCATGCATGGGCTTGGTGGATAGATGAAGAGTTAAAAAAGATTAAAAATTTCAGTCATGACTGCCATGAAATTGTTTATGCATGGTCAGGTGTGGTGGGCAGTTACGGCTGTACAACAGTAAACAGTGAACAACCGTTTCGTGAAGAAAAATGTCCATGATAGATCACAGATAAGACAAGCAGCAGAGGGCAGCGGTGCTGAGAGATCAACGTGCCGACTGACAGAAGATTCGTTTGATACAAGTCAAGAGGGCCTACCCTTTCCCGAAACCACTTTCAAGTAGAACTGTACTTTGAGGAGGATGACATTTACCCCAATTGCTGCATCTAATTAAAATTAGGTAATTAAAAGAATTTCAAATGCACTTTAAATTTGATGTAGAGCATAATTAAAAATCAGATTTAAAAAAATATCATTAGGGCAGTAGGGTGAAGGCTGGCATACAAGAGGCAGGGAAAAAAACAGTTGAGCTCTCAGAAAACAGGAGGGAGATGGCAGTCTGTCAAAGTTATTACAGGGAAACTTGCTTTTTTCCTATTTAAAGACCAGAACTTAACAACTTGGAACATCTGTGCCCTGTGTCTCCCAAGCATGCCGATGCCGGGGAGCACTTCTTGTGTCAGTCTTCTCAGTAGGAACTGGGCTGGGGAATCGGCAGAATGTCAGCATCTTCGGAAAACTGCTACTAGTATTTTGAGTTAGCAGGAATGGAAAAACGAATGAGAGCTGTGTTTCCAGAAACAAAATAGGTGATTTCTGTATTAATACACAAGGTAATGAACGACGGACCGCAACTCTCTCAGGGACGGAGTAAATCCTAGAGGGAAAAGAAACAAGGCATGCTAGAATAAACACGGCTAGAATGAACACAGGGCGGGAAATCGGGGGCCTGGAGTGCTAGCCCTAATCTCAACAGCCAGCTGTCCAATTTCTGGACCTCAGACTTATCATTACAGATAAGGCACTGGGTTAAGTCCTCTCAAAGGTCTGTTCAGATTCTAAAACTCTACTATTCTGTGGAGGTGAATTGAAATGTGAAGTCACAGCTAGAACTCTTAGGAGCAGTTCGTACCTGGAATAGGGCTAACCATGTGTAGATACCCAATATGTGTTTACTGGGGATGCTGCTTGAGCATTCTTACAGCCTATGGTTCCTCAGGGCCTAGCATAGTAGTGCCTGGAACATAACAGGCACTCAAAAGACGTCTGCTGAGTGAATTCAAAAGACCCTACCTTGAGCTCACCAGGAAACAAGCTAATTGACTAGGGTTCTTAACCATCCAGAATTCTGCAGTGAACCCTGGGGAACACTCATCAATCTGGGGACTGTCACGGTGATTCTTAATACTGCCTGACATGACAGGAAGTATCAGAAATGGCTTAAGATCACCCTTCACGAAGCCTGCATTAAAATTATTCACTGATTTATTTCTATGAGAATTATCAGGCAGGAAAGAACCTAGTCAGACGTGCTCTCGGGAGAGCGATTACCAGAAAGATGAAAATACCACGAAGCAGCAGCAGATGCCCCATGAATATCACTCAAGCAGACTAACTACATACACATTTGTCTCTTACCTTCAAAATTCTGGATTCTAACAGAACAACTACGGCAGGAGAATTTACTTTAATGAACATAACCCGGGCCACAGGCGCATCCAAAAAACCTTTTGCGCTAAAGCTGTTGCACATCTGATAGCAAAGACAGTACGAAATTTTCAAAATCACGACTCACATTCAGTTAAAAGTAACCTTCACTAAGAGCCCACTATGTATCAGAAACTGCTTAGCACTTCTATGATCTCCGTCTATCCTCTCAATGACGCTGAAAAGCAAAAGGTATTAACTATCACCTTTGCAGATGAAAACACTAAGGCCTAGAGGGCCACCAACTTTCACACAAGAAATGAAGCGAGGACTCAAACCTACATTGTCTGTTTAGGTCTAATGCTGATTCAACAAATACTAAACGTTAATTGTACACCCAACCTTTTTTTAAAGGAATTGGGAATGTGGTAGTGGACAAAAGAGAGAAAAATCCCCGTCTTCCTTGACATTCCGATGTGCTTTCCATCACGGTTCACTGCGTCCTCTAGTCTCAACCCCACTAGGCCATCTGCTAGCAGAATGATGTCTAGATCAACAGATTCAAATTCTGTCTGGCCTCGCCTCTCTGCTGGGCCTCCAAATCAAGATCCTGAAAAATTAATGCTGTTGATGTATGAACAGATACATCACAATGAATTCTAGTACTAATAAGAGCAAATAGGACAATTAAGGATTGCCTAAGATTTATTAATAGATATACACCAGATTTCCGAATGAATAAAGAGCAGCGTGTGTTTCAAGATGGGAGATAATTAGAATGGAAATAGAACACGAGACGTGACAGCAGAGACAGACAGGAGAGGAGAGGAAACGGTATTCCCCCACCCTGTCAGCCTTCCTACGGAGGACAGTTCGGAAAGGATATCTGTATTATCATGTCCCAGCAGGCCGAGAAGAGACTGAACAGCATTCAGCTCTACCAGAAGGTGGTACAGGTCTGGCATGGTGGCTACCACGTGCATCTCCTGAATGATGTCATTTAGGTCCAGCTCGGATTCCATAAACCTAGGAGGGGAAAACAAGACAGCATCATTGAAGGGAAAAGGGTACTAACAGCAACGAGGAACGGCAACACAGTCCAGACAGAGACAATCTGTCAAAATGTCTACAATAGACCAACCAAGAAGTACACTCATCCAAACATCATACCATCACACAATTTCCTTGGGAAATCGATTTCCTCATTACAAAAATCAATCTTGGATGCAGAGCTCATTACAGGGGCCCCCGTACTCTTGCAGGCATAAGTTGCCTTTTAGAGGCTCCCAGAGCATGAAACGACCTGCCCACAAATCCCGTGGATTCGCTGACATTACCCGTCAGTGTGGCAGTTCCCTGTTGCCCTGAACATAGCTGTCCTCCTAATTCAAAGAGGGTTTCTCTTATTCGCCACTTCAGATCAAGGGCCAACTACTTCCCTTACCCAAAGGAAGATACTGAGATTCTGCTGCTATCCAAAACATCCGCTGCCCTCCCCGCCACCTCCTCCAGTGAGCTGAGTAAGAGGTAGATTCCAAGGTACAGCAGATCCAGTCTCTGTGTCCAGTAACCACCACACCTTATGTAGAGTGACACTTCAATCACATTTCCACCTGAACCTTTCAACAGGCCTATACCCTGACACTAAGAACAGACAGAACTGCTCTGCAGGCCCTCCCCCAGTGTGTGACATATAAGAAATGACCACAAAGCCGTTGATGAATAAGACGGAAAGGTTTGTTCTGAGAAGGAAATGAGCTAATCCATGTGAAGCAACTGAACAATACTTGAATGAGAGTGATGGAGAGGAATCAGTGGTTAGACTCTGGAGCCAGACTGCCTGGGTTTGACCCTGACGTAGGCACAGACTCACTTAGTCTCTCTATGCCTCAGTTTCTTCATCTGTAAGTGGGATAATAAATGTACCTATCTTATAGGGCTACATAAAGAGTAAATAAATACATACATATAAAGCACTTAAAAAATGCCTGGTATAATAAAAAGCATGATATGTTTGCTCTTCTTCTTCTTCCTCTGCTGCTATTATTATTATTATTATTATTATTATTGGTCTACTACTACTATTACTGTTACAACTACCACTACTGCTATTGTTATTATAATACATCTATCTTCCCTGCTAGAATGTAAGCTTCTTAAAGACAGGAATGACATATTTTGTCTCTGTATCTCCACAGATGCCTGCTTGACTAAATTAGGCCACAAAGAAAAGGGGCATAAGCAGGGATTCATACAGAAGTCATCAAGTACTCATCACCTTCCAGACACTGAGGGGCTGGGCAAATACCACCTCTCCTGAAATCTGGACTCTGTAAGGAACAAAATCTGGAGACCACAATTCTTTAAAACATGCTCATATTGTAGACAATATCCCTTACCATTGTTTTTCCCCATTACTATTTTTAATCATAACATTTATATATATATTTCTCTGATTATAAACTACTACTTTTAGTAGAAAACTAGGGGGGAGGGCAAGAAAAGCCCTTGAAAAGTAAACAGAAATCATCCATAATCTTATTAACCAGAAATAACCATTGATAATATTCTGGTATGTTAAGCCATTTTTCTCAACTTATACCCTCCCCGCCCCAAGTAGCCTACCTAGTATATATAGTTCTATATTCAGTTCTTGCTGGTGTTGTTAACATAGGCTAAACAATTCCCCTTTTACCGTTAAACATTCTTCTACAATAGGAAAAGCCAGAGCCAACACTGCTGTCAGTCTTTCTCCTTTTCCTACAGCAAAATCCCTCACTGAGCACAGCATTTGCCCCTGCTGAGCCCAGACGTGGCTATAGGAAGAGATTCCAGGAAGAGAGTTCCAGGAAGAGATGGCCAATCAATCACAGAGTGGGTGTATCTGAAACTCCTGTTCTAAATAATACATTTTAAAAAGCTGCATGGTATTCCCTTGTGTAGATGGACTGTGATTTATTTTACCAATCCCCCTTTGTCAGACATTCAGATGGTCTCCAATTCTTTTCCCTTATAACAAATGACACTGAGTTGCACACATTCATAATTATCATGTTAGGGTAAATTCCCAGGAAGGAAAGTACCATGTCAAAGAGTAAGCATAACTAAGCAGATTTTGATATATCCTGCATAAAAAGTACCAATAGTGTATAAAGTGCCTGTTTCCTTCCCCCCTCTTCAAAAAACAGTTATTATTCTATTTAAAATCTCTCTAATTTGAGGTGGAAAATTTAACTTATTTTTTATTTTACATTTATGATACTAAAATGGTTAAAATTTTGTTAATGTTTACTAGCGATTTGTATTTCTTCTTTGCCCATTTTATATCAGGGAGCTCATCTTATTTATTGATTTATAATCACTCTATAGGTTAAGATTAATTTCTGCCATATGTTGCAAAAAAATAAACCAGAGAAAAATATTTGCGTTTTTATTAGTACATTGTACTTTCCGACATAAAGGTTTTTAAAAGTTTAAGTAGTCAAATCTTTATGAACTTTTATTTTACATGTATCCTGTTAAGATCAGACATATTTTATGGTGTACTATGATGTTTATACATATTTAAATGTTTAGGAGTAAATAAATCTGAAATTTATTTCAGTGTATGATAAAGTTTGGGCAAAGATCTAACTTTATTCTCTATAAATGTTTAGCCAATTGCCTCCACACTATAATCTCTCTTTTTTCCACAGATTTGAAGAAATGCCATCGCTAACACACATTTTAGTGTGTACTCTAATCTGTTTCTGGGCTTTTCCGCTCCATTTCATTGATTTGTCTGCAAATTCCTGAGCCAGGACCACACTTCCACATTGTGACAGTGTATTTTATGTCCATTATTGCACAGCACTCCCTCGTTAGTCTTCCTGTTCAAAGCTTCCTTGTCTATTCTTACCTGCTTATTATTCCAGGTAAATTTCAAAATTATTTTTGTTAAGATTCCTCCTCCATCCATAACACTTTTTTTTAAGGCTTCTTCCACTTTGCTTACACATAGATTACTTTTTTGGATTCCCAGTTACTCTTCACCTAATGTGTGGAAGCCCAATCAGAAGAATCATGACTTGGAAGGGCCGACATTCCATGGGGCAGTGGATCTATATAATCTTTGAACCTAATGGGCTCAGCAAACTTCTAAGGCTTATTTGCCTTAAATGGGTACTTTAAAAAAATAAAATCTGATTTCTGGAGAGTAACGTGACAAAAGATTTTTACAGCTCACCAGGACGAAGTGGCAAGGGAGATTGGGCACCAAACAGTAATAAACAAAATCATGTTGAGTACAAGGAAAAGATTTGGGGATTTGAGTGATAATGAATGAATGAATGAATGAATGTCAACCTGGAGAGAAACCTCTGGTGGTATCCTACAGGGCTCTATCCTTAGGCCTGTTTGGATTCACTATATTATTTTATTATTTGTTGATCAACGACTTGAGTGAAGATATATAAAAGGTTAAGTTAACAAATGTCATATAACACAAAACTTACAGAGAAAGTGAGCATAGCACCTGACAGAATCAATTCAAAAAGTTCAGGCAATGATGATGGGCTAAATCTAACAGGAGGAAAATCACCTAGGATCTACACAGAGAGCTTCATTGAACCAAAAAGTCAAGTACAAATGCAGGGGGGCGGGAAAGTTACAGTTTAATATGAGCACGTGTGTAGAAAGAACTTGATGGTTTTAGTCAACTATAACTGCAATACGACTCAGACCATGAGATAGTTCTGCCAGGACAGACTACTTCTCATTCACCTCTGGATACCCAGCACTGGGCACTCTCGCTGGTCCACAGTTCAGCAAAAGACTGCAAATGAAGGAGCAGAGGAAAGAGGCTGCCACAAATGCTGCTGTGGTTTTGGGCTACTTAAAAGAAGACAAGATAGAATTATCATGCTGATTAGATGACCCTAACAGTATGTGACATCTGTTATGGGAACCATTCTTTAGGAGGGAGATGGAAACTAATTCAAGAAAACAACCGAGGTTATAAGGAATCTAGATATCCTCTTATGTGAGAATTTGTTGAAAATCTTTTTCATTCTGAGTTGAAATCTTAAGAGGTATCGAGTGATGAAATAGGTTTCTTTGAAAAGTTAGGTCTTTGTCATTGGGGATAATTAATAAAGGGTGATATTTTTAAAAATCAAGAATTAGAAGGGAGAATGACTGCACCTTTCAGTCCCTTCCAACTTTGAAATTCTTCTAAATATGCAGCTTTAACCCAATGTTCTTAAGTTTAGAAAGTCAGAAAATTATCAAAACAAAACAAGCAGACACTGAACTGTGAGCAGGGAAATAAAACAAACAAACAAACAAACAAAATACCACTGGGGTCTGGTGTCACATGAGTAACAAGATAGAGGGGGAAATGCCTGAATTTGGGAATAAGATGACCTGAGTCACACCCCTAGCCGCACTATTTACTGGCTGTGTAACTATGAGCAGTGTGCCAACGAGGATTTATCAGGTACATACTAGGTGCCAGACACTGTACTAGGTACTGAGGATGTAACAGATAACCAAAGAATCCCCCGTGCTGTCCTCAGGGAGCCCCTGGCCGAGCACAAATAAAAACAATATATTACAATGAATTGTAAGGATGTCCAGTGTTGTCCAAGAGAATTGCCTTTGGAACACAGAGTATGCAAACCCAACCTAGCCAAGGGAAACAGAGTATTAACTAACCTATCTCTAAACCTCAACGTTTCATCTTCCTGGCTGAATTACAGGGAGGATTCAAAGAGATGAAAAATGTGCTCGACAAATCTAGGTATCCTCAAGCTTGCTATGCTGTAACAAAGAACATTTTCTTCTCTTTTTGCTGACAAAGTACAAGCCCACTGACTTAAAGCACATACTACAATATTTGTTGAGGGCTGTCTAGGGATTAAGCATACCTTCAGCAACAGATGACTCACAGCTGGGGGAAAGGAACAAGTTAGAGGCCAACGGGAACGCAATAGAGCAACATATTAAAACAGTAACCCAGGCTGAGATGGGGTCATCAATTCTGTCTGGTGTGATGGAGAACATTCTGCTGGCCTGCCCATGTACATTTGCTCAGACCCGCAGGATGGTCTTCTCCAACCACAAGCGTGAATGCTAGCAAATGACCGGCAAAGTTCAAAAATACCCATAAAACAGCAGAAGCTGATGAGTCCTCCTACAAACACAAAACCAGCTATCAATGCATAGAAAACACGATGCTGCTTCCACCCAACTAAAGCAGCAGTGCTCAAAGTGGGGTCCTGGACCCCAGGGTGGGGATAGGAGGTGGTGGAAGATCCTTTTAGGGGTCTACAAGATCAAAACTATTTTCATAATAATTCCAAAACATTACAGGCATGCCTTGTTTTATGTGCCTTTGCTTTACTGCGCTTCACAGATACTGCATTTTTTACAAATCAAAGGTTTGTGGAAACCCTGCATCAAGCAAGTCTACCGGTACCATTCTTCCAACAGCATTTGCTCATTTCACGTCTCTGTGTCACATTTTGGTAATTCTCACAAAATTTCAAACTTTTTCATTATTATTATATTTATTATGGTGATCTGTGATTAGTGATCTTTGAGGTTACTAGGGCAAGACCCTCCACCAGCCAAAGTATTACAGTTCACTAAAGGCTCAGATGATGGTTAGCATTTATTAAGGAATATTTTTTAATGAAAGTATGTACAGGGGGTGCCAAAAAAATGTGTGCACATTTTAAGAAAGGAAAACTATTAAAATTGTAATACTCTATACCGATAACAAAAGATGAATACAAGTTACATTTGACTTCTGCAATTACAAGAGGTGCTCAGAGTGGTTACCATCAGTGTCCAGACACTTCTGATTACTGCGAACTACTGCTTGAGCAACGTTGCCCAAAGTGTCCGCTTGTATATATTTTGTTGGGCACCCCTGGTACATTGTTTTTTTCACGCATAGTACTACCACCCACTTAAAAGACTACAGTATAGCATAAATATATGCACTGGGAAACCAAAATATTCATGTGACTCGCTTGATTGCGATACTCACTTTATGGCAGTGGTCTAGAACCGCCCCTGCAATATCTCCGAGGTATGCCTATATTTATCTTTTGCACTCTCATTCTCTCAGAAGTGTACACTGGAGTTTTCCAGAGGGCTACACAACATGTGATGATATCACTGCCCTGATGGCCTAATGAAATGTGTGCTCGTATATTCTAGGATTTTCTAAGATAAACACTTTGGGGTGTACTCATACTTTAAGAGTGCAAAGGGGTCTTGAGATTAAAAAGTTTGAGAACTACAAAACTAAATACATCTGGCCCTGCAAAAATAAAAACGAGAACTACTCATGGACTTACCAGGGAAACAAGCATGCTCTACTCAATGTGATGTTTGGGAGAAAGATTACCCAGTGCAAAGTAGAGGTTGCATAAGGAGAACTGTCAGTTGAATCTGAAATGCAGCCAAATGAAGAGAGGCATTTTTGGGTATGCAATCAAAATGACAATTGCATATATGGGAAAATAAATTTGAATGTTTCTGATCTCAACTGGAAAGTTTCATTCAAATATGCTCTAGCAATTGTCATCTTAATTGTACCTCGCTGGGCTAGAGAATTACAAAAGACATAGCACCAGCAAGAACTGAAGAACTCAAGGTTAAAACTCAATGTAGTTTCCTAACCACCTTTGTTTATTTTCAAATATTTTTATTAAAAATATACCTAACATACAATGTTATATAAGTTTCAGGGGTACACCATAGTTAGTCAATATTTATATACCTAAAGAAGCGATCACCATGATAAGTCCAGCAACCATCTGACACCATGCCACACTATCACAGCCTAACCACTTCTGGACAAAAAAAAAGGAAGAAAAAAATAAAAAGAAAGAAAGAAAAGGGAAAAAAAAATATATATATATATATAAACATATATATATATATATATTCTTTATGCATAATTTCAATTTTCAAATGTTCAGATTTGAAAACTAAAATAGAATGTAAATTTTGTCTGAATGGAAAACACTGTTGGTTTTTTTTAAAAAATAAAATAACATTTTCTTAAAACTAGTTTATGAACTGTAATCCTAGAGCATCTGTGGTATCTAAGATGTGGTACATACATAACCTGCAGAAACGCATTGCTCTAAAATGACAGAAGAAGACCCACCAAATGGGCAAAAGTAATGCTGGTGTTCTAAGAAGTAAATTAGATTTCTTAAATTTCCAGTGTTATCAACCTGTGGCACAGCTTCCTTAGGCCCCAAGCAATAAGGATGCAATAAAGACGACAGCAACTACCTCAGATCTCATGTGTACTAAGCACCTGCAGTCTGGCAGGCACTGTGTTAGGTCCTACAAACAGAGACAAACAAGTCCATCTCCTCAAGGGACAGAGTCTAATGCAGGAAGAGCACTGAGTAAAGAAATAATAACACAAATGGCAAAGATATTAAAGACTAATCATGTTCATTGTGGGTAAGATCATAGGGAAAGAGACCTGTTGGTGGGAGAATAAAAGGATGTAGTGGGGAACGTGGCAACAGCTTTCAAATTCTAAATGTACGTATCCTTCAAACTGGGAATTCAACACTTATCCTATAGAAATACATTTTACACTAAGACACATGCACACAAAGCTTCACTGCAGCATTGTTCATAAAAGTATTGTTCAATATTTAAAATAACCAAATGTCCATAATAGAAAAATAATAATTAAGTCATGGTATCTACAAACCATGAACTACTATAACCAGTCACAAAAAATAAAGTAAATATGCATATATTAACATGGAAAGATCTGTTATATGACTAAAAAACAAATCAAGGTGCAGGATATGTACAGTATGATTTAGGTAGGAAAAAAATATTTGTGTATTTACATATACAGAGGGTGCCAAAAAAATGTACACACAGTTTAGAAAGGAAAAAACTGTATTAAAATTACGGTGATGGTAACCACTTTGAGCACCTATTGTAATTGTAGAAGTCAAACGTGACTTGTATTCATCTTCTGTTATCAGTATATGTTATTACAATTTTAATACAGTTTTTCTCCTTTCTTAAAATGTGTGTACATTGTTTTGGCGCCCTCTGTATATGTAAGTAAATATACAGAAAGCAATCTAAAAAGGCACTCACTGAAGTATCACAAGGGCTGTCTCTAGGTAGAGGAATGGGAAGGGGGTCAGTCCAGGAGAACTTTCCATTTTTACTCTACTTATGCACTGTTTGTATTTTTTACGATGACTGTCTATTCATGTTATTTGTGTAATCAAACACACACACACGCACACACAGTGCAGTATAACAAATGCTACTGTATGGTAGAAGTCAACACAAAACCTGGTAGGACTGTGGTACTGGGAAAGCTGAGCTGTAATCTAGCTACTTCTACCATCAAAGAAAGCTGTGGCCCTAGGTCCAGGAACAGGGCTCTCCTTTCTCCACCTCCTCATGTAGAGGACAGAGAGAACACAGTGGACCACATCGGCCTTTGCAGGTTGCCATGAGGACTCGATGACCTCTGATACCTCTGTGCCTTTGTTCATGCCAGTCACACTGCTTGGCATGACTTTCCATGTTCTGTTCTGCCTATTACAATCAAAATCGCTCTACAAAGCCCAGTTCAAACACCACCCCTTCTATGAAGCCCTCGATAGCCCCCAACTTGGTATTCATTGTTCCTTCTTCTATGCTCCCACAGCACTCTGTTTGTATCTCATTGAAGTATATTTCCCGCTACCGTGCATTTATAGTCCGTCTCCCTACACCCATAAACATGAGTGCAGAGACTGTACTATCTAACTCTTCAGTGCCTACAGGCCTTGGACACATTAAGATTCATTAAAAGTGGATGCCCTGGGAGGGAGAAAGACCAAGAGGGAAAGAGAGACTAAGGACATTAAAATCTGTATAAATATGAAAATCCCTTTAGTTAGGATGGAAAACTGACAAGGAGACATCAGATTCCTCCTTACAGCATTTCTTAGTGCACCGAGCAGCCAGTGTAGTGGCAATCATGTTAATTATCATTTCATAAGCACGTACTATGTGCCAGGTACTAAACACTTGGCACTATTTTCATTTATCTTCACAACTCTGTGAAGGAGGTATTATTTCTCTCTACAGATGAAACACCTGAGGCTAAAAAAGAAGTGTCTTATGTAAGGTCACATGGGAGTCATACCCATATTTCTTTAACACCAAAGCGTTCTACATTTTCTCAACAGGAAAGCTATTATTAACAGCAGCCAAGGTCAGTTTTCTTTGGGCCTCGAGAAGAATAATGTAGAAAAGAGTTAAGATAACAGGTCTGTTCTTTAGAAGGGCCTAGTCCTAGGCTGGCACCTGGGAACTTGGCTTTTAAAACGTTCCCTACATGATAAGGTTGTTTTGCCCATCTGAGGCACTGAACGTCTGCTTTCTTTTGGGAAATCTGGAATTCTGGTAGTCGTTGTTACAGAGAATGCCTACCTGACTTGTTCTCAACATATACTCTGGACTCAGAGTCTCACATAGGCTTTCTTGGACAGAGAAACTGCACATGTGTTGATGTATTTCACTGTTGGAGAAGGGAGCATTCCAGCCTGACCCCACTCAGTGGGAGGGAGAAAACACAGGAAGCCTGTAGATGAATTTCTCCACACTCTGCCTGATGTGTCTTTTCCCCTTGCTGATCCTGTCATATACGCTCAGTACCACTGACTCTGTGAGTCCTTCTAGTGGTTTCCCAAACATGTGGGTCGTCCTGGGACTCCTAACACAAATCACAAAAACCAAAGCAGACAAAACAGACAAACAAACAAAACAAAAAAACCCAGCAAACAAAACACCTCAGAGACAGGGTATTGGCAAAACAGAAGCTTACTTCTCTGGATTATCTGGAAACTTGATCCGCAACTCCTGGTTTTTGTATGATCTTTTCTCAAATGTAAGGATCATTTTCTTCACTGAGCTTTCATCCAATGGTTCCTCCTGGTGTAAAGGGACAAATGCAACAATTTCAGTCCAAAAGGACTTCTCATCCACGTACGCGTATTATTACTTCTTTCCGTGGCTCTTACATGCCATTCTGCCACTCATCTTTCTGGGTTAAATGTACAGTACAAATGTTATCTCCCTCACCAGAATGAGGGATAAGAGTCTACATCACATGCTATTTTGTATCACTCTGTGTGTCTCACATCTAGCACAGGAAGTTCAGTTTAAGGTGTTTACAGACTCAGTCATTCAACAAATATTTCTTGAGCATACTGTATGGCATGGAATAAGCAACAATATTAGGTAAATATTATTTAATATTTATCTTGTCCTTCTCCTTTGATGTACAGGTAAAATAATGCTCAGAGGTTTAAAAGAACTTGCTCAGTAAGTGACAATGGCCCTGAATCTTTTCCCCATACGAGAAGTCAGCAAACTATGGTCCACAGGCCAAATTCAACTCACTGCTGATTTTTGTACAGACCATCAGAATGGTTGTTAATTAGTGATAGTCACTGCTTTGCATTTCTTACACATTACTGTATCTGGTCCTTCCTAGCTGCTGAGAAGGGACACGGACAGGTTCTTAGAATCCAGATATAGCACCAACAATTAGAGGAAGCTCAGAGGAAACATTTAAAAACTAGTAGACCATACAGAGTTTTCTTCATGCACTGGAATACCTACAAAGGTAAATAAAATAAAATTTTGAAAACAGAATCATTTCCCCCCAAAAAAATCTACATTAAAATTTCGGAAATGTTTTCTCTTTGGTTTATTTTCCAGTTGAATGTAATGTGCTGCGATGCACTCTGCCTAATATTCTCTCCACTCCTAACTTCATAGCTTTGTACTCATTGACCATAACTCACACCTAAAAGCAATAAAGAAACTGCTATTAAGAGACCCTGAAATAGATCCTTTTGAAAAGCACGGAATCATCCCACAATTTTGTAAGCACACTCAACAACGTTAGCTATTATTTTATTAAATTTCGATTTTCATGTATTGGGTTTTAAGTGGAAGATAGCTATAAATTCATTTTGGGTATGACAGATATTTTAGATTTTTATCAGTGGCTCCTGGGTCCTGAGGTTCTCTGTTGGACCCCAGCCCCTCCCCAGTGTCTACAGCTAAAAGAGAGATTCCCTGACATGATGAAAACGGAAGTCAGTGCCCTGGCTCGGTCAGAACTCAGAGCCTCACTACTTACCAGCCACATGGCAACATTCCTTAGCTGAATATAATCCTCAAACCCTTACCTAATCCAACTGATTCTACCTCGTTAAGTCTTTCCTGAATTCATCCACTTGGCATTTAGAATAAAATCCCAAATCCTTCACATGACCTACATAAAGAAGGTCTGACAGGATCTGGCCCAGATAACCTCCCCAACCCCAAACCAGAGAAAACACCCCTGTTGGTGGCCCACGTCTACTTGTTCAATGCTGGCTCTCTAGCGCCCATCAGTGCCTGGCGCACAGCGGGCAGCCAGTGAAAATCTGCTGAAGGAAGGAGGGAGGGGAAGGAGAGGAGGAGGGTCGAAATAGTACCTGTATCTTCTAAGATCATAGATATGACCTAAAGAGATGAGGTACATAAAAATTGTTTTATAAACTATATGACACTATACTAATGTAAGCTGGTATTCTTTCTATTAGCAATAGAAAATAATGTACTATTAGGATTTAACTAAAATAATCTAAATTTCTACGAAAGGGTTAAATCACTTCCAAGCAATCAATATCGACTGCTTTTCTTTTCCTTGGCTAACATCTTGCCCACCCTGTAGGAAAAAACCATATTAGTGTTAACACAGCTCTCCAGGGATTCCCAAAGGCGGAGCCTCTCCAGGGGTTGGCCTTCCCGCCTTTAATTTCTCTCCAACACGAGGGAAAACTGAATGAGGGAAAACTGAATGATCAATCTTCGTCATCGGCCACAGCTGTATCTCCGATAGCTCAACATCAGAAACCAGAGGGAGATTTCAGAAAGATGAATGCTGGTGATGTAGCACAAAAAGGACAGTAATATTTTACAAGTTCACGTGACTTCACAGGGGCAAACATCACTTGTTTTTCATCAAATGGGACACTGGTGGCAGAGAGAAAATAACTCCTGGACTTGTAGCCTTCCATGTGTCATTTTTACAAAGCGATCTCTTTTTCCCTGTCCCTTAAGAGAAGGGCTGGTCCCACATTACATTTCTGTCTCCCAGGCTGGAAACCATTTACCCGTGACAGCCACAAGCCTGATCCTGCGGTACCAGCTTTGCCCTCCACGGGAATTATACCTGCCAATTAACTGATGCTGCAGGGCTAACAGATTGAGCAGAAGCTAGTGAGGGGGGAGGAAGGGAGGATGTGCTACACATACTGTTTGTCTAAGCCCCGCAGGGCTGCTGCCCTCAGAGAGGAAATGCGGGACTGTCTCCCACCGCAGATTTCCAAAGTGACACCATCTTTTAGGAGCAGACCCCCAAATTAGCGCTGGTCTAAATCCTAATGAGGAGAAAGTTACTGTCATAACACAGCAAAGACCTTTTGGAAATATGAATCAATTTTTTTTCCTCTTAGATTCACACTCCGGCTTCATTTTTTAAACCCAAACTTAGCATCCTATCTTTGAAGGAAGCAAAAAACAGCTGGCTCTTAAGAATCTATTTCCATAATTCATATCGAACAAAATGCCAGAGTGAAATAATATACAAGTTAACACTTAAGGATTTAAAAAGACACAAAAGTAAGGTCAGTCTATTTTTAATCACTGATCTTTTACCTCTACTCTTTTCAGCTTCATTCATTTATTCATTCAATAAATATTTATTAAGGGTCTACCAAGAACTAGACATTGCTCTGAGTGCCAGAGATTTAGTGATGAACAAAAGAGAGCCAGTCCCTGTTTTCACAGGAGGTTGGGGAGGGGACAACAAATGAGTAAAATAAACACACAGGAATTTCAGATCATGGTAAGTGCTGTGAAGAAACTATACAGAATAAAGCGATGAGAGAATGACTTGCTGACCTACCTCAGAGATCGGAAAGCTGTCTCTGAGGAGGAAATATCTGAACTGATACCTTAATGAGAAGAAACCAGCCATGCAAAGCATCAGAAGAGCATTCCAGCAGAGGGCACAGAAGCAAACAGGTCCAGAGGCAGGAAGGAGTGAGTGCAAAGGCCCTAAGGCATCTTGAGGACCAGCAAATGGAAAGGCCCGTAGGCATCTCTTTCCCTAAACTATTTTTTCAGTAACACCTAAATACCCAATCCCTTTGCTCCCCCTGAACTTCTCCACTTCCGCTACTTTGCTTATGCCATTTCAAATGTCTGGAAAGGTCATCTCCCACTTGTTTCCTTTCGAAGACTACTGACTATATTAAAGAATGCGAGCACCTTCTGTGTCCTCAGTGTGGCCTAGAAAGCCGCCCTGACACTCCTCAGTCAGTACCAACAGCCCCACAGGTCAGTGCTTGGGCTTCAATTATAACATCATGTAGAATAATTTAAAAATTCTACCTGTCATGTTCTTTACACTTTGCAAAATGCTTTCCCAACTCCATCATCCCACTTAGCCTTCATGTCAACACGATGAATCCATATTCTTAACCCCATGTTACAGATAAAGCTGGCAAGCTCAGAGAAAGGAAGCATTTGGCCCAAAGTTACACGCTCCAGAGCCTGTCTCAGGGTCAGCCATCTCAGCTCCCAGGCCACCTCTGCCATCTCACCTCTTCCTCTTCCTCCTCACCCTCTCGGTCAATAATCTGAAGTAGCCTTTTTTTGTCATCATCTGCTTCTTCTACCACAGTCATTTCCTCTTCCCGATGGCGGCCACGTTCCCGAGTACCAGCTTGTCTCCGACGTGTTTTCAGCTCTTCCTCTTCATCATCCCGGGGACGTTTTGTGCCCCTGTTGGGCTGAGAAAAAGGAAACACAGGAATTTCAGAATTGGAAAAGACATAGAAGGGCCGACACTGCAAAATTCTAGAAGCTTTCCAGAATTCCCCAACTGAAAAGCAAGCATCGCGGCATACAATTTCTCCCACAAAATGGAGTAAAGCTCTAAGTGGTATCTTTCAAACACTTAATGAACCTACAAATACATGATTACAGTCACCTTTAAGGTAGTTGGCTTTTTTTTTAAACAGAATTTTTTCAATATGCCATGTTTCACTATTTCACAAAAGTTCCTGTGTATGCAGAAATCATAGGGAACAAAGTCACTTTGAGATGGGGACACTAGATTAAACTCAATTTATTTGTTAACTAAAAAAAAAACAACAAAAACAGCCAAGTACCTTGTAGGTGACTGTAATACATACGCGTACAAGCTCCAACACAAACAAGTTGTACATAGTTTTAATGCATATGTAAGAAAGATTCCAGTCATTCACCAGTAGTTCTAACAGAGAATACTACATGTGTAACTTCCAAGGGTCGACTGCACTCCAAATTCCTACTTTACAGAAGAGTAGAGTTAGGCCCAGAGGTCAAATGTCACCCAAGGTCACAAAACCTGCAGCAAAATGGGCACTACTGAAATGGGCTTCAGAGTTGAGAAGAAACAGCACTGCACTGGACATCAAACAGCCCGATGTCTCCATTCAGCTCCATTACTTACTACTGATGCGACTTGGGGCATTTCATTTAACCTTAGTTTCCTCATCTGCAAATAGAGATTATAACCCTTTTCCCTGTTAACTTCGAAAGGACACTTTTGTGTCTGTGTGTTTATCATTTATTTTTTCCAGCTTTACGGAGCTATAATGACATAAAATACTGTGTAAGTCTAAGGTGTACAACATGATGGTTTGATTCACGTCCATATTGTGAAATGATTACCCCAACAAGGTGAGTTAATACCTCTACCTCACATAATTATCTCTTTTTTTTTCTTGGTGGTGAGAGCATGTAAGATCTACTCTCTTAGCAATTTTCAAGTATATGATATGGTATCGTTAACTACAGTCACGGTGCTATACGTTAGATCCCCAGAACTTATTCAGCTGATAACCGGAATTTTGTACTAAAAGGTGAAAGAACTCTACACTCCAACAGTGCTAAACAAATATAAAAATGTTTACTACGAAGTGACCCATGTGATTGTCTTCCCCCACATAAAACTTTTGGGTTGGGCTCCTCAATAAGCTTTTCTGTATCAGTTATAACAATTGCACGCACCAACAGTGTGCTCAGTGGGATGTGGTACGTTGCTACCAAACAGGAAACAATGCCCCGATGATTGCCAGCGTGCTCAGTTATCCGGTGCCGACAGACGAATCTCTATCATACACGTTACACATCTCACCACGACTTACAATCCACACTGTCACTGAGCTCTGCCATCCCAGCGGGGCGAAGTCAACCCCTCTACATGGCTGTCCCCTGCTGGGGACAGATCAGGTGCTTCCATAAGTCTAAGCAGATGACATTGCTTAGAAAACTCACGTTAGACAATTTGGCTTGTGGGGTACTACCTGCTACGTTTCATTCTCTTCCTAGTCTCCCTAGGATAGATTATAATTTCGTATGATCATATTCTATTTCCACAAATACAAAAATCTATGATCATCATTACTGATCTACACTTAAAAAAAAAAAAAAAAAAGACCTCAACATGCCCGTAAACCCACACTACAAGAAAAGGGAGGTGGTGGTGTTCGTGTGAAAAGGGGGAAGGAAAGGTAGCTTGATCCGAAAGGAGGGCAGGCTCCAAACTAGAAATCTGTAGCTCCCCAGCAGGTAAGGAACTTCCGTCCCTGGGAGCTCTCATTCTTTCAGGCTCATAAAGCAAGCCCTGCTGCGATTCTGATTAGCGTGAGCCTGCTGCAGCAGCCATAGTTCTCCACGGAAAGGAGATTTCTGTGTTGTTTATCTCTGAGGGGAGAGAGAAAAGGCAGTGGACCACAATTAAGAGGAGAAAGCTAAATACTGCCACAGTTAAGAAATGCAAAATGGAAAGAACACTAGCAATGTCTCTTTTCAACACATCTTCCAATCTGCTTCTTTAAAACAAACATGTCAGAGGTCAGAGTTTTTCATTTTTACCTTTAATAATTTCCACTGCAAATAGCACTTTCCTTCTGTCGAACTTAAAGCACTTATTTTAATCTTCACCACATCTCTGGGGAAGAGAAGTAGTTAACAGTTCTATTTTATAAGCAGGGAGACAGGATGCCTGAGACTTTTTAATAAACTTGTGCAAAGACAACCTAGGGCCTTCTGAAAGTTGTACCTGATCTCTGGGAAATCGGCAGAGCTACCCTGATTCCAGAACCTTAGGGACTTTCAGGCAAGAACATATACCCATAAACATAAGGCATACGAGGCCTTGGCCAAGTTAAAGTAAGTTTCTCTAAACCATTCATTCAACACACAATTTATTAAAGAATTCCAAGGCGTGATGGATCTTCTGGCCCAGTAGCAGGCCCAGGCTCCCATTAGGGGAAGGTCTAAACAGAGACACAAGGACAGACAGGGCCAGCATGGATTCTTGAGACAAAAATAGCTTTGTTAATCTTTATGAATAGTCTAAACACAATATTCCTAAGAGGGCAACCTTTAGGTTCTCCAGCTATTTCTCTAACTCCCTTCTTCCTTATGCAGGGTATTCAGCTTCGGCTCCTCTCAGAACAACTCCTAAGCAGAGGATGGCAGAACCTACTAGGATGCTGTGACATGGTCCCTTCACCAATATATCAGTTCCCACCTTCCTCTTTAACAGATGGGTAAGCCATTCAAAGGCCCTGATACATTTTATTTCATCATTTTTCTTTCCCAAGGCATAATTTTAAGAACTTCTGTTCTTTACTTCTGTTCTCGACTCTCAATCGTCTCTTTTTCTGATACTAACACTCCAAACAGAGAAGTTCATACTCATTTCTGAAATTTTACCCCTCTGAATAATCAAATAATTCATTTCTTTAACAAATATTTATTAAGTGCTAACTATGTATAAGGGGCTGGGCTGGGGACAGCAGACGTAAGTGTAAATAAAACAAACACTGTTTTGCTATCAAGGGGCTTAAGAGTCTGAGTCTGTCCAATCAAAATATAATGCAAACCATAGGTATAGTTCTAAAATTTTTAGTCGACACATTTTAAAAAGTAAAAAGAAACAGGTGAGATTAACTTTAGTAATATATTTTGTTTAATCCAATATGTCCAAAATATCATTTCAACATATATAAAAAGTTACTAATGTGATGTTTTACATTCTTTTTTTTTTAATACTAAGTCATTGGAATTCGGTTAGGCCCATTTTACACTTACCGTGTAATTTCACACAGACCTAGCCCTATTTCATGAGCCGAACAGCATACACAGCTACTGGACAGCACAGGTCCAGGGGATTTTCACCTGGGGGTGGAGGGGAGTCCCTGTTCTCTAATAAAACCAAAATGGAACTGTCTTTCCAGTAACACTGAATGAAATATGGACTCATATAAAGCTGAAGTTCTGTTTATAAAAGGTCCCCACTAAAAACCGTGAGGCGAGCAACAGCCCGGCCCAGAAATAAACTGCTGGCTTACATTTACCAATATTCACCACTGAGAGAGAGATCAGTTACACAAAAGAAAGCAAGAGCATGTGAGTGGGGAAGAGCCTCGGAGCTGTCCAACAGACTTCACCACAGAGGAGCCAACGGGCTCTGATTCCAGAAGGGAATACCACACTCACAGCCTATCAGAAAGGTCAAGCTCCCCTTGTGTCTTATGCAACCAATCCCAAAAGGATTAAGTCATGCTTACCTGTCACCTTTGGAGATTAATTTGTTTGGGTACGTGAAAGGTGTTTGGAATCCCTCAAGAAGAAGGAATGACAAAAAGAACTGTTTGTAATAAAGTCATTCCTCTGCTTCTGCTTCCCACAGGACTCGAGAAAAAAATGATTAACTCTTAACTTCTGATGGACCGGAACTCAGCCTTTAAGAATTTTTACAATCTTCTACGTTCCCTGCCTTACTTCCAACAGGTGGTGAGCAGTAGAAATGCTCACTAAGCATTTGCCACCATCCTACCAGCTAGTAGCCTTTCTAGGCTACATAAAGGATTCTCTTTTGCTCAAAACTTATATAAGCTTCAAAATTATACATATATAAGGTGCCTTTACTTTCCAAAAATCTTGAAGCCTATTGTGTGTGTGCGTGTGTGTGCACGCACGTGTGCATGTGTGTGTGTGTGTGTGTGTGTGAGAAAGAGAGAGGGAGAGAGAGATGGATTGATGATATATATATCCATTCCCCCAGAAATACAAATCAAGACATCTCCATGAAAGCTTTAAAAGAGTGAAAATATTAAATAATTGCAATCTGCCTAGGATACTCCCTGCGTACCTAGACAATATCCAACCTAAGCTTTAGGTTTCATTTTTCCCTCTCTCCCTCTCTCTCTTTTTTTTTTTAATTAAAAAGCAGTGAGAAGCTGTAGCTATAATGAGGGGCTGTGGGAACATGCAGTTATATTGGGCTCAAAGCAATGTACCATAGGAAGGGGCTACATCCCCAGAACAAATCCTGAATTAAAACTCCACTATGAAACCAACTCCACTTCCTCAGAGCATGCATTTGCAGTCTATATTATCGCATTTAGGGTCTGTCTTGACCTGTTAGCCTTGGGCGTGGGGGAAAAGACAGGGGACTTCAATAATAAGCAATAATGGTATCATTATGATAAATTATGAAAACACACAGTGCAATTATCAATGTGAGGAGCACATTTGTACCGGGATATACCAGTGTAGACGTGTGTTGTATGGGGAACATCTAACCGTAGCTCAATATTCCAAGTTACCTGGCTAAGAAAGGAGATAATTTTCTAAAATGTACTTTCATGCTAATGGAAGAAAAAGTATGTTCAATTTTATTAAGGGACTGGAAAAAGTCAAAGGAAATCTTCTACAACCTTACAATAAATCAGGAATTCTTCAGAAAAGGACCTTCGAAGTGGGGGCATGAAGTGCTATTTCCTAAATACCAAACAATGGGCAAGACTCAGAAATTAGAGCTGAAGAAGATAATCTAGTTTATCCCTCGTTTTATAGACTTAGGGGAAATCTGAGCCCAGTGGGGTTTAAGCAACTTGTATGTGGTGGGCAATAATACGAGACTTCTAGTTCCCAATACAGTGCTTTGCTTTCTTCACCATACTAACTAGTCATTCCTAACCTGTTTGCAATGGTGATATTCTGCATGAAGAATGAGTTTTAGGGTCAGATTTTCCTAAATGCAAATCTAGTCCCCCTACTTAGCAGCCCTGGAAAGTAACTTACCCTCTATTGGCTTGAGTGTTCTCAATCTATAAACTAGGAACAATAACCACTTTTATGTAGACATGTATGTATGCACGTATGTCTCATATGTATGCCTGCACATCAAGGGCAATGTTTCTAAAGCGCAAGCACAGTTTGGTCCAAAACAACACATATAGTTTCCTAGCTCTCTTTGAAATACTTTATTCAAAATCAAAGAAACTCAAGGTTGGAAAGGTTTTAAAATGAGGATGCTTTTTTTTAATGTCAAAATATTTGACAGACCTCAACCCCAGCTACACTTTCTCGTACCCAATGATTGAGAAAAGACAACAACAACAAACACATTACTGTCTACTTGGTAACACTTTTCATTGAATTTGTGTTTTTAATTCCCACATTTATGTGTGAGAGAGAGAGAGAGAGAAGGGGGGGGAAGGAGGGAGATGGTGATTTTTGAGGGACTGACATTCATTCTACAGAAAATGCTGTGTCCTAGTACATCTGGATCCACACCCTCTTGCAATCATTCTGAGGCACGAGAGACAGGACAGACTTCAGGAACCCTGGATCGGACCCAGTCACCTATCTGAGTTGTGAATCTCCTTTAAAACACCTCTGCTAGGCATAGGCTAGGGCTTTCCAAACACTTCCAGCGACCAGGAACTTCATCTCCTTCCTAAATTGAGCCCCCTCCATCTTTGGATCACTCGGAGACCTCATTAAATTGAGTAGAAAACTTTCAATTTACAGTTTTCTTCCCTGGTCCCCAATCTTTCTTCTTAAAGCGATATAAAAGAGATTGAGTCTCACTCTTACGTGAAAAAGATGTTCGGATTATTTCAGGACAGTAATCCTATTTCTTCCTCTCCAATGAGCCTGTTCTTTTTCGGAATAAACACTTTCAATATGGAGGAGGGGCATGCAACACAGGGGAGAAGAGGAAGTATAGACATAATTAAATTTCTTCCTACCGTTATTTTGGGATTTCATAATTTTAAAGCTTTCTGACACCCCTTAAGATAATCAGACATATAGAATGTCACAAACCCAAGCTTGTGGATGGATTGGTCTAACCAATTTGAAACGCTCAGAAATCATCTGCTGTTAACCTTGCCCGATTACATTTTGTCAGAATAAAGGGGAGTTTTCAAACATTAATTTTTACCAGATGGTAGTGAGTGGCCTGACCCAGGAGTTACAGATGAGCTGCAGTAATGAGTTTTCCCTTGCCTTTGCTGGCTGCACATTTACTGGTGACATTTTACAACTAGAACTTCTGGCTCAATCAATATTTGCAGGCATGAAACCTGCCAAAGTTAACATCAGGGATCCCTTGCAAATTTGCTTAAGGCACCAGAACTGAAAAAGCTCACACTCTCTAAGGCTGCAACTACCATCGGCCAAAGTTTATAATTAAAAATCAAAGTTATCAGACACAGAAAATTCTACCCACCTCAAAGGGTTGTTATGATGATTAAAACACCTTATAAAGGGCCCTGTGTAAACTACAAAGTGCTATACCAATGTAAGGAATTATCATCATATTTTTAAGAACCAGCCTAGCGAAAATTCCAGATACCATATATAATTAGATGCTATGCAATACTTAAAGCTCAAAAAAAAAAAAAAATCAATGAATCATGGCAATTTACTACCTCTTTTTCTGGAAGAAAAACCAGGTGCCAAAAATTCCTCAAGCTCTCAACGCAAAGTCATTGCAAATATAAAACAGAACGCTCATTTACTTAATTCCCAATAAAAAAAAATTACAGGTACTGAGACCATAATAATTACCAGAAAAGGTGGGTTTTATCAACGTCCACAATAGGGGACAGGATCAATGTGTCAAAAATTAAAATCACACCAGTCTCACTTGTGATCTGTAATCTGATTGGCCGACATGTAACATGGATGTGATTTATGATTTAAATCACCAGTCACAGAGACTCTTACTTAATCAATTTTCATACCAAAATATTCTTACTCCTTGTAAAAGCCTGTATATATATTCACATCACCTCCAAAGGTGATTTCTTTTTAAAAGCACAAACTCTACTTTAGTAGCCATGATTTATTTTGACATCTTCTCTGATTAATTCTGTAGCTGTATTAGAAAGCTGAATGTTGATTCGGTTTCTTTATTTATCAAGGCTAACAAAGGCACATACTGGTAAAATTTCAGAAGGTAAACCACCTCCATTTTAGCAGCCTTATGAATGTTTTGTCAGCTACACCAGAACCATCATCATTCATTCATTCACTCAGGAAGTGTTTACTGAGCTAATAAAACCTGAATACCACTCTATTAGGTGCTGGAGGGAATATTAAAACATCAGTCCCAAACCAGTAAGAACAGAATTACACGATCTAAAAGAAGTAACATAGTGCAATACAAAGAACAGCAGACCAATAGTCTGAAAAATCAGGGTTCTGGTACTCACTTAAGAGTCACATGACCTTTGACTTAGCACTGCATTTATAAAAATGTTCTGCCCTTCCTCTGCTACCTCACAGGATTTTCTTTCATAAGAGTATGTAAGATAAAGACACACACACACACACACACACACACACACACACACACACACAAAAGCCTAGGATTCATTTCTTTTAATGATTGCTAACTGCAAAGTCCTACATACATAACAGACTTTGAGAATTACTTAAAATCAACTTTGACAAGGAATATAATCACAACTATCACAAAAGAAAAAATACTGAGCCACACATAAGCATGTAAAAAGGGAACCAATCTAATTAGAAATCAGGGAAATATACATAAAAGATTCCGAATAGCCAAGCAATCTTGAGAAAGATGAACAAAGCTGGAGGCATCACACACCCTGACCTCAAACTGTATTACAAAGCTATAGTAATTAAAACATTATGGTACTGGCATAAAAACAGACAGACAGATCAGCCCAGCAGAACAGAGAGCCCAGTAATAAATCCACTCATATATGGTCAATTAATTTACAACAAAGGAGCCAAGAATATACAATGAGGAAAGGGTAGTCTCCTCAATAAATGGTGTTGGGAAAATTGGACGGCCACATGCAAAAGAAGGAAACTCGCCCCCTATGATGGTACAGCACACACAAAAATCAGCTCAGAATGGACGAAAGACCTGAAGGCAAGACTTAAAATCATAAAACTCCTAGAAGAAAACAAGAGGCGGTAAGCTCCTTAACAAAGGTCTTGGCAATGATTTTTTTCAATCTGACATCAAAAGCAAAAGCAACAAAAGAAAAAGAATAACAAGTGAAATTCTGCACAACAAAAGAAACCATCAACAAAATGAAAACTCAACCTACTGAGTGGGAGAAAATATTTGTAAGACATATATCTGATAAGGGGCTAATATCCGAAATATATAAAGAACTCATACAACTCAATAGCAAACAAATAATCCAATTTTAAAATGGGCAGAAGATCTTTTAGACATTTTCCCCAAGAAGACATACAGAGAGCCAACAGGTACATGAAGAGATACTGTACATTACCTATCATCACGGCAATGCAAGTCGAAAGCACAATGAGATTATCACTTCATACCTGTTAGCTGGCTATTACCAAAAACACTAGAAATAACCAGTGTTGGAGAGGATGGGGAGAAAAGGGAACCTCGTGCACTGTTGGTAGGAATGTAAATTGGTGCAGCTACTACGGAAAACAGTAAGGATGTTCCTCAAAAATTAAAAATAGAATTACTATATGCTCCGCAATTCCACTTAAGGGTATTGATCCAAACAAAACAAAACCACTGACTTGAAAAGATATATGTATTCCCATGTTTATTGCAGCATTATTTACAGCCAAGATATTGAAACAACCTAAGTGCCCAGTGATGGATAAATGGAAAAGAAATATATATATATATATATATACATACAACTTCATAATTTAGCAATGATGAGTAAGCTAAGACTCAAGGAAGTGACCAGACTTGAGCTTGAAGCCACAGAACTGGGTCTGAGATCTAACTCTCACGACAATGTATATATAATAGGAACAGTATACACAACCTCCAGACCCCTTTTCTTACTTAGGTACAACCTCAGAAACTATCAGCTCAAAGGCATAATTTGTATCATCTCTCCCTGCTGCCAATCATCTTTCAACCAACATTAAAACTCCTTCTGCTCCTTTTCTGCCCATGCCTTTAGCCAGGAAAACTCCTTTCTGTAGCTGTTCCTTGCCCGTTTGGAAGTTCACTACCACATGGAGATTTCAGTAAGAACTCTGCCCCCTAGATCCTTTGGGGAATCCACACAGGGCCCGGGGGAACCTGCTATTCACACCAATCCATTTTGAAGTTTTAAACATTAACAAATCAATATGGCAAAACTATTTCAAATTATTTGTAGTTTTAAACCAAGGCTCAGCTACAATAAATTCACATTTTGTTTTGGGTGCCACAAAGGTAAGTGTGTCACAGAGGTTGCGGGGTGGTACAGCCTGCATTCAGCAACCATCAGACCCACACAGTGGTTCTGCAAGTTACCTGGCACACCTGTTACAGGTAATTATGCTGACAGAGAAGTCTCCAGACAGTGGAATGCTGCCTCTAGCGATGGACGATTTCATTAAGACTAAAGTGGGGCAAAGAAATCTTTAATTACTTTTTCTACAAGTTGCCTCTGAGGTCATCGCCAAGATTCAAAACTGCATTCCTCTCAAATAGAAGGAGCGGTTGGGGGGAAAGGGTGTATACCAACAGGATAGAAAAGAGAAGATGCTTTGAGAAAATGGGAAGGGGGTGGGGGGAATGAATGATTTAGGACTGAATAAGTGAGAACCAGATGGTAAGTGAGACACAGATCATTGTGTTCATTTACAAAATTTAGGTCTTCACAGTTGCTCATTAATTCCTTCAGGGTCCGACACAGTTCTGATCTCAGGAGCCTAGGAGGACATTAACTATGACCATTATTTCTTCTACAGCTTAAAATTTTTCCACATAAGTCTATTACATAACAGCTGCCACATTTATTTCAAGGACGACAGAACTCACTTTAAACTTTACCTTGAGTATCTTGTTAAAAAAGAATATTTTTCAACATGAATACTTTAGAATCAGAAAATATGGCATGATTATATAAGATACTTACCAGCATTTGAGTGCTGATTTAAGTATTGGTGTTATGGCCTCAATACATGCCTGTTAATGAGTCCTTCAAAAACAATGCAAATAGATGGTTTCACATCTGCTGTTGTCTAAGGTGCATTTTATTTTCCTCAACTCAAAGGTTTTACTATTTACAAACCACTAAAGCTTTACAAACCACTAAAGTTAGCAAAATACCTCCATTCCCAATAAAGACAAGGATTGTGAATGAGTTATTCTTAGAGTAAAAATCTTCCCTCCACACAGAAACAGAGAACCTAGCCACACCACGCGGAATATGATCAAAAGGAATTCTCTGGCAGCCTGGGTAAATGGCTCTTGCCCACCTACAAATCCTCGCTTTAAGCTCTATCCCCACCACCACAACTCTCTCAGGGAGGATCTAATATTGACTTCAGAGCAATTTTAAACTAATAACTGCTCACTTCAAGAACATTTTAGGATACTCAATTTCCTAGCAATCTAGTAGACTAGATAAGGCAAAACACATATCTTGGTGGGCAGGAAAAAAACTCTACCAAGGAAAGATAATTAAATAAGTGTCATAAATACATACATAAATTGTCTAGATCATCTGCCTCCCCCCCCCCCCCTTAAAGTCTTCTTTGAAGCTTGGCAGGCTTATGGTATCAAAAAAAGAGAGAACTGGCTGCCTTTAAAACAAAGTCTTAAAACAGTGCAATGGCAACTGTTTTTTTGCATGATGCAAAGATATTGTTACATGTTATGATAGCTTTACTATCTGATAAAGTAAAGTAAAATGAATTTTCACAAGGAGGTTTCCACTGTGGGCGAATCTCTTGTCAGTTACCAACTCAGAGAGAGCCATCAAGGCAAACTACCCATTAGCTGTCAATTTAGAAGGACTCCAGCAAGCTGGCCCCAGAGCTCCACTGATATCTTTTCAACAACCTCTTAATCTTGTTTATAACACCTGTGTTAAAGCAGCCTGACATCAATCCTACTCACTTGTCTCAGACAGAAATTACTTAGAAACTTGAGAATCCAGGTAAACATACCAAAACCCACAGAGATACACTGGCTGAAAAACCCCGGGGATTCAGCCAGCCATGTCTTTTCAATGAAGCTGCATAAAGCTGTATAAGTAAGCCAGGAAGGACCTCAATGGACACAGTCAGATATAAATCTCACAAAACTTCTTAGGAGGCACTGAGGTCAGAGAATCACTATTCCTACAGCTTCCTCACCAAGTGATTATCCAAGCTACATAATAATCACCATCAACTATGTGCCTATTATGTACCAGGAACTTAACATTTCATTATCTTTTTGATCTTGCTAATTCCATTCCCTGTGCCTTCAAGTGAGGAAACCAAGACTCCGGCGGCCTGCTTAGAGAATTGCCTAGTCAAAGAGTTAGAAAATACGAAGTGGAGATGGCATTCAAACCCAGCCAGTCGATCTAAGCCTCCAGCTCCGGCTCATACCACCACCATGTGACTGGGAAATCATCCTGCCTGAACAGCAGGATGTAGTAAGATCTGTGCTTAGCACAGATCTGTTCCCCGAAGCTACTTAAACTTAAATCAACTTTTAGCAGCTCTACTACTTTCCGTTTTAGAAGCCCATGGGTGTTTCAGGCCTGTACAAAACATAAAGCACGTAAGAAACTGGTGTTAAACCAGACTTATTAATAGGAGAACATGACCCAGTGAGAAAAAAATGGACTTTGGTAATCAGACAGCTAAGTTTGTTACTACCATGGTGTGTCACTTGGACAAATCTGTCTCATCCTTGGGAAAAAGCCCCCTTAGTGAAGAAGTGCCTAACCCAGAAAAAGTACTTAATGTTCAGTAAGAAAAAATATCGAATAGCAATGGATACACCAGATACAACCAACACGAAATAAAAACTAATCTTATTTTTATTATCTATTATTATTATTATTATTACTATTATTATTTGCCTATACTTCGGGGTAAAGAGGAAACAGCAAGTATAGTCCACAGGAGACTTGCAGTAAATCTTTGGCAAATAAATGAATCTATCGATCTCTTGCTTTGGAGTCAGAGACAACTCACAGTCTTTAAAAAAAACAAAAATGCCAGTCAACTTTCAGGGTACAACAGTATTGGAATCAGCCTTATTGAAAGTCATCTACTGTTACTTAAAGTAAGTTTCACCCAACCCAGGGTTTCCTATGACTGGGGCCACTATTATTCACAAACCCAGCTTAATCTACTCCTCCTCAAGAAAGAGGCAAGAAAAAGGTAACTGCAGAGGTATTAAGTCTCAACCTAACAAGATATGTAAAGATACCTAAATTCAGGGCCCGATCAGTAATCGGCTGCTTCATCCATTCATCCCTCTTCCCATTCATTCTTTCCTTTCTTCGGTCAAGAGACATTTAAGGAGCATTAACTATACAGCAGGCACTGATCTGGTCAAGGCCCTTTAGAACGCAAAGTCCCCTGGGAAGAAAGACACGTAATCAAGTCATTTCAATAAAGAATTGTTGGGAAAGGCAGTCTCATGCACGTAGTACTTCAAAACCCCACTTAGCCGCAGAAGCATGGGCCTTGGGCCCAGAATACTTCACTACTGAGAGAGAGTCCATTCGGCCGGCACCAGGCCTATCACCTTGTGTGGGAATCTCTCTCCTGGTTTCTGACTCAAGGAGTGTTCCTGTTCCTTTGTTCTGCTGACGCGTGCATGTCAACGGCTCGCTGGTACACCACGGGCTTTCAGGTCCGGCTCCTTTTGCAGCAAGAAAGAGGGCTGCGCGCAGGCCAGATGCCCCGCATGGCTACAGAGCAAGAGGGTGCACTTCCCCCAAGGGAGCAGCGCATACTAAAGCTGGTCTTGCTCTGTCTCTTCTCTATGTGAACAAAGCACTGTTCCGTCCAGTGCTTGCCCATGTTGTGTTTTCCTTGGCAACTCCAATTCCAAGATGCAATGGGCAGAAGGGTTTGGCATCCTCCCCTGGGATTGGTAACTATGGCTCGGTGCTCTGCTCCCCTGGGTTTGAAAACCAGTACATGGTGTCCTCTGGACAAGAATGACATACACGGTAGACTGGAGGCAAGTACAAGGTACAAGGGTAATGTGGGCACTCTGCTGTACTCTCCTCTCTAGGATGCTTCTCTTTTTAAGCGACCTCCATCCAGCAGAGTCCTCTATCAGGGAAAAGACTCTACCACCTATTTCCTGGGTATCTTTGGGCAAGGTACTAAACCTCTGGGAACTTCCTTTCCTCGTCTATAAAATGAGACTAAGAACACCGACTTCCCAGGGTTGCCGTTAGGATGAAATGGAGTAACACAAACCAATCAAACAGCACAAAGCCTGGCTTTCACGGGAGTTGAATACCTGGTAGTCCCCAGCCTTTTGTTTTGTTCTTCTGGCTGGGTAGCACAGGGAGGAGAAAACACGTGTTGTTTTTATTTCATTTAAAAATATGGCACTTTCTGTAAGCTCCTCTATGAGCTGCTTTTCATTCCTTTCAAATCAGGAATATGCCATTCCGATGAGTAACCCCCTTCTCCCACAAACACAAAGACAATCTGTCAATGGAAGGCAAATCTGCCATTTTCGCACAGGCAATTATTTCAAGCCCAGCTGCACATCTACCTCCCAACATTACCCCATTAGGCTCGGTGTCACAGTCCTGAAAAAAGCCATATTCACCGCACTCATCAATCAAAAGTTTGCATGGTCCAAAGCGCCTCTGCCTCACGCAACGTGAACCACGGCTAAAAACTGCTTTTTTAATTCAATTAAGACTTCCTCACCTCTCGCTGACAATCACAACTAGAACGCGGAGCCCGATATCAGACCAGTTCACCAGTTTCCAGCTTGCGTTCATTGTGGTTTAGAGCACACAGAGGTGGTAAGGAGAAAATGACTAGCTTAAACAAAATATTTGATCTTCTAATTATGGGACAGTCTCTGAGAAGATGGAAAGTGATTTGCAATCTTCATTATGGAATCCCCATGTGATCACTGGCACATGTCAGCCAGAGGCAAACACCATCTCTTTTTTTCATTCTCTCCCTGAGCCTTCTGTGTCCTTTTAAGTTCTGTGGGGGTGGAAGAAGAAATCTGTGGCAAAAAAAAAAAAATCAGAATTTCTTCCTCCCCAAGTTCATTATGCTGAGAGAGGTGCAAGGATCCCTAGTGAGAAGCCCGAGAGATAATATTCAGTGGCTTTACACTGGCAGGCTGAGCAGCCTGAGGGCCTTTGAAAGCCTAAAGTCTTATAAAAAAATTGCCCAGCTCAGGTGGTGCTTAAGCAGTTCTTTTTCTTGGCTGAAAAGTCCTGTCATCTGCCGTAGGAGATGCATCAAGAATTAGGGTGGTGCCCAATGGTACCTCTGGTCAAAAGGAAATCTGTTCCTCTGCAGATATGCTTGTACCATTGCTAATTTGTGTTATCTCTGCCCATTCAGATCTCCATGTGCTAACTCAGGAGAAAAAGTCCCTGCCAACCAACTCTGACAAGTCTGATGGCAGAACTCCCAGTGGAGAATCAGCAGAAACAGCAACGGCAGGCAATTATTCCCTTTCATTCGAGAAAGTTCTTTTTAAGTTTGTTTTTAAAATTTTGAAAACAAAACAAAACAAAATCACCATTCACAGCCACTGCTCACTGCAATGACTTACACAAAAACTGGCAGAAACTGAAATTTCTCCCTAAGCCCACTGAAAGAGATGTCCTAGAAGTAACCAGAAGTGGCTGTGCCCCTTTAATTACCCACTGTTATGCAGAACCAGACATGGAGAGGATGGCCACAGTAGATCTGGACAGAAGAGCAGTGATATTTAATCATCAGTCCAGACCATCTGCAACTGTTTTGCAGAAGCACATAAAATTTATGGATTCCAAAGCTTCCTACAAGTTACCAGGTGCCAAGGGCCAGTTGCATTGTCCTCTGGTCCACCGGGGGGCTGCTGGTTTCATTCTCTCCAGGCCAGGGTGCTCAACAAAAGGCACGGTGCCCACCATTTCTGTGCCAAGCCTGGCACTTGGAGGGTGTTGCTTCTTGATTAAGCCAGGACACAGATTAAATGTTCAGAACTGGGAGATTCCGAAAACAACCTAGGCAGGAAAGCAATTATCCCAGAGCGAGCCGGGCTTCAGCTGCGGCCCTCTGCAGCACAAAGGGGAATTCTACCCCACCTCGAACAACTATATAAGTTGGCCGATTGCTCCCCTACAATCTCTCCTCCAGACCACAGATGAAGTGATCTTTTAAAACATAAACCAAATTGTGTCACTCCACAGCTTAAAACCCCTCATGGCTTCCCATTGTACTCACAATAATGAAATCTAAACATTTTGGGGTTTCCCAACCTCCCCACAGCTGACCTTTCTGTCCTTATCTCAGTTGTCCCCTCTTCACTAGCCTCAAACATGACACGCTTCCTCCCACCTTAGGCTTCGGTATTGGGTTTTCCCTTGGCCTACACTGCTGTTCCTTCTGTGCTTCACATGGCTAGATCTTTCTCACTCAGAGCCTCAGCTCAAATGTTACCTCCTCAGAGAGGCCTTCTAGAACCTTCTGATGCCCTTATCACTTTTATTTATCAGCTCATTTTTTCCTTCATACCCCTACCTGAGTATCTTGTTTTTGTTTATGTAGTATTTGTTTGATTGTTCAGGTGTTCTTATTTATTCGCATTTATTTTTCTTGTTTATTGTGTCTTGCCTCCCTGAATACATAGGTTGGTGCAAGGGTAATTGAGGTTTTTGCAATTATTTCTAGACTTTTAAACCACAATTACCTTGGAACCAACCTAATAAGTTCCATAAAGTCAGGGACTGAGGCTGTTTTGCACACCACACTACTCCCAGTGTCTAGTATAACATCTCGCATTTAGTTGGCATTTAATAAATATTTGTTGAATAAAGAATGAAAGGTTCAATACGGGGTCACTAATCCAAATGAAATGTACCAACCTTCGAAAACCTGGACTGGCTCACAGACTGCCTCTGAGCATGTGTCACAAGGCCCTAGTAACATTGGTTGGTTCATCTCCAATCCATGGTGAATGACTAGGAAACAATGGCAAAGGGAGACGCTCAGAATGCAGAACTAAGCTTCTTGGGTAAGGTCTTGCCCAAACTGTTCTTTCACAAGAGGACCCGATGGGCCGGCAACGGTGGTTACTATGGGCTGAGGCCAAAGGTTGGGTCTTCAAGGTCCAGTGAAGGCAGGGCACACCATATAAGGCACACTATATGAAGTATGCCCAGTCCCAGCCAGCCAGAGTCCTTTTGGAGGAGGCAGCAGTTGGGAACCAGTGAGCAGACACGTACTAAGTCCAAAAGAAAGTGTATGTGTGCGCGTACGTGAATGCACGTGAGCTCACGTGCTTTGGGAGGAGAAGGGGAAAGGAGAGAGAGCGCCAAGAGCCACGCATAGGACGGGAACTGGGCAGAGGCATGAACAGATTGGAAACAAGCACATAGGGTCTCAGGTGGCTGCTCCAATCTAGGTTTCAAGGGCTGGCGGGTATGTGAATTTGAATTTAAGACTAGCTTAAAGATACCGGGTCAAGCAATCAGACAGGTAAATCGCTCCCCTCCAGAAAGATAAGCAGCCATGAAAAATAAAGGGCATCCCACAGTAGGCCACGTTAAGCCCCTCTTTGTGAAAGCTAGATTCTCCTGAAAGACTCACTAATGGACAGTAGTAATTACTCAAGACATTCTTAAGTCTCCAGCATCGTAGCGGTAGGCAAAGATATGCTAAAGGAAACGCTAGATGGAAAACGAAGACAAGTTACACTAACATGATTTCTAATATCTTACAGGCTTCAGTATCTAATAGAAAAGCCCTAAAGTTTTACAGTTCATCCAAGGATGAGAAGAATATTTATGGCTCACTCATCCAACAACCTCAACTCTTCATGACGCCATGAAAAGAAATTAGCAAGGCCTCAAATGTCACATAGCATCCTATCAAACAAATAATAACACTAAGCAGTGACAGCTGACACCAAAGAGGCAAAAAACAAACAAAACAAACACAAAACTCTAAAACTATAAAAAGTAGGCACAAAAACTCAAAATCTCTCTAACTCTCCAAGTGTTTTAACGGAGTAAAAGCTTCCCACCCTTGCAAAGGTCATGGGATTATCTGAGCACAATTAACATGAGTTCATTATAATGATCCTGGGATAACAGTGTGACCTATCGAGAAAAGCAAGAATGCCTATGTTTTAAAAATAACTCCATACAAAATGATGAGGCATGAGCCTGGAAAAAGCACTGCTCTGAACACCATTTTTTTCACCGAGTAGTTGGGATCCTGAGGTTAGTCACTTTTCCTCTTTGGGCTCTGCCTTCCCCACCTGTAAAAAGAGACTGGAATAAATCATTTCCAGGTCCTTCTTGTTCTAGTAGTCTTGCTCCACTTGTAAGCTTCAATTATCTGGAAAATCTGGAAAAATTTGAGGAACAACACATTTTCCAAAGACACCAGATAAAATAGGAGTCAGTACAATTCTACACAACCTGTATCACCTTTTTTTAAAAAGAACCTCGTTATGGGTTTCTTTCAGCTACACCCCTAACTTATCAACGGTGATGTCTCTTTTTTTGTCCTCCTCGATTGCTGAATTTCAGCATTCTGTTGATTCTTTGGCATCTCTACTTTCCCCTGTCCAACAGTTACTCCTGGCCAGAAGCCCCACTCCATCTTTCGGCTTCTCTGTCGATAATGATGTCACCTGGAAATGCTCAAGTTTCCCTTATCATTAATATGGGAAGTTATTACCATGTTTCCCTGAAAATACGACCTACCCGGACAATCAGCTCTAATGCGTCTTTTGGAGCAAAAATTAATGTAAGATCCGGTCTTATTTTACTATCATATATAAGACCCGGTCTTATTTTACTATCAAATATAAGACCTGGTCTTATAGACCTTATATTAATTTTTGCTCCAAAAGACGCATTAGAGCTGATTGTCCGGCTAGGTCTTATTTTCGCGGAAACAGGTAGCCATTTCCATGGAAGCATTCATGTGCAAAGCGGCCGGTAAAAGATAACATGACAAACTATAGCTGCAATTCTTTTCTTTTTATCCAAAGCTGCAAAGAAAATAACAACCCGACATGACACACCACCAGAGGACTGATGTATGGTTAATGTTTGCGCCTATTAACTCTTTCACTGCGCTAATTGATTTCAAGTTTTTTTCCAAAATGTGTCAAAAATCCACAAAAAATAAAAAGTCGATCTTTTGACTATTTTATGCATTCAATAACATTTTGAGCTGCCCTGTACATAAATGACATTATTTTTATTTTAAACCTTTGTTATATGGTAACAAATTTATCATTGTATTGAATTTTAGCAAAAAATACTCAAAACCTACTAAGTAGCATCAATCAAAGCATAGATAAATTAGAATCTAATAGCACTGATGACATAAAAAATTTATTACAAAATGTTATACAATATGGCATACAAAACATCTTTGTTCTTGATGGTGCAAGCCATAGGCAAACACATCCGAATATCACAGCAAAAGAGTTCTAAAGATCCTAAAAGTAATTTTAAATGCAGTTGCTCTTCACTGGAAAGAGGGGAGTCAAATAAAAAATATAATCAATCCTCAATGTTATGTTACTAACAGAATGAGCGCATGAATAACGCCAAACAAACTACTCAAAAAACAATCACACCGGCCTTCGGAATACGGTCAGACACTTTCAGAGAGAAGCACCATAATATCTCCGTTTGGGTTCAAATCTTCCTCAGTTCAGTCAACGACTGTGGACACTGCTGGGCAGCTGAAGGGAAGTCTGTGGAGCCAAAGCGGATAATGTGCTTGCAGGCACCTGATCACCTAAAAGGAGCTAAGAGCTGAAAATGCACCGCAGTGGTCTCACTAAATCTTCCGCTGAATTTGGGATGAAGATAATCCAGTTTCTATTTACCAACCCACAGTGGAGCTGGGGTCCTAAAGTTTAGGCTGACACTTTCAGATCAGTCACTCCTGGAATTCCATGGACAAGAAAATGGTTTTGAACAATTCAGCTGAAATGCGAGAATCAAATGGCTGACCGTGGAGAAGGTACGAGAATTCCTGCTATCCCGTCTCCGAACTCCAGTTTCTCTACGGCTACAAAAGACTCAGACAGAAACCAACCACTTCATTCACAAAGTTTAGGGGAAAGAAAAAAAAAAAAAAAGGAATATCTTGTAAATGAGATTCCTGGCACTAGAAAAGAGGAAAACTGAGATATCCTAGTGATATTAACGAGACCTGGGGAAAAGAATTCCGGTGTGGGTAACGTAGTCCTTGCCGTGAATGACTGCTAACTGGTGGAACAGGGTGTGCTTCCGGCTACTGACTACAGCCCGGTACATACTGCGGCATGTGTGGGTGACAAACTCTTCTCATTTCCTTTTAGAGCATTCTAAATCTTAATCTCCAAGGGACCAATGACCTTGGGAATACTAAAGCAGCTTTGTAGAATGCAAGAAAAACATTCTTTTTTTTCTTTTGCTATAGCATGTGCATTGCTTGCAATTCCATCAATAATAGAAAGTAACAGCTAACATTTACTGGGTACTTACTATGTGCCAGGCACTGCACTACTGAGCACTGCCCACACTGTCTCATTTAGTCCTATATTAAAAAAGAAGATGGTAAAGCAGAGATTGTTTTTAAAAGATGGTGAGGCAGAGATAAACACTATTATATAATCTCCATTTTAAAGATGAAGACCTGAGGCTTAAAGAGCTTAATTAACCGAACCAAGGTCACAGGCACAGCAACCAGCAGAGGCAGGATTCAAACACAGACAGTCTGACCAGAGTCCGTGTTCATACGCTACACTGAACAGTAGAAGAAGCCTAATGGGCCCACTCAGGTCGTGTGCTTTCAATGGTTTTTCCCAACAGTGCTGACAAGCTATTTTGAATCATCCACATTCTTCAATGTAGTCATTTTTATAGATGAAAACTTCTCTATTGGGGTAAGCCTTATAAATTCAACCCCCCAATTTAAACAATGACGACCTAGTGAGAGTGCACAAAGGTAAGGCTGCCTTCCTCAGGTTCCCCTCCAAAATTAGGCATCTCAATAAGACCCACCTCCAGGGAAGCTGAAATAGGTAGGACTGAATCCTGATCAGAGAGGAGTGTTCTGTGGGCCTATGGAGGAAGTCAACCCCCATTCCAATGAGAGATCCATGAAAATAAAAAGACCAACTAGAAAGCTACTAATTTGACCAGGTGCCACGCATCTAAACTAAGATGATGGCAATTGAGATAGAAAGGCGGGGAGAGAGGGAAGACTCCTGAAGAAGCAACAAGTCCTCTGCAAAGCCCTCCCAAGCTGACAGTGGCGGAGCTGCACCTGCCTCTGTGCCAGCACCTCCTGTTCATGCCTCTGTAAACAGCAGTGGCACTTCGACTGGATGATCCGTTTTCAAATCTGGTGGATGCCCCCATTAGACTGTAAGCTCCACGATCAAGAACTGGGACTTCATCATTTTCAGCTCCTAACACCTGCTTGACTCCTGAGGGAGAGGAACTTGCTCACGAGTTTGTAGGATCCATGAGGAAAAGAAGCTCGTCTTTCTCATGGAGCCCTTTCATCTTTGAGAAGTAGCTCCAAGGCTTCCTTCAAGTCTGCTGAACAGTGACACCCCTGATTAAAAGGTAAAATCGGGGTAGGTGGCGGGGCAAGTGGAGAGATGCAGAGAATTATGTGATACCAGAACATCTGGCCAGAATGTGCGGTAGACACACGAAACTCAAATCAGGGCTAGTGACCTAAGAGTTGCCTACACAAAAGTGCTGGAAGACAGAAGAATAGATGAGCTCTAAGATGATGAGGAACAGAGTTACGAAATCAAATTTTAGTGAAGAATCAAGAATGATGAGGCTCCAGAACATCTTTGGCAAAGAGGGTATTATTGGCAACCTTCAAGAATGTAGGTGGTAGACATTCCACAAAATAACTGACCAGTACTCTTCAAAATGTCACGATCATAAAAGACACAGAAAATGACAATTAAATATAATACGGAATCCTGGACAGGATCCTGGAACAGAAAAAGGACATTAGGGGGAAAACGGGTGACATTTGAATTAAGCTTGTAGTTTAGTTACTAGTATATAAATGTTAATTTCCTGGTTTTGATCGTTTTACTGTAGTTCTAAAAGATGTTAACTTTCGGGGATGCTGGGTGGGAGTAAAATCAGTTCGAAATAAAAAGTGTAAAAAAGAATACAGGTTTTATAGCGAGAGTATCGAGCAAGGGTATCGAGTATAAGAGGAGGACAATTCAGAAGTTCAAGATTTGAATCAAACTTGCTTGAAGTCTAACATGAAAGCAGAGATACAAGCCAGCAAGCAAACAAGATGTTAGAACAAAAGCTTTCCTAAAGGGGGAAATAAACAGAGCATAGTTGACGGCATGTACGAGCTCATTCACTCAATCATTAGATAATCACTTATTAGACATCATCAGTCATGGGGGAGACAGTGCTAGGTGCTGGTCTCTGCTTCTCTGTTCACCGTCTAGTGTGCAAGGAGGCACATAAAGACGTGTTTTATGAGTTTCTAAAGAATGCACCAGGGGAGAGGAGAGAGGATAAGAAGTTTGCAAAGGGAGGAAATGAACTTAAGAAAAAAATCATTCGGGGGATGAAACAGAAAACGCCCTGAAATGGGAATAGCATGTGAGAATAGCTCTTTATCTGTTATTTATAGTCTCACTACTAACAAAAAGTAACTTCCAAAAGCACTAGTTTAAACTGTCATGCAAAAAGAGCCTATTTCATGATGCTATAAAATGATATCACAATTAGGATAATAGTCTCAGGGTTATAGGCCAAATGGGTCCACCACAGAACGAAAAATATATCTGAGCACAGTGTTCAGGCTGCCAATAGTTTCTTACACACACACCACCAACAAATAACACAACAGATAAGCTCAACTACAATACCACCGTAACAGAAAGAGGCAGATAATAAGAATTTCAAATGATCAACACACACAAGGAGAAAAAAATGACTATTAAAGCAAACTTGAACTTACAGTTTATCTACCGACTAGATTAATGGGAAACTGAAATTATGACAACCAGTAGTATGGAGATTGCAGTAAAACCAGGACACAACACTGCTCTTAGCACTGCAAACTGATAAAGGATTATTCCATACGAGCATAAAAGACAAAAGACTATGTATTGCTTAACATAACCACAGCTGAAGAGACCCCATCATCTCCTGCCACTCCCCTCCATTTACTCCATGCTTTGAACAGTTCACTCCCATGCTTTTGCTCTCACTAATCTAGTCAAGAATGACTCTCCTCGGCCTCCTTCATTACCCACAGAATTCCTATTCATTCATCAAGGCTGAGATTCCAATGTCATCTCCCTTTTCTTCAAGGACCAAACCAAAGCCATCCCCTCTCCCGGCATATCTCATCATTCCTTTCATTGTGCTGCCATAACACTTTATTCACGCAGTTGTTGAAATGTCTGTCCTGCTCCTTCAATTATGAATTCTTTACGGTCCAGATAATGTCTTAATGTAATTTTAGTACATGAAATACTTAGCACAGGAAATGGTACATGGTAATTACTAAGGACAGATGAGAAGGAAAAACAGTGCCACACAAATAGAGAAATTCACTGCAATATTATCTCCAAGAACAAAAACCTGAAAACCACCGACATACTCAATTATAGAGGAACAATGTAGGGGAAAATGGTCAGTCTATCACTTGAGCAAAAACATGCAAACATTAAAAATAACATGAAGACTATGTAGAAACACAGAAAATATTTCTGGCAATGTTAAATTGAAACTATAGAACACAAAACACAATAGATAGAGCCATGCAAAATACATAGGACTATAGGAAAATAAAAATATTTATTGGATTAGGGTGGAAGGTTTCCTTTTCTCCAATACTTTCTTTTAATATTGTTCTTGCCAGTTTATTATCATGAAACTTGTTTTATTACAAAAAAGGAAATAATTAAGGGGAAAGGAGCAAGATTATAGATTGCTATAAGCACCTGCAATCCAAGGAAATGATAGGTGTCAGAAGGAGTGGGTGTCTGCAATATTGCCCAAACCAAGGGTCCCTGGCCCCAATCTGCCTCAAAGAGAACACTTCTCATGTCACAAAGCAAATTATTCCCACTGAGTCAAGCTGCACTACATGTGAATTCTTTATTGCAAAAGTTCAGATGTAAGAACTTTTCCCAGACATCTGTGGAATTAGAATTAATGAGAATGCCCCGGAGTTCACATACATATCTATGCAGTAGAAACTTCTCAGCCCAGAAACTGCTGGGCACACTTCTTGATGAGATGTCTAAGCCTGAAGGCATCAAAAAAGTACATTTCCATATTGGGAACATAACTGGCTTCCTCTTTAAAACTTTTTCCAACACCTCCTGTCCACATTGTAATTCTGACTTCTCAAATGAAGAGTTAGCACATGTCGAGGATATAAGGCGTATACAGAGGCCCTTGCTACCTAAGCTCTGCTACGAAACGAACCAGTCTCAGCAGAAAATTGGACTCTTCCCACCAAGTGGCCCCAAAATGCAATTTAGTGAGAACCAAAACAAAAGAGGTTACTTTTAATAAACATTTTTTTGACATTACATATTTTCTTTGCTTACCTTAGCCTCTGAATTGTAGGAAAGGGAAAGAACCCGAAGTTATCTAGCCCAATCCTCTCATTTTATAAGTGATAAAAAAAAAAAAAAAAAAAAAGATGTGGAAAGTGACTGGTCCTGACTTACTCAGATAAATGATAAAGGTAGGATTAAAACTCAAATCTTTCAGATTTTCAGCCCCAGCTCATTCTACTACCTCAAGCTTTTTTATCCTTGAAATCTCTGGAGTTTTTGGCCTAAATAATTAGTATCACAGAACTTTAAAGCTAGAAGGGATCTCAAAGAGACTTACTTAATCCCCTCATTAGGCATATGAAGAAACTGAGGCCCAGAAAGATTAAGTGATTTGCTCTCAATATCTTAGATGGCAGGGAAAAAGTATAAAATACGTCATGAGAAGGGAGAATGTCTCAGCTGGAGAAAATTTTAAAAGAAATGTAGATCATTCTAGATCAGGAGATCAAAAGTGTGGTCCCTGGACCAACAGCTTCTTATCACCTGGGATCCTGTTAGAAATGCAAAGTCTAAGGTCCCGTGGGAGACTTACTGAATCAAACTATGGGGTTGGGGACATTCAAATCAGACAACTTTGTTCCCGCATGTCCTTGAGAAATGAACATCAGTGGTCATATTGGTAACATAATCAATAGCACTTGAAATTTACGCATTCTTCTGTATGTGAACCACACTTCAATATTTAAAGTTTTTAAAAATCTGAAAACAAAATGGAAAACTAGGTTTGGGTACTCATTGGGTTCCAGTTCCACTTCCACTCCTTAGTGGCTCCTTGACCTTGGTCCAGTAACTTGACCTCTCTAGCTTGAGTATCCTTTTTTATAAAAAAAAAAAAAAAAAAAAAATGCCCCCTACCTCAAAGGGCATGTTGAGAATTAAATGGAAGAACTTATCTGAAAGCACTTTAGCTCAGCTTCTGGCACAGAGCAGGCAAGCAGGACACACAGTGGTTAGGAGCCCTAGCAAGGAGATAGGTACTTTTTTGTATCTCATCTATGCACCAGGGATTAAAAACAGCACCTTCCTGGTTATAATGATTTAGAGAGATGATGCAGATAAGTGATGCATCTTTCGTATCTATAAAATGCTACTGTTTTCAAAGAGCTTTTGAATCCATTAATTCAGATGATCCTCAAGACTTCCACAAAAGGATAGGTGCATTTGATTGATTCCAGACTAGATTCCAGACTGTACTATCTTTTAGGAACAGGAGGAGTGGACCCTGATCTTTCAGAAATGAAAATGCATGAATAGTGCGTGTGGGGAACGAACAGAGCGAGAAATAGGAGATCAGAATTCTGGTTTCAACTCTGCCACTACCTGAGCCCACAACCTCAGGGAAGGCCCTTTACCAAAATGGAGTTCATTGTCATTTGCAAACAAGTGGGTTGAATGAGGTTATCTATCACATCTCTCCAAATAAAATCAAACTCCTTATCATGGCCCACAGGAAGGCCTACACAGTCAGTCATCTGCCTGCATCTCCAACGTCATCCCCGCCATCTCCTGCTCACTCAGCATGTGCCAGTTACACTGAAGCTCTTTCTGATCCCCTCAGGGCTGCACCAGTCTCTACCTCACAGCCTATATATGTGTTATCCCCTCTGCCTTGCTCATTCTGCCTTTTCCACATGATTGGCTCCTTCTCCACTTTTAGTCCTTTAATGTCCAGTCCTCAGAATCCTACCCAGATAGTATTCCCTAAACAGGTCCTGTCTCCTACTCCCAGAGGTTATTTTCTTTAGCAGCACTGTCCAATGAAAATATATGGAAAGCCACAAACAAGCCAGATACATAACTACATTTTCTAATAGCCACATTAAAAGTTTTCAAGAAGGTGACATTAATTTTAATAATATTTTCTTTAAGCCAATATATCCTAAGCATTATCATTTCAACACATAATCAATATGAAATATATGTATATTCATTTTTTTCACACTAAATCTTGGAAATCCAGTGTGTATTTTACACATATAGCAGATCTCAATTCAAACTAACCACATTTCAAGTGTTGACAATCACATGTACCCAATGGCTACCACGCTGAACACTGTTCTACAATATTACCTGCGTACTCTTCAAAGCACTTATCACAATCTGAATTCTTGTTTCCTCACTTATTATCCTGTTACTTCCCAACAGACTATAAGCTCCACAAAAGCAAGAACCTTGTCTGCTTTGTTCAATGTTGTATACTCAGTGGACACAGTGCCTTGCATAGTGAGGGGTTCAATAATATTTGTTGAGCAAATAAATGAACCTCTTCTAGCTTTAATATTCTACGAGTCAATGGCTACCATTAACTCCCAAGCAGACAAATCACTCATTCAGCAACTCTCCTATTTCCTTTCTTCTTTCACATTCAATTACCATCTTAAAAAGAGAAATCTCTTCGCTATCTCTCTCCACATTGCTTCCCGTGTTTTTCAGAAAATAAGACCTAGCCGGACCGTCAGCTCTAATGCATCTTTTGGAGCAAAAATTAATATAAGACCCAGTCTTCTTTTAATATAAGACCAGGTATAATATAGTACTGGGTATAATATAATATAATATAATATAATATAATATAATATAATATAATATATAATACCAGGTCTTATATTAATTTTTGCTCCAAAAGACGCATTAGAGCTGATGGTCCAGCTAGGTCTTATTTCGGAGAGACACGGTACAAGTTCTGTCTAGTCTCCAAGGTCAGTTCTTTGTATAGTGGCTGAGGTAGTGGCACAAATATAACTGCTAACATTACTAAACGTTTACTCTTTGATAAGCATTAGTCTAAGCTTCACAACAGACCTACGTGGTAAGTACCAACATTGGCTCCATTTACAGATGAGGAAACCAAGGCATAGACACGTTAAGAGTCTTTTGTTCAAGGTTATAGCAGCCAGTTATTATTATAGCAAAACAAAGATTCCAAGCAACACGGGGCTCCGGACTCATGACTCCTAATTACCTATTCTCCATACTGCAGAGCTGTCCAATACAATATGAGGCCAGCTACACAGCAATTGTAGTAGCCACATTAAAGCGGTTAATAGTTACATAGTAAATAGAGACAGGTAAAATTTATTTTAAATATATTTTATTTCACCCATTATCCACAATCATCATTTAATCCATGTGGTCAATAACCAATGTTATTGATATAATTAATATGATCACGTGGTCGATATAAAATTTTTACTTTTTTCATACTGAGTCTTCAAATCCAGTGTGATTTTACAGTTCCAGTGCTTCTCAATTCAGACTAGTCCCATTTCAAGTGTTCAGAAGCCATATGTGCTGAGTGGTTACTAATATTGGAAAGAACAGCTCTAGTGTCACTCACAAGAAGCCTCTTTAGGAAATCAAAAGAGGGAGGAAAATTGTTGAGCTGGGAGCTAGCTCTTAATCCCCGCTCTTACTTGTTGAGTGACTTTGGACACATCCCTTCTGCCCTCTGGGCCACCGTTTCCGCCTAAGTACCCCGAGCAAGGGGGACAAGATTCCTAGGGACCCATCCCAGGCTAGACCTCCGAACATCTCCCACCATCTGCAGTTGCCATGGTGACAGCTTTCCACGCTTTAAAATCAGCTTTCACACCCACCAGTTGACAGAGTCCTCAAACAATCCTACCAGATGGTTATTACTGTCTCCGTTTGAGATGCACAAAACCTGAGGCTCAAACAGGGCTAAACGACTTGTCCGACAGCCACGTTCGCCTGTCGGTGGAGAAGCTGGGGCTCCAATGCAAGACAGACCAACGCTGTCCGACCTTCACCACCACAAACGCAACGACTGGAGGAGAGCTGAAGGCGGGGGGTGTGAAGCTAGTCTGGGGCCTTCGAAGAGATGAAGCGACCAGGCCCCGGGGCAGGGTGACAAGGGGCCCGGACTGGAGTTGAGAAGAAGGGGCTCGAGTTGTGAGAAGGAATGGACGGAAAGAGACCAGGAGGGTCTCGAGAGGGAATGAAGTGAAATGAGAGGCTCGGATCTCAGTGGCATGAGAAGCCAGGGGACCCGGGCCCTGGACTGAGATGAGAGGAGGTGAGATGAAGGGATTCTGGCACTGCGACCTGCCACCCCTGCCCGAGGGAGAGTACGGTCCCCCAGCCCTCTCGTCCCTCCTACCTGGTAGCTCAGAAGTTCGCCCACATCCATGGTTCCAGGCCCAGCCAACCACTGGTTCCCTCCACTCACGTCCAAACCGTGGCCCTCTTAGCAGCGGCTCCAGCCACACTGCCGAAAAGCGCCGGGAGCGGGGCCGCAGAGCCAATGAGGGAAAAGTGCGCGCACCACGTGAGCCAGCCACACTGCGGTTAAAGACAGCGCTACCGTAAAGCGCGCTGCATTTGCGACAGTGCTGCTTCCGCCCTGAGCCTGAAGGGGCGGGGAAAGAGGGCGGAGACTTGCAGGAGGGCGGTGCCTTGAGAGAAAAGACCCAAGGAACCAAGATTTATCCAGCGCGCCCCAGATGCAGGGCGGAGTACGGAGTGTTTCACACGTGCTCTCACTTTTTTTCCAATGACTTAGACAGTTTTATCCTTATTTTATCCTCATTTCACAGATAAGCAAACTGAGGCATAGAACTGCACTGTCCAGTACTATACCCACTAACGTCAAGTGGCTGGCTTCTGAGGGCTTGAAATAGGGCTAGCCTGAATTGAAATGTGCCGTAAGTGTAAAAAAAATATACAGTGGATTTTAAGACTTCTATTGATTACGTGTTGAAATATTTTGGATCTACTGGGTCAAATAAAATATAGTTTCGCAAATTTCTTTTTCCTTTTTAAATGTGGTTAGTAGAAAATGTAAATTATATGGGTGGCTCTCTTCTGTGGGACAGTTGTGGCTCAGAAAGGGTATGGTCCAAGGTCACACCACTATTACTGGCTGAAAAACTGTTGGTGATCACATTTCCCTCTTTGGGCTTCTGTTTATTCACCTATGCAAGACCCGGTGGGAACTGGATGATCCAGAAAGAGGTTTTCTGTGGGAGAAAGTGGCCCATCATTGAAGCAAATCACTCGGGATTTAAATAAGGGTCTACCTTCAAAGGGTGTTAAGCCTCTCCCCCAGTCCCCTTGGCCATTAGCCCTTTGCCCTTCATGTTCATATTTGTCTTAGTCCCTTCAGGCTGCTGTGAAAAAAATGTCACACCCTGGGTGGCTTATAAACAACACAATTTATGTCTCATGGTTCTGGAGGCTGGGAAGCCCAAGATCAGGGCGGTGAGGGACTACTTTGTGGCTCATGGACGGTGCCTTCTCACTGTGTCCACACGTGGCACAGGAGGTGAGGGAGCTTTTTCCAGCCTCTTTTATAAAAGCATTAATCCCATTCATGAAGGCTCCACTTTTATGACCTAGTCATTTCCCAAAAGCCCCACTTCCTAACACTGTCAGCTTGGGAGTTAGGATTTCAACTTACAAATTTGGAGAGGACACAAATATTCCGACCCTAGCCACATTTATAACCATCTTCCCCACCCCATCTTTACTATCTCCAGTTATACAGGAATTATTTTTATTCTTCAAAGTGCTAGATCCTCTCCTTTTCTGTCGGGCTACACCTCATCCAATTCTTTCTCATCCTTCACGTCTCACATGTCACTTTCTTAGAGTAACTCAACTCACCTTTAGTCCAAGTAGGCACCCTCTTCTCATTATTCTCTTTCCTAGCATCTCCTGTACTGCACATATATTTGCTTTTGTAATTTTGTACTTAGTGGTTGATTACTTGTTTATCGACAGCCTCATTTGTTGGGACCCAGGCTCTGTGAGAGTAGGAATTACAGATATGGTGTTCACCATTAAATCCTGCTACAAGAAGCCTAGCACAGTGCCTGACACGGGGAAGTTTCACAACGAGCCTTATGGGTCATAGTAAGAAGACCAAATTTAATGCTAGGAGCATTGGGAAGATATTGAAAGGTTTTAAGCAGAGGAGTTTTGTGATTTTTTTTGTTTGTGTTTTAAGAATCACCTATGCAATCTGCTTGGAACTGAGTTATTTCAGTGTCTTTTCCCGTCCTCCTTAGCTGTAAGTAGGGACTGTGCCTTGTTTTGGGAGGCGGGATAGAGTCATGGTGGGGGTATGCCCTTTGGAACTGACCCTTTTAGAATTATGTCCTAGTTCTTGGTATGCTGGAGCCGACTTGTATAGACAGATGTGCAAGAAGCTATGGTTACATTTTCAGGGAATTTGCAAGCAGATTGACATCAGCTTGGTTTCTTGAAATCAGCCGTAACGGGAGTGTTTAGATCATGGAAATCAACAAATGCTTCAAATCAGGGATATTGGTTTTTCAGAGAGTTGGTTATTAAACATTTACCAACACACCACTGATTCTGCCTCTAGTCAAAGTTCTACCACATCCACCTGTGTGCCCTTGGTCAAGTGACTTTCTCTCTAAATTGCAATGCCCTCATCTGTAAGGTGAGTCATTCATTCACTCAACAAGTATTTACCGAGGGCCTACTCAATACCAGACATAATTCTAGGCTCTGAGGATATAAAAGTTTATAAGAGAAAATTCCTGCCCTCTTGGAACTGACATTCTAGCTTGGAAGGAAACCTAAGGAGGAAGAAGATATCATTATGATCCTTATTTTACAGGAGTGAAAACAGAGGCACGTGACTTCACCTCTATATTCCTGATTGACTCACCTGTAAAGTAGAGATTCAACAGAATTTACCTCATAAGATTAGGGGGAATTTACATGAAATGCTGTATGCAAAGCCCTTAGCACAGTGCCTAGAACAGAAAAATGCTCAATTGATGTTTGATGTTCGTATTATGAGGAGTTGAGCAGGACTCGGGGGAATGTTGGGGAAAAGGAAACCATTCCTTATACGCTTTCCTTTGCAGGCATTCAAATCTTGTCTGTGTGTGTTTAGAGACCAAGCCTGAAAACACAGAATTATAAGGCAAACCCCTGTGAGAACCAGGTTCAGTGAGCACCCTGGAATGGGGATAATGTGCCCTGACATGGAAGGTTTTCCAGAGGAGGGGCCATTTGGACAGGGTTTAAAAGATGAGGAGTGTTGCCCACAGAACATGGTGGGAGACTGGTGACGCAGGCAGAGGAAACAGCATGAGAAAAGATATGGTAGTTGGACCATTTCTTGTAGACAGGGCATAGGATGTGTGGCGGGAATGGTGGGAAATAGACAGGAGAGGGTGACTGGGGAAGATTATGGATGGGGTCGCCAGATTTAGCATGTAAAAATATAGGGTACCCAGTTAAATCTGAATTTCACTTAAACAACAACAATCAAAAATTTAGTATAAATATGTTCCATGCAATATTTAATATCGTACTAAAAACCTTTTTGAAATTGAAATTTAACTGGACATGCTATATTTTATCTGGCAATCCCAATTATGGAGGATGTTGAATGCCATGGTAAGATATTTCAATTTTATCTTGATGAGAGAGTCCATTAAAAATTCCTTGGGAACCTCCCTGGGGATGAGACTTGGAGCACGACTCCTTCAGGTCTCAGCTTAATGTCAGCACATCAGAGGAGTCTTCCCTGACTAGGAGATCTAAGACAGTTCCTCCTTCCTTCAAGATTCTCTATCAAAATTCCTGACCATTACCTTCAGAGCACTTGAGATTTGTGTTTCTATATTTATTTGCTTTTTACTCATTTGGGATCTGTTTTCCCTTCCGTATTCTAAGCTCCAAAACAGGTTGCTGTTTTGTTCGCCATAATAACCTCAGAATCTAACATAATACTTAGCACTTAACTGGCCCTCACTAAGTAGTTGTTAATTTAATAAATGAGGCATTCAATCTACTGATTGATTGATTGATTCATTCATTCATTCATTCCTGGCACTAATATTATCAAATACCTTCATATCTCTACCCCAAATCCTAACAATATGCTATTCCAATTTTAAAGATGAGGAAATGGAAGTCCAGAAGAGCTATGTGTATACTAAGTGAAATAAGCCAGACAGAAATACTTTATGATCTCATTTATACGTGGAATCTAAAAATAAAAGACAAAACAAACAAAACGGGTTCATGGATATAGAGAACAGATTGGTGGTTGCCTGAGTGGGGGTGGGGAGTGGGCGAAGTGGTTGAAAGAGGTCAAACAGATACAAATTTTCAGTTATAAAATGAATTAATCATGGGGATGTTATGTCCAGCATGGTGAGTATAGTTAATAACACTGTATTGCATATTTGAAAGTAGCTGAGAGTGGATTTTAAAAGTGCTCATCACAAGAAAAAGATATTTTGTAACTATATATGGTGAACAGATGTTAACTCAACTTATCATGGTGATCATTTTGCAATATCTACAAATATCGAATCATTACATTGTACACCTGAAACTAATATAATATTATGTCAATTATACCCCAAAACAACAACAAAAAACTAACAAGGGAACAACAACAAAAAGCTAGCTCCGTGCTATGCATCCAGCAGTCCAAAAACATGTATTGATGATGCTAATTTCAGAGTGGCATCCACGAGAGAGATGGGAGAAAGGCACCACCCAAGAGACGAACTGCTGTGCTGTAACCATTTTTAAAAAATGTAATATGGAAGAATTATCCCTTCCAGAAAGTTTTTAAATAGCTATGGGCTTTCGGTGCTCTAAGATGTAATCAGAGTTGCTACCTCCATCTTTCATTGCTTTAGTAAATTATTTATTGGAAAAGCCTTAAAGAAAATATTCTCAAAAAAAAAAACTCATAAAGTATATTTATCACCAATATTGAGCTCCTACCCTGCAATTGTGGACTGATTGGAAACATGACAGTGATGAAGAAATCCTGACTCCTCAATTTAGGCATTGAATGAGTGGGGAAGGGTTACAGGAAGAGCAGTAGAAAGAGTGATATGTTTTCTGGGGAGCAGGATACAGTTTTGGGGGTTCAGGAGGAGTCCCTGTTCCCTCTGCCACTCATTCCCAAAATCTAGGTCCCTGGATCCTCTCTAATCTAATATTTTTATAAATAGTTCTGAAAACTGATATGTAGAGAGCTTAGTTACTAGCCCACAGTCAATAGAGTTTGTAACTGGCAATACTCCAATCCAAGCCTGTCTGACTACGCATTTCACAGTAGGGATTTGGGCTCAGTTAAACTTTCAAATAGTACTAACACTTATGACCCAAGCAGGATGATTATTGAGTGCTAAATAATAATTATCTCTCCCAGCAGGCACTGGTCTCAATTAGACACAAGGAAAATTTATGTTTTTAAATACACTGGGAGCCAAGTAAGAACTCAATAGTCATGGATATGCAGTGAAAAGGAATTAGTTCAGGGGTTTTTGGAGGTGTGATAGTAGAATTGGATTGTGTTTTTAAAAAAGTCCTCATCTTTTAACAACACATTGTGAAATTTATGTATGAAATAATATGATGACTGGAATTTGCTTCAAAATAATCCAAGGTCGGGGGAGGTGTGGGTGTGGGTGATAATTGGTGAAGCTGGGTGATGGATACATTGCAGCTCATGTTATTATTCTCCTAGCAACAGGATGACAGCAGCCGTTCCAAGAATGACAACACCAAGAATAAGAGAGATCGTCTTTTCCTGAGGCTTCTTCTTAGGGGGAAGGGAGAAGGAAGAAAGAATGCAAGTAGGGACCAACTGTGTCCATTGCACAAGGAAAGGATTCTGTGGTCAAGTGTGTAGGGCTGCAAAAGTCATGAAAACTGGTTCACAATGACTCACAGTTTCATGAACCTCTAATTCTGAGGGGCTCCCCTCATTAATACCCCACACCAATGATCTTCATGAGTCAAACCTTCCAGAGATGGCTTCATAATAAGGGCTGGAGAGAACCATTTATGCAATCGCTAATCGGGGGTCAGTGAAACGTCTTTGGTGAAAACTTCTGGCTTGGGAAGTAAGCAGGCTCCTTAGCCAGTGAGCTGAAGTGTCTTAGCACTAAGGATGTGTATTAGTTATCAATTGCTGTGTAACAAGTTACCCCATGACGTAGTGGCTTAAAGTAACAATGAACATTTATTATCTCACATCGTTTCCGTGGATCAGGACTTTGGAAGCTGCTTAGCAGGGTAGCTCCAGATCAAGGTCTCTCTTAGATTGTAGTCAAGATGTCAGTCACTTCCAAGATGGCTCATTCCCATGCCTGCAGGTTGATGCTGTCTGGTGGCCAGACACGGCAAAGTGCTGCCATGTAGATCTCTCTATCTACTTACCTGGGTGTTCTCATAACATGGTGGCTGGCTTCCCCCAGAGCAAATGACCCAAGAGAGATCAGGGTAAATGCCACGATGTTTTTTGTGACCTAGTCTCAGAAGTCACTGTCCATCATTTCTGCAATATCCTATAGGTTGCACAGGCCAGACCTAGTCATTGTGGGAGGAGGCTACCAGGGCATGAATGCCAGGAGAGAGATTCTTTGGGTCCATCTTGGAAGTGGAGCCTCCAGTCCCCATCAAGCTTTCAGATGACTGCAACCCCGGCTGACATCTTGACTGCAACTGGTCCTAACTTCCTAATCCACAGAGACAGTGGGATAATAAATGCTTTGGTATTTTAACCTCCTACGTCTTCAGGTAATTTGTTATGCAACAATAAATAGATACACAAAGTCGAAGCTAGGTTAGGTACAGAAGAGTGATAGTCCCATCATTGACAACTACTATGACCTATTGATAAACTAAGCATTTGGCTAATACTCAAACTCCCTGAACTATTCCTGGCAGATATCAATGAAGGCAGAGGATCATAGAGAATCACAACACACATCGGTATGCTAAAAGCTCCAAATAGTCTTGGAGGGGGAAATCTGTCTAACTTTGCATCATCCAATGTTTTCCAAGTTCCTTTTGACCCCAGAAGCCGTTTTTCATGTAATGCCTGTTAGTGTCCGGAGGAAGTAGTGTTATGAGACACACACCTTAGAAAGACTGATCTATGTCAACCTCTTCAGAAGTTTCAGGAAATCCTCTACTCAGTGAAATCTCACATTTTTGCTTAGGAAAAAAATCTATCTGTATCTATGCACATATTTAAAGACCTAAATGTTTCCAAGCCTGACATCCTGAGCATGTAAATGATGTCATAGGGACATTACTTCATATTCTCTGACTCAGGGCTTCCACCAGCGCCCGTGTAATGCCCAGCTCTCATAAACGACTGAGTTCCTTCGGGGTGTGCATATGACCATGTATACACCTGGCTGGTCCTCTCAAGGGATCCTATGCTCTGGCTTCTTCATTGGCACCTGCTGCTCCCAAGTCATTGAAAGGAAGCTTCACCCCTGCCACTGGCACGGCATTGTGCTCTGGCACTGCAGAAGCAGCAAGGACCCCAGAGGTTCCTTCTTGGGTCCTCACAACAGCAGAGCCACACTGTGTCCTGAGGAGCTATGGAGTATAGGCATCTCTCCTCAGTGCTGAGTAGCACTTATCATCTGGACCCCAAAGCAGGTCTGCTTGTACCCGGCATCTCACCACGTCTATCCACAGCATCTCCCTATGAGGTCGGACTTCATCCCTGACTCAGCCCGGGGATGATCAAACCATGAAGAAGGCTCCACTTCCAAGTTAGACCCAGTCAGTCTCCCATCCTGGTATCGGCACCCTGTGTACATCAAACAGTGGGCACTGTCTTATCCTCCCAATTCCCCATCTACCGTCAGGGGGCCACACACAAAACCTCAAAGAGTCTTCCCTCCTCCCCACCCCCATTGCTCCCTTCCCCTCCTCCTCCTCACCCCCATCACCTGGTGGTGAGGGCATCAGTCCATCAGACTCTAAGCCCGATTAGAGATCTGCTGGGCCCCCCTCTCTGAATCTCACATAAAGAGATGAAATTAGTGACAATAGTCACTAATACACTAATATACAGACACTGTATATTATAGTGTCTGAGCAGGGGGCTTTGAATGGCTTGAATTTTCTTCTTTCTGTTTATTTGTATTTTCTCCATTTCTATGCTGAACAAGCATTACAGGAGTAAACAATAAAATAAATCTATAAAATCTATAAATATCTATAGAGGTAATAAAATAAAAATAATTTTTTATCTCCATGCTATTTATTGAAGTTATGTGTAAAGCCACGTAGTCGGCTTTGTACAATTACACCGATGTGTCCGCTGTGGGTACACACGGTCCAACCCCCGCCCCCCCCCACGCCTCTAATCATCCCATTTGTCTCCGTGATAAACAACCCCTGTTGCTATTTTTGGTATAGGTTTTACAGAGCTTGTTACTGTTTATATTTATGTTATATGTTTTTTTATTTATACCACCACCTTCTTCCAGAAAGGATTTAAGGTGACTTACAAAGATACATAAAACACAGCGAGGCAGCATAAATTAAAAGGTGTACGAAAAAGAAAAACATGGAGGAGAGCATAAAAGAGATAGGAATGAAGCTAATTCAAAAACGCTCACACAGAGTCCTGGCGGCTCACTCTGGGGAGAGCACCACCAGTTGGTTGCAAGAAGCTAACTAGCAAATATGAAAACAGAACGCTGTCCTTTAATTAACTGGTTCCGCCTACTGCAACCAGCTCATCTAGTGGTTTTTTCAAACTATGCTCCTTTGCAACACTTCCATGAACTGGGCCCAGCTGTTCTAAAAATCCAGCTGTGGAGGTCTGGTGGTTGTAAGCCAGTTTATGGAGGGAAGAGTTCATAGGTAGACCTCTCTTCATGTGCAGTTATCCCTCAGGGTATTTCCCTCCATTTAAGTACCTGCTTCTGAAACTTTTTTATGGCAGAATCTTATACAAGATGGTATTTGATTTTAGCTCAAAATTGTGCATTTACTCATTTTTACATTAATGTGTCAACATTTCATAGTATTCTGCAAGAAAGACATACATTTTTCAAAATTTCTCCACCAAGAAAGTTGGGGAATACCCGGTTCAGGCTGTCTGTAAGAATTCAATTGAGCAGCCATGTTTGAGAACCAGCAATGTACCAAGCACTGTACAGTAAAGCATATGCCTTCCAGAAACTTACAATATAGTGGAGAGACCCATGCATCTTGATGTATTTTTTTGTCACTCTGTGACTTCTTTTTGAACTAATACAGAGTGAGTCAAAAAAATGTATACACATTTTAAGAAAGAAAAAAACTGTATTAAAATAGTAATAATATATATACAGATAACAAAAGATGAGTATAAGTCATATGTATACATTATTTTTGGCACCCCCGGTATTTCCCTAGGTTTGTATCCTAAAGGCTAGGGAATAAAGACTTAACTGCACTCATTCAACAAATACTTATTGAAGACCTACTAAGTAGAAAGCAGCATCATTTCTATTTTGCCTATATTCTGGAGTCAGAATCCTGGCTCTTGCACATCTAGCTGCGCAACCCTGGGCAAGTCACTTCACCTCTCTGAGACTTTTCCATCATGTATAAAATGTGGGTACAAACAGCGTGTTAATCAAAGTAGTCTGCTATAAAAACAACAAAATGGATGTTTATTTCTTGCGTATAAAATTGTCCAGTGTGGATGTTTGACACATGGCCTTTCCTTCACACGTTATTGACTCAGGCATCTGGGTCCTTTTCACTTTATGGCTTCACCACCATCCCCTATGGCCTTGAAGACTTTTTCTTCCAGTAGATGGCTGGGGAAAGAGAACGTGGAGAATCATGAGAGATGTATATAGAGGCTTAGACTGGAAGCGTTGTAGTTTACTTCCGCCCGCACCCCATTGTCCAGAAAGCAGTACATGGACACTCCTAACTGTAAGAAAAGTCAGGAAATGTAGTCTCTCCATGGGCCCGTGAAGAAGAGAGAGTGAGATTCAGTGAATTATTAACAATCTGCCTCAAACCCTTACCTCACAGTGTTACTGAGGATTTGGTAAGAATGACTATGTCTGGCACAGAGTAGCTACTCATTTAACATTGGTGTAGGAAGGCATGTGCTGTATTTGTGCAGTAATAGCATATGTATTAAGCGTCCAAACCATGTGTCAGGCACTGGGCTTCTGTTTCATCGCTGAGGCTCCAAACAACCATACAAGGCCAGAAGAGTACTAGAGAGTACTTTTTATAGACGGGAAAACTAAGATTCAGAGAAGATAAGCAGCAGCCCAAGGTCACAATGCTAGAAAGAGCTGAGCCAGGATTCAGACCCAAGTTAGGATAACTCAAAAGCCTGTGGTCTTTTCACCAAATCATGGAATTCACAGAATATATGGGTATGGACTACAGGGAGGGAGCTGCCTTGGGCCAGTCTTCATACAAGGTTGCATGCAAAAGGAACACACACAAACAAAACAAAACAAAAAAACACCTTCAAAAGTTTCTGGCAAAACAGCAAAGCATTATTAAATAACAAGCATGAACATTTCCTAACAATCTTCCTCATCTATTTCTAGCCCCTGGTCTAGTCTATATACCACCAAATCTCTCTTCTCTTATCCTTCCCTCTCAAATTTCAGTCTGCTTCTCTCTTGCTTCCTCTCCCTAACTTGTGCCCTTCCGATATGACTCAACTTAGGCTCTTAGGTTTCTTTTGAATTTATCTCTGTACTCAATATCCCAATTGGCACAAGAAAGGATACCAACAAAATCCTCATTCATCAATTCATTCAGTCAACAAAATATTTATCAAGTTCTTGCTATACAGCAAGCAGTGTTCCGGGCTCTGGGATTCAGAGTCTTGTAGGAAACACAGACATTAATCACATAATCACACAAATAAAGGCTAAGAAGAAAAGGAAGACAGTTCACTGAATGGAGAGTGGAGGCACCCGGCCTGGGAGAGGTAGTAGACTGCGTGGAGATATAACGGATGTGTAGGAATTATCTAGGTTATGTGGAAGGACCAGGCAGCAGGATCTCCGTGTGCCACGGTCCTGTGGTGAGAGAAAGCACATCTGAGTAACAGAGAGAAGGCCAGGATGGCTAGGGCCCAGGCAGTGAAGGGGGCAGGTAGCGGAGGTAGGCAGAGGCCAGCCCACTCAATCCTTATAAAGTGGAGAAAAGGATTTGGGTCTTTACCCCAAAGAGCATCAGGGGTCTCTAAGTCAAGAAATGTGTCTGTAAAGATGTGTTATCAGTGCCTCTCACCCATATGTGCTTACATTTCAGTGTATACTATGCAGTTCCAAATGCCAACACCTGTGTTTCTTTACCTGCGGCCCTGTTCTGAACATGCCTTGCCTGCCTGTGGAGCAGGTCAGCGGTTCCAGAAAGTCAACACCCCTTCCCAGCCTCCCTCTCCAGAATAGCCCTCAGCCTGAGAGGGCTTTAGCAGATAAACACCCAGCTCCCTCACTCCTCGGGTGAGATAACTCTGACCTACGCGTTGTTCACTGGTCCCGGTGGTCCCCAGTGGGATCAAGCCCCCGGGGCCCACAGTGCAACCTGCTGTACAACCCCTGGACTGGCTGCCTTCCCTTCCCTGGCTTAGTTCCCCACTCTCCTGCCGATGTTTCTTGGGATTGCTCCCCAAATAAACTCTGTCCATTTGAATCCGTATCTCAGGCTGTTAGGAGATGCTAAATAAGATAGTCTCTCACAAGGATGATGGGTTTGAGGGCCAGGGGAGGATGAGGTAGACCAGTTGTCGAGGCAGGACCATGCTGCGTTGGACTGAGTGGCTTTGGGCTGAGAGAAGTGGAGGTAGAATCAGCGGCACCACGCTGTACAGTGGCTGTGCAGGCAAAGGAGGGCGGTGTGAAGGCAGTCTCCCGGGCTCTGTCCTCCCTCGTAGCGAGGGCTAGGGGAAAGGTCAAGAATACATATGTTAATATTTTTGTGCGTGACACAGAACAGCTTGTAATCACCAGATTTTCTGGAACTCTCTGCTGTCTTCTCGCCCTGCTTTGACTCGTCAGACTCTAGAACAACCTGGCTGCCATCATCCAGGGAAGCCTGTGTTTGCTCCTGCGGGGCAGGATCCAATAACAGTGTTCCTATCCAATAAAGGCGGCTGGTGCACAGGGACAAAATATTGAATTAAAAACAATACCAGAACCGCTGAGCTCGCGCCACCCCTGAACCATGTGTGCGTGCCTTTGCTCCGCAAGCTGGTAACAGGAGCCCCAGGGAAATTCTGTCCAGGAGAGCAAGGAAGAGGGAAGAGGGGGCAGGGGGGAAGCAAACTCTTAGCTACAGTTGGCTGAGTTAGCCCAGCGGAGCAAGAAACCCGGCCCTGAGCTCTTGGCCCTGGCCTTGGTCCTGTCTCCATGACGCTACCTTCAGGGAGGGACTCTGAGATCCTCCGAGATCAGGCGTTCTTGGGTTTGCAGCCTGCCGCCACCATACTAGTTGACTATGACCTTGAGTAAGTCCTTAGATATTCTGAACTTCAATTTTTTGTTGTTTCAAGGCCCAGCCCATGCCAGCACTGTACTTGGTGCTTATTTAATCCTAACAACTATTCTATTACTATCTTACAGATAATGGAGCCAAGGCTCAGAGAGGTTAGGTAACTTGCTCAGGGTCACACAGCCAGGGATAGCCGATTTCAGATAACATTGTGTGAACCTTGCACATGCCCTGTTAACCATTACATGCTAGTCTCCTTCAGATAAGAAATCTCCCATTTTCAAAGCGCTGGGGGATCCCCATGCCACTGGGGAGAAGGTGGTGCTCTCTCTCTCTCTCTCGAGCTTTCTTTAATATAGCATCCAGTCTCACACCTTACTATGTCCTCTCTCTTCTGCACTTGTTCATCCCCAACTCCTGAACTCTTCACTTTCCTCCAACCCTTCACCAGCCCAAAAGTACAAACGCCTCTCCTTGGCCTTTGGCTGGCCACTTCCCACCACCGTCTCATTACCTTCCAGTCACTGCACTTGACATCTCGAGCTTGCTCATCTCTGTAGCCTAAAGTACCTCACCTGCCTCCACGGAGGCTTATCAAGGTATCTCCCCAACCCAAACCGTTGTTTTCAGGAAGAATTCTGATGCCTATTGTTAATCAACCATGTTCCAAAAGCCTGAAGCTCAGATGGGGTCCAGAATGGAGCTCAGGGTTTGGAGCTTTTAAGTATTGGGGCTGTTGAGCCACAGTCATGGACATGAACAGGGTCACCCAAGGAGAGTACGTGGGGTGAGAAGGGCAGAAGCCATGCCAGGGCCTCGGGGACAGGTTCAGACTCCTGGCCAACACTGGAAAAGGAAAGAAGGAGGTGGTTGCACAAATCCATGATCAGGGCTGAGACCCTGGAATGGGGAGGGCAAGCGAGACCCTGGGAAGCATAGGAGCTTGGAAGGGTGTCAGTCGGGATTCTGTCATTGGGACAGAAGTCCACGTTGAAGTAGTCAAATAAAAAAGGAGATTATATTGGCTCCTGGCATCGAAGAAAGATTAACTCCTCCAGGCGTAGGCCGGGCAGTGGTGCCCTTGGGCCTCAGGAAATCAGGCACCATAGACTCAGAGGCTGCTAGAACCCTCTCTCCCTCATTTGCTTCTGCTTTCCTCATCCTCTCACATTCCATTCTCACTCCATTCACATTAGTGGGAAGTATGACTACCTATACCGTCCAGATTTAAATCCTACAACTTGTCCCTTGGAAAGTGACTGGCTCTGCCCCTAGGTTTAAAAATCCGATGGAAGGTTTCTGATTGGTTTAGCTTTGGTTGGATGGATGTCCACCTCTGGCCCAATGAACTGTGGCCAGAGGGGTGAAGCCAAGTGAAAACATGCCTATTCCTTTGGGGCCCATAAGATACAGGAAGGAGGCATGGTTCCCTGAAGGGGGCTCAGTGGGAGGCGGGGTAAGGGTGTGGGTGTGGCAGGATAGACATAGGCCCAATACAACAACAGACGTCCTTGACACCAGGAAATAACTGACTTCAGCATTAAATCCAAGGCGTGCCTCTCAGAAATGAAAATCACTATGGTAGAAAGCCAAACAGAAAGTCGGACAGAGCAAGGAGGGAGAGCAAAGGCTCTGCCCAAGTCAAAGAGACCCAAAGAGTATGGGGTGGCCCAGGGCTTCGCCTCATTGTCTGCTGGCTACAAGGCCCAGGCTGGTGTGGCTATGGCTGCTCCTGTCTGGTGGACCCTTAGCCTTTAGTGTCACCTGCTTCTCATTACAATCAAAGACCTTGAGTTGCAGAATAACTTAGTTGCTTGCGATGTGAAAGGTCCAAGCAGCCCTGGACAGAGGGAAAGTCCCCTATGTAGGTCCACCTGTGGCTGACGTAAGACCACAGAACCTCAATCCACCCATGATAAGTCTGCCCGAGAGGGGAATGATATGGTGAGCGCCCTGACCTGACTCCAGCACCTCCCTTCTCCTCCTCCAGATTCACGAATGCAATTCCAAAACCCGGAAACCAACACAACCACCAGTGCTATGGGAACTGCATTTGGGCAGTGGGGATCAGATGAGTCTACTCTTAGGGTGAGAATGGGGTGAGTATAAAGACTTCCACAGAAGCCAAAAATTTAATAATGAAAATAACAATGGCAATCACCAGCATGATAATATAGTTAAGTACTTATTATGCACCCTGTACTGGGCTAAGCAGCCCTTTTTGTCTATTACCTTATTGTATCATCAAAGCCCTATGATGTGAGTATTATTCTCATCCCCAGGAATGAATCTCACAGACATTAAGTGGCTTACCCAAGGTCACACAGCTAGGAAGTAGCCAAGCTGGGACTTGAACCCAGCTCCGTCTGACTGCCAAGACTTAACCCCAGCTTCAACTCCTCCCCCAGGCCTGAGCTGTGAAAACAATCACATGGCTTGGCATTCTCTTTATTTCTTGTGTCAGTCAGAATGCTCTGGGCTGCCAAAATGAAACCATCAACTTAGCTGATTAACAATAAGAAAAATGCATCAACTCGAAGATTAACTTCCATTCAGTGGCTCAGTGATGTGCCTTCCATCCTCCCACTGGCTCGGCTGCCATACCTCCAGGCATCAGGTACAGACAGGACCACATCCTGGAAAAGAAGAGGAACTTTCTCTATCTCAGAACAAGAAAACCTTTCCCAGAAGCCCTTGAGCAAACATTCCTTATATCTCATTGCCCAGAATTGTTCCCATTCATGTCTCCAAACCAGTTACTCACAGGAGAAATGGAAACTTTGTGAATGGATTGATAAGGTCCGTGATCATTTGTTTAAAATCATTTCCCCCAAAATATTCAAGGTTTTATCCGAAAGGAGATAAAGGACGGTGACTGGTTTTGGGTAAGCAAATGAAACTGTCTGCTACTCCTCTCTTTTCTCTTTCCAATCCCTAACATCCTTTTTCTCTACCAGTTAACATTTTATTCACCCTTCAAGAATCAACTCAAATATTGTCTCTTCCAGGCAGTCTTCCCTGACTTTTTCCCCATCACATCAATTGCTCTCTTCCCTGTGCTTCCAAGGAAATTAGCACGTGCTACTTATGGTACTTATGTGGTCTTTATGACATCATTATGTAGTGAGGTCAGGCTTTATAGTAATTGGACTCAGGTTCAAATCCCACGTATGTTACTTCCTCTCTTCACACCTCAGCTTCCTTATCTGTAAAAGTATACATTCCTTTTTAGGCGATTTTGAAGATTAAGACAAGCAATGTGTCTGAGATTATTATCAATAATCTCCTTGGAAGGGAAGGAAGGAGGGAGGAAAAAAAGAAACTATCAGGCTGGAGAAGGTAAAACTCAACTCTCCGCAAGGAAAGCAAAAGTCATTCCAAGGTGCCGACCACACAGCCCCCTTCCCCGGAAGCTCCCCTCCCCTGATTCTCCCAAGAAAGTCGTTTGTCATCCCCAAAGTCATTTGGCTTAGAGAGAAGGGGGAGAGGCAGTGGCAGGGTCTGTATTGTGCCTGCCCTACTGCCATCCATCACCCGGCCGACAGGAACTCACCTCCCACAAATAAAGTTATGACAAGCGTCCCCAACCCATTCTTTCAGCCATCGCCTCCCTGTTTCCATCATCTCTGACATTATAAGCCATCAGCCAAGCTGTTTGTCATGCCTCTGACAGGGTCTTCGCATCTCGGGCAGGAGGGCTCTGCTAAGGTATGGCTGAATTCAAGGGTGGGTTTCTGACCCCCACCTGCCATTAGTGACCTCGAGCGATTTCACATGTGCTTGGGAAAGGGTTTTTTCCCAAGGAACAGGGGTCCAGAAGTTGAGCAGAACTGGAGGGGAACTGAACATTCATCCCTTTATCCATTAAGCAAATATTAGTGAATATCCCTACTGTGCCCGAACCTGTTTTAGGTATAGCTGCAGCCACAAAGAAAAATCATGCACAGTCTTTGCCCTGGAGCAGTGCCTAGTGGAGGAGTGGAAAACAAGCCATGTCATGGGCAGTGCCTGCACAACTGTGGCAGAGGCAGGGGACAATGAGAGCACAGAGATGGGTAGGAACATCGGGAGGGCTTCCTGGAAGAGGTGACATTTGAGCTGAGACCTGCGGAACAAGGAGGAAAGACATGAGAGTGGGGGTTCCTTGCTGAGTGATTCCTTGAAAGATCCCCTTCCTTCTCTGCAGGGTTGTCTACCTATAAGCCTCAAATGGCAGACTGGAGTGGCGGTTTAGGGAAGGGATAAGAATCACATGCCAGGCAAATGGAATGGCATGAGCCAAGATCCTGTATTAGTTTCCTAGGGATATTGTAGCAAATTACCACAAATAGGTGCCCCCAAAACAACAGAAATGTATTCTCTCACTGTTCTGGAAGACAGAAATCTAAAATTAAGGGATTGGCCGTGCTGGTGCTCTCTGGAGGCTCTGAGAGAGAATCTGTCTCAGGACTCTTTCCTAGCTTCTGATAGTTGTGGGCAAGCTTCATGTCCCTTGGCTCATACATGCATCATTCTAATCTCTGCCACTGCTGTCTTCACCTGGCCTTCCCCTCTATGTCTCTATCTCAAATCTCCTGTCTCTTTCTCTTATAAGGACATTGGATTTAGAGCCTACCCTAACTCCAGGATGACTGCATCTGGAGATTCTTAACTTAATTACACCTACAAAGACCCTATTTCCAAATAAGGTCACCTTTGCAGGTACCCGGGGTTAGGTCTTGGACATATCTTTTTTTTGGGGGGGGGGGACATCTCCTGCTCTTTCCCTTCAGGCTTAGGGATGCTAGAGGCTCCCCATTATTACCAGCCCAGAGGAACGGCCCTATTCTTTGTTGGATTCTCTAAACACTATTGACCCCTTTGTAAGTAGCCCCTTTATTGTAATTTCCTGAAATTATAATTTGAGTGCCTCTGTTTCCTTTAAGGACCCCGCCTGACACACTCCGGCAGCTCATGGCTCTGCTTGACCCTCCTCTTCAGGTGGTGAGGAAGCCCCCCACCTGGTAGACTGTCACCTTGGTGGCCCTCGGTAACCACGCCTCCCAGTACTGGTGCCCTTGTCAGCCCCCTCCTACATTGAATGCTGGGCTTGACAATGTGCTGACAACATGATTGGCCAATGGTATATTAGCATCTGTGATACAAGGAGGGGCTTCATAAGCACTTGCCCATTCGTGCCTGCCGTGAAATGCTCCCTCTTGAGAGCCTGCTGCCATGCTATAAGGAAATCTAGGGTATCTTGCTGAAGGGAGAGACCATGAGGAAAGGTCCCAGAAGATGACATCCCACATGGAAGGATAACTGAGATATTCCAGGTAACAGTCACCACACGGGTTCCAAACCCTGAGAAAGGCCTTTATCATAACCGGGATGGCAGTCTACCCCAGGAGAATGAGGTATTTACCCCTAACATTGTTTAGCATTGCTAGCAACCTGTAATGCGGGGTCTCAGCTCCCCCTCCTCATACAAGAACGCAGGATATGGTGAGGCCAAAAAGGAACATCAATGGAGCCATGGAAAGGGGGTTCATACCACTATAGTCTCGCTGGTGGCTGGGTTGGAGACACAGGAAGCAGGAGCCACACCACTCGCAACCTGCCGGCTGCTTCTCTGCCAACCAACCCACCCCCAAGTGTAGCCACGGCAGTTACATTGGTGGCTAATGGCTAACCGGTAACAGCTGATGGTCACTCCACCACAGCAGATGGCCATCTGGTTACATCTGATGGCCATCTAATAACCGAACCGGCACCTTTCCACTTGAGGCTAAGAGCCTGGAAACTGCTCTCTGGAACTGTCCCCACACAACCAGTGATGATAAAAAGCAGAGTGAATTTTAGTCAGTGTTATTACCATCTTTAAGCTTTCTGCAAAAAAATGCTTCTCTTTATTGCCTGCACCTGTGGTGGAGCACTCCCACCTCCCTCCCTTTAGCCCCTCCTCTGCCTCCACCCCCTCCACCCCTGCCTCACCCCCAACCCCCGCTATTATTGCTTTTGGCCTTTCCAGTCCAGCCACAGCTAAATGTAGCCACTCAAGAGACTCCAGTCAACACCACATGGAACAGAAGCACCACTGTCAACCTACAGAATCCTGAGAAATAACAAATCATTGTTGCTTTAAGCCACTAAGCTTTGGGGTGGTTTGTTACACAGAAATGAATAACTGAAAACATGCCAACAGCTTCAGTTCTACATTGTTTCAGATTCAAAAGTCCTGGAATTCACTCTGATTGGTTCCCCTCTGGTCATGTGCCAGCTATGAACCAATTGCCTGACATGGGGAATGTGATTTGATGGGCTTAGCCTGGGTCACAAGTGGAAACCCACTTGGACCACATGGACGCCCAGTGGGGAAGGGGGAGGGTCCTAAAGGAAGATGAGGGGAAGGGGCTGGATGCTAAGGACACTTTGTGGAAATGAAGCTCTGGGAAAATCATCCTTGGTGCTCCCCAACCAGCCACCATTTATACCTACAAGAAATGGATAAAAGTGGATCCCCAGTGCAAAGGACCGCTATGGTGAAAAGACCATAAAACTTTGGCCATGGACAGACCTGGCTTCCAACTCTAACTTCCTTTTTGGATGCTGCTTTGGGCTCTAATCAACCTCTGTGAACTCATCTGTAAAATAGGTTAGTTACTTCCTGCACAGATGGATGGTGGGGGGGGGGGAAGGGGGGTGTTCAATCATATCCTGGCTATTGTAATACACAGAGAGGGACTGCCAGACAGCCTTTCATAGGAGGGCGCGCTGCCCGCCATGGGGAGTGCCGTCAGTAGACAGCCTCCCGCTGACAGCTCTTTCAGTTCTGCCTCAGTTGCAGTGAGTGGCCTAGCCTTAGGGCACTCCCTTCCCGGGGCATCCTGCTCCCCGTGACTGAGCGAGGGCTTTAAAGGCTTGGCCGGGCATTGTTCATTCCAGAGCTCCCTGCCGGGTTGGCTGAGGCTTTGGAGAGCTAGCATCAGTTGACTTCTCCCCCGTCCAATTCTGCTTTCTCCCTTTCCTTTCACAGGCCTTGGTCCCTAATCAATATCTGGCACCCCAAACTCTGCTTATGGAGAACCCGACCTGTGATGGATGTCAAATGCTTAACCCAGCACTTGCATGTAGCAGGCAGTTGGTAAAGGTTTGCTGAGTGACATTGGCTCTTTGCTCAGGAGAAGGAGAAAAGGGAAACAGGAGGGGCGGGTGAGGGAGGCCGGTGTAGGGTCTGCCCGGCATTAAGCAGCTGTTTCATGGAAGGAGCCTGCAGGCTGGCAGAGGAAGCTCCTTCCTCAGAAGGGAAAGAGGGCCTCTCCAGGGGCACCCTCCAGGCCCCACGCATCTGCGGACCCCTGCTCGCCAAGCGACTCAATCAATTATGAATGAGGCCTCACTCCCCATAGCAGACCTGAAGACAGGGGCCAGCTGGGGCTTTCATCCTGGCTCGTCCTGGCCCCAAGTGAGCTGCCTGGGGTCCTGAGGCCTGATGGCCCCTGGGGAGATGACAGAGACCACTCAAGTCCTAAAGCAGAAGCCTCTTCCCCTGTTTGTAGAATCTTAGGTTCTAGAATCTTGGAAGGGGAGGATCAGCATTCCAAGGTCATCATCTCAAAACTGCCAACAACTCTACAGTCTTGGCACCAGGGACTCCCCGGTTTAAAGGATCCCAGTGTTTTCAGGCTGGAAGGGGCCAGCCAGGCTCTTCATTTGAGCAGTTCTCTTTCCCTGAACTCTGAGGCCAGACCCTAACTGTGTGGCCTGCAGGCACGGACCACCTTCCTCCAGGCAAGGCAGACAGACCCTCGGGCTGCCAGATGCTGGGAGAGGAGTCAAGGGCACCTGGGAGGAAACGAGACCTACAGGGAGGGAGAAATGCAGGAGCACAGGTGTCACCGCTGGAAAGGGCAGTGTGTAGGGATGGCATAAAGAGAATTAATTGTGTCGGACGCACTGTCTTTATGAAAGGGAGGGCTTTAAATGAAATAATACACCAAAAGCACCTGACAGGCAGATTGCAGACACTCAATAAATGTTACTTGTCTTCTGCTCTCAATTCTGTTTCCCATATTTCCATGTTATCCACATCCACACTGAGGAGTTTGAGGAAAGTACAAGGTTATCTGGAAGGGAGACACTGGACCGACTCCCCCCACCCAGAAAGAATCATCCTTCATAATGTATGGAGATCTGTGCTCAATACAGCCAGGACTGTGCAATGAGAGCTGCAGGAAGGACGACTGATTTCAGAGAGAAGACCAGGAGAGGGATATTTGAACTGGGTTTTGAGAGTAGAAGAGGAGTTTACCAGGAAGAGAAGGTGGCGATGGGAGGAGGGCAATTCCACACGTTCTGTGCCTGTTAAATGAATTGCTAAGGTCTCCTCTGCTTTTCTAATCCATATCGTGGAGATGAATTCAAGCAACTACCCATCCCAACTTTACAAATGGAAAAACTGAAGATGTTGGCACATCCATGCAATCTTTACATTTATTTCCCATTACAAAAATTCCCATACCAGCAGCAGGAAGGGAACAATGTTTCCAGAGCCCAAATTAGATCCTGAGATGGAGAGAAGTTTTTAAGAGTCAGGGGTCAAAATGAGGAAAATAAGGGAGTTTTTGATAAAGCTAAATTTATTTCACTTACAGGACTGTCTTTATTCTGAGTCATGTTCTTCCTACAAGGGTGGGGGAAGGGGGTGTTTAAAATGTCCTCTCTCATGGTGATAGTAAATAATCATTGCTGGTTGGATTTTTGAAATGTTTTAACTTGGCAAAATAAAAAGTAACTCTACATTGCTTCTCAAAAACAATGTTTATAATATGCCAGTCCCTGAAAACTCAGATTTTCAGAACTACTGAGTCAGAAGCCATTGGTGGTAGGAAATGTGTGTGCCCATTCCTTCTCATCATTGGGGCTCTGTTCCGTGTCACCTCCCCAGAGGGACCCTCCCTGACAGCCCTGCCTAAAGTAGTTTCTCTCTCCTTCCCCATGTTTTCTCTGTATTCCATCTCCCTGTTTCTTCCTTTTGGAACACTTATCACTCTCTGAAAGCATCTGGTTAATTTGCATATACACTTATTGTCTGTCTTCTCTATTTGAATGTAAGAGATTAGGGGCCATGTCTGTCTTATTCACGCACTCTCCCCAGCACCTAGCACAGTTCTTGGTTCACAGTAGGTGCTGGGGAAGTGCTTGTTAAAGAGAAGAAAGGAGGGAGGGAGATGGGGCTTGGGCACTCAGGCTGGAGAACACCCAAGGCATCACTTCCCAAATAAATTACTTGTACCGAAGTCTCATGCTCTTCTTTTGGAGAACAGAATCGAAGACAGGTTGGGTCACTCCCTTGCAACTCTGAAATCCCCTTTCACTTGTTCTCTTCTCTGAATCCCATGTTCTATCCGTCATCTGCCCTGCTGTTCCCAGGTGACTTCTAGAGACATGCCCCCACCTGCAGACAAGCTTTGTCCAGCAGACGAGCTGGCAGGTCTTGCCCGTCTTCCAACGCAGCCCTGATTCTGAGAAATTTTAATGAAAGGACTTGGCTGGGTACCTGGGGGGTCCAGGAGCTTTGGAGGCAGGAAGGAAGGGAGGAAAGGGACTTCTCTAAATGAGTCTGTGATGATTGAATCATCTGCTGTCCCCTGGGCTCTTCCCGCCTTTTGTTCTTTGGCTGAGATGTTGCCTCTAATCCACTATTTTCCCTTTCTTCTCTCAGACTCCGAGCCCAAGCTACCTTAGCAGGACCCCTGATCTGGGCTGAAAAAGCAGGACAGCCCAATGTGGGTACAGAACTTGATAGTTTGCAAAGAACTTTATAGGCTGAGGGCTATTTGTAAAGCCGTCTCCTGTTTACAAAGCACTTCATTATCATCATCATCATCATCATCATCATCATCATTATTATTACTGATGTTGTTTTAATACAACTGTTTATAATCTTCAGGGAGAAATTCTTTCCCCGTATGCCTTTTCTCTAGTTAAGCAAGAGTAGAGCCCGGCTAGAAAAGTCATGTGATCAATATTCATTCATTCATTTATTCATTCATTCATTTTTCTGTAACTTCTTTGTGTCCGAATCCTGAGGCTGGTAGGTCAGTGTATTGGTCAGTGTCTGATCAGGAAATAACTGAATATTTATAAAGGAGGAACTTTAATCTAGGGAATGGAAGGTGATGGGAGAGCTGAGAAGCCAACTGGAGACGGTGAAGCAACCCAAATACTAGCACTAGCGGGAGGTTGCCACCAGCCTAGAACGGAGGCACAGAAGGCAGAGGTAGCATTGCCAGGCCAGGAGCAGGGTCACTTGGTGGAACATGGAACAGTGGAGCTATGGGCAAGCTGGAGAAATGCAGGAGAGACACAGCCACTGCTGCAGATGCTGCTCGAGGTTGAAAGGGAGAAATACCTTGGCCTCTCCCTTCCTTCTGCCTTCCAATCTCCCACCATGGACCAAACCCAGCTGGAAGCCAGCCAAAGCAGAGGTCTGTGAAATGCAGCCTGTGGGGTCCAGCCCCCCTGCAATATACAGCAGAGTGGCAAAATAGGACTGGAGACAGATAGGTAAGCAGGAGATACTATGTGAGAAGTCTTAGGATGAGGTAGGAGCACACCAGGAAAGAGTCATGGCTCACCAGGAGAAATCAGAAAATGGGGGTCAATTGGAGCGGGGCTTTGAAGGATGAGTAGGAGTTTGCTGAGTATTAAGATAGAGAGGTGCATCTAAGTAGTGGTACATAGACAGAGGTGTATCTGTCAAGGATGTTTCGCAAGTAACAGAAAACTACCACCCCCAGGCCTTTACTCTTGTGGGTCCCTCTGCTGAAGATGCTCTTCCTCCCTACTCTGGTCCAAATTCTCCTTGCCCCAAATGTCACCCCTTCAGTTGCCTTTCCCTAAACCCCAGAGCTGGAAGCTACCTTTCCAACACTCACTTGTAACGTTGGCATTTGCTGACGTGCAGGTAACTTGCCTTCCTGCTTCACCCTTCCTATCAGCCAGGAGCTCCTGGTAAGAAGGAGTTGCATTGCCTTCATTTCTTCTCCCTCTCAGAGCACGGCACTGGGCCAGATGCCTAGCAGGGACTAATGAATATGTGGTGAATGAATGAACGAATAAATAAATGAGCTACTAGATAAATACATCCATGCCATTCCCTCTGCTTGGACTCGCACCCACCACATGTGTCATAACAATAGCCCTTTTTATTGAGTTATATCTCTCTTTCCACGCTAGATTGCACTGGAGACCTCACTGAACCCCCCCTAGCAATTCAAGAGGTGATCACCATTATCCTCTCCATTTGACAATAGAGGAAACTGAGGTTCCTAGAAGTCAAGCAACTTGGCAATCATCCAACTCTTAAGAAGCAAAGCCAGGATTGAAGTGTGACCTTACTAGCTGTGTGACCTTGGGGAACTCATTTCAAGACTCTGAGCAGAGCTGCCTCCATGCCTAGGCTTCTTGGCCTTCCCAGGCCAGCCACAGAGAACCCTTCTGTGCTCCACCACAATCAGAAATAGCAATAATAATAGCAGCTCATGTTAACTGAGCGTTTATCATGTGTTGGGTACTGGGCTTACCACTGTACCTTTTACACCGAAGTCTTTTGAATCTCTTTATGCTGAAGTCACTGAATCTTGCAAGGGGGATTGTCTTATCTTCACTTTGCAGATAAGGCTAGAGAGGCTTGAGAATTCCGTCATTCAGTTAATGAGTGAACAAACATTTGTCAAACATCTCCCCTTCTGGACCTTGTTAGATGTCGGGGACACACAGATGACCAGGACAGCCATGGAACCTGCACCCATGGCTCTGTAACTCTACTGGGAGAAACAGATCCTGAAAAACTAATTAGAAATGATTGTGTGAACACCCACATCCTGGTTGTAATAGGAGCTTTGTACTGTACTGGAGAACCAAACCTAGTCTAGGAAGCCAGGAAAGGCTTCCTGGAGGAGGTGACAGTTAAGCTGAGGTTGAACGATGAGCAGGCACTATTTAGATCCCATGTCACAAACTCTCACTTCTACAAGGGACTGTGATCCGTGTTTGGCCACGTTGCATGTCCAGCTTGGGTCAATCCCCCAGCACCCCCTAGGTGTCCTGCTTGTGGCCAGCCATGCATGGACATACTCTTGGCTGGGATGGTGGCCTGGTCCACCAATGGGACTAGCCATAATCTCCTAGGCCACCGTTGATGAGAGAGTCCTGCCAGGCCCAGAGCATGTGGAATGCATTCAACTCCAGCACAAGCCAGTGCCTTTGGGGACAACCCTACTGGCACTGAGGCTCCTCCTCAGACCCTGCTGGCAGCCTGGAGCCTTGGCAGACAGACAGGAGGAGGCGGCTAGGAGGGAAAGACAAAGAGATTTCAATTTCCATTTTGCTCCTCGTTCCCTGTTTCCGGTCCAGATGCCTCCAGATCTAATTCCGAATAAATAATTGTACTGAGTAACCCGGGTCCCTTGGTGATTAAGTAAACAGGCCGAGGCGGTGGAAATTGAATTAGTGCGGTGTGCTCAGCCATTATTACCCGCCCCTTCTCATGAATATTAATGAGGGGTTATTAAGAAATGTAAATGCCTCCTCAGGGGGTGGGAAGATAGGGGTGGGGGTCAGGGTGAGAGGACAGACTGTTCAGAAGGCAGCATGATTGAAGGCATTTTAAAAATTATGTCAGATCTTTCTCTTCCATGCTGTGGCAATGTTTCTGGACGCTTCAATTTTATGAAAACGAAGGTAAGGGAACAAATTTTAATTCGAGGATAAAATTAGCATTTTCCAAGCAGCCTTGGCAGCAGCAAGGACATATTTTACCAGAAAATGGACATTCGGGACTGGGAGGTGCAGGGTTGGGGGAGCCACGGCTGATGGACGATTAGTTCTCTCAGTTCATCTCCAGGCAAGGGAGTAAACAAATTAATCTCTGAATGGGGGAGCAGCCTGGAAGATGATGGAAGTCGGGAGGATCCATCAGTGTCTTTGCTGAGAAGCCAGAGGTATCACCAAAGCCTCCTTTACTGCTGGTTCAGAGAGGTTAAGCACTTGTTTGAGGTCACACAGCAAGGTACGGGCCTCTGGCTGGGTTCTGTGGGCAAAGTGGAAGTTTGGATTGGAGCTGTGTCTCCCAGACAAGCTCTGGGCAGAGATGTAGCCTCTCCTTTCCACCCCTTATCACTTGACCTCCAGGACCCTCGAGTTGTCTCGCCTCTGTGATTCCAGCTTCTGCCTTCACCATTCCTTCTCAATCTGTGCTGCCAGGTTCATCTCCCCACTTTCACTACATCCTGTTTCTGCTCCATAACCTTCAATGGCTCACTATTGCCCTTAGGCTAAAGATCAAACTCCTTCTCCTGACATTTAAGGCCCCCTAGGATCTCACCATTATCTACTTTTCCCATTTTAGCACCCACTGCTCCATGAAGCTGCCATCAGATGCATACAGGAAGGAAACAAGGTGAGAAGAAAGGAAAAGAAAGGAAGATGGGAAGATAGGAAAGAAGGAAGAAGAAAAAGGAAACTAACATTGGGATCAAAACATCCAGATATGCTAAATATTTTACATAATAATAACAATGACAACAATGATCATAATAATTGCTGTCGTCTACTGAGTGCTCCCCCTATGCCAGCCACTGGCTTACCACTACGTAGTCCTCCTATTGTCCCTATGACATAGGTATTGTTATCTCCTTGTTATCTTCAGAGGTGGGAACAGATACCAACACATCGTATTATTAAAGGACCAATCCAGCCTATTGGACATCAAAACCTGACTGTTTCCCTATTGCACCTCCGACCTCACTTGGCAGTTATTACTATCCCCATTTTATAGGTGAAGACAAGGAGGCTCCGTGAGGTTAAATGATTTGTCCTCCAAGCACCCAAAAGAAACAAGCAGAACCAAGAGGAATCACAATTCTCTGAGCCAGCCTTGTTCCACCTTCATAAGCACCACTCCTGGAGAATAAGAGAACATGTACTGAACAGCCTGGTGCCCACTTCCTGCCGTCGATGGTGTCAGGCCTCCCAGAGGAAACCCCCAGTCCTTCAGAGACCCTGCAGAGCAGCGCCCCAACTGTGTCCACCAGATGAAGCCTGCAGTTTCATCCTGCAGGTCCCCAGAGGCGGTCTCGCCCTGGACCACAAACTCCCAGCCTGTGAAAGGAAGCCCGGAGGTGGAGCCCGAGAACTCAGCACCCTATGCTCTGGACAGGAAAGAGTGAATCTGATCCAACTCAGGCATGTTCACGACTTATTCAGCGCGCCTCACTCCACGTGCTTGCAGCAATAAAGGCTGACAGGTGCAGCTGAGTTAATCAGAGTGGATAATAGAGGGAAAGACAGGAATCGCTGGCCAAGTTGCCGCAGAGAAAAATGGGGCAAAATCATGAGACGCAAGTCAAAAGTGTCCAATTAAAGTGTGATGGTGTTTAAAGGGCAAAAACCACCTTCTCGGTCCCTTGGAAGTCCTAACGCAGCCCTGGCAGTGGGGATGCGGGGACCAGTAGTACATGAGAGAATTTCTGGCAGTACACAGATGGACACTATTTTATTTCAATAGGTATGTTGAATGTATATTAGAAAAAATATAACTAGCACATAAAACCTGTGATTTGATGTATATTATAGCCTAGAATGAGTCTAAATTTCACCCAAAGAAGCTATTTAATTGCTAGTCAATTAAAAGAAAAAGATTTTTAAATGGTATAGATAGAAAAAGAATATAGCAAAAATATGAAGTTGGCACTATGTGACTGAAGTTTGGGAAACAATATTCTAACTCCTCATTACTCCAAGAAGGATCCACCAATCAGCAGTTGCGGCCTCATCCAAGAACTGCAGAATCTCAAGAACCTCCCTAGACCTACGGAAACAGCATCTGCATTTTAGCAAGATTCCCTGGTGATTCATATACGTGTTCACATAGACTTCCTTTTACAAGCACTAGTCTATCTTATTTATCAGGGCAGACAGCGAAGATCTTTTCAGATTTGGTCCCAGGGAAGGAGCACTGGACTGGGAGTCCATTCCAACCATGAGATTCTCTGACTCTGAAGAGTTGACCATCTGGTGATGACAGAAGAGGAGACTGAGGCCCAGAAGTTCAAGATTGAAGTTCAAGACTGAAGTTCAAGATGGCAATGTGTGATAGCGTCAGCTCTGGGAAGAGTCCAGGTCTCCAAACATCTTCGCTGGTGCAAGAGGGAATTGCTGACAGTAAAATTGCTGTCAACAGTCCTAAAAAAGGATTTTTAAAGACATCAAAAGGAACTGAACAACTATGGTATACACCGGAAACTGATATAATGTTGTATGTTAGCTGTATTTTTTTAATAAAAATATTTTTTAAAAACCATCACAAGGAAAGAAAACTACAGACCAATATCTTTTATGAATAAAGATGTAAAAATCCTCAATAAAATACTAGCAAAGCCAAGCTAGCAACATATAAAAAGGATTATACATCCTGACCAAGGGGGATTTATCCTATGAGTACAAGGTTGGGTTAATACATGAAAATAAATGAATATAATACACCATGTCAATAGAATACAGGACAAAAACCACATGGTCATCTTAATAAATGCAGCAAAAGCATTTGACACAAATCTAACACTCTTGTGATAAAAACACTCAACAAACTAGGAATAGAAAGGAACTTTCTCAATCTGATAAAGGCCATCTGCAAAAAAAACATACCTGGAAGCAGCGGATGGTTGGTTAGAGCACGAGCTCTCAATAACAAGGCTGCCAGTTCAAGGTTGCCGCATGGGATGGTGGGCTGCGCCCCCTGCAACTAAAGATTGAACATGGCGACTGGACTTGGAGCTGAGCTGCGCCCTCCACAACTAGATTGAAGGACAATGACTTGACCTGGAGCTGATGGGCCCTGGAGAAACACACCATTCCCCAATATCCCCCCAATAAAATATTTTCAAAAACAACAACAAAAGAAACCTAACATACTTAATGTAACCAGATACATTTCCCCCTTAAGATCAGAAACAAACAAAGATGCCTGCTCTCACCATCTCTGTTCAAGATTATACTGGAGGTTCTAGCCAGTGTAGGATCTAGTGAGTGTGTTGCCTACAGACAGGGTTCAGCTTGGGATGAACATGAATTTTCTTCTTCTTTGTTTTTTAATAAAATAATCTGTCTCCCACAAAATACATGTTTACAATTTAGAAAAATTAGAAAATACAGATAAGCAAACAGAAGGAAAAAAACCAATTACTTAACATTTTGTTGCAAATCATGAATGCTTCTAACTGCCCTGCTCTGGAAAGGTAACACTGTCTTTTATTGTGATATTCCCAGGTGTGGCTCAAGGTAGATGATCATGGAATGCTTGTTAAATGAATACATAATGCACACACCCATTTTTAATTTACAAAAATGGGATCCTACTGTACATGCTGCTTTATTACCTTCTTTCCCCCCACTACCAATATATTATGAGCTCCCTTCCAGTTCAATAAATATACATTTACATTAGGGAATGTAATAGATACGGCCAGACTGCAAACAGAATTCAGGGGAATCCATGAATTTGAACGGGAAAAAATTACATCCTTATTTTCCCTAACCTCTAACTGAAATGTTTCATTTCCTTCAACTTGAATGTGGCAACAAGCCATAGTAGTAGTGGCAATGTCTATGACTTTGCCAGCAGTAGTGATCATAAATATTTTCATATCAAAACACCATTATTGCAGGTATTTCGAAATACTGTTGATTCTCGTTACTCCTTTGAAATTACAATGGTTTTTACACCTACCACTAGATCTTGTTAACGAATATGTTAACAGAGAAGCGTGTATATTACTATATCAGAAATTTTAAAATATTTTGAAAACTGTATTTCACTATAATTGGTTTTCTTGAAAAAGCTTAAACGTCGTTTATGAGTTTAAAACCATGATTCTGAGAAAGGGTGCATGGGCCTCACCCTAAAGGTCCATGGAACAAAAATGGTGAAAAAGCTCTGATCCAAACTATCACCTTAAAATTTTTTTTATTCTGAAATAATTTTAAAAATATTGAAAAGTTGCAAAAATAGTGCAGGTACTTCCCACCCAGCTTCCCCTAATGTCAATATGTTACACAATCAAGGAACGATTATCAAAGGCAGGAAATTAACACTGGTACAATGTTATTAAGTAATCTTCAGATCAAATTCGAATTTTGCCTGTTTTTCCACTAATGTCCTTTTTCTGTTCCAGGATCTAATCCAAGATCCTACATGTGTCTTGTTGTCATATCTCCTTGGACTCCTCCAATCTGTGATAATTTCTCAGTCTTTCCCTGTCTTTCATGACCTTGACACTTCTGAAAAACACTGGTCCTTTAATTTGTAGACTGTCCATCAATTTGGCTTTGTCTAATATCTTCTCAGGATTAGATTGAAGGCATGCGTTTTTGGTAGGAACATCACAGGAGTGATATTGTGTCCTTTTCAGGACATCATATCAGGGGTGCATGATGTTGATATCTTTTTCCTGTACATAATGGCTACAGAGTATTCATTATACATTTAACTGGATGTAACATAATTTATTTACTCAGTCCCCTTTCATTGGACTTTTAGCTTATTTTCAGTTTAAGGCTGTTACAAATACCACAACTATGAGTGTGATGGGCAGAGCTGCCTGGAGAAGCAGGCAGCAGCCAGGAGTGGTAATGAGTACTCTGTCACTGGAGGCAATCAACAGCAGAGTGGCACCAGATGCCACTCCCATTTCCCCACCCAAGAGCATCTGGTGACTCAAAACACTAACAAAATGTTCAGGGGCAATAATAAATGATGGCCCCCTCCCCTGGATCTCAGCCTCATTGGAAAGCAAAAAAATCTCCCCAGAATAGGCCAGGTCTGGTTAGTATTCTGAGCTGCCTGTTCCACTGGCGGCTAATTGCCCCTAAGAGCTGAGATCATTGGAGGGGAAAATGCAAGGCGGCCTAACCTTTGCTGGGCTCAGCCAGCCAGCCAGCTTCCCAGCAGAAAGGTCTGCACTGCCACTCAGCTTTACCCCCTCTCCCTGCTACGATTACTAATGGAGCAGGGTGGTTCAGGGTCCCAGTGCCCAGCTAAGGAGTGGCTTTGCGACTTATTCAACTGCAAGAAGGATGGGGGGGGGAGTGGGGGTGCAAGGGAGTCAGTACTGAACCTTCCAGCTGCTGGGTTCCTAAAATACACAAGTCTCAACCATTTTGGAAAACTCTTTATTTTTCCAATTTTGGAAAATTATCTATTTGGCAGTACCTAGGAAAGCGAACCACATGCCTACTTGGTTACCCAACCATTCCAGGCCCAGGTATATATACCCAACAAAAAGCAGCGTTTACATCTACCAACAGAACGTTCATAGAAGCTTTATTCACAATCACCAAAACCTAGAAACAAGTCAAATGGCTGTCGACAGAATGAAATTATTTTTTTATTCTGAAATAATTTTTTTTTAAATTCTGAAACAAACTGTGATACAGTCATACGAAAGGATACGGTCATACGATGGCAATTACAAAGAACAAGGTACTGCTACACGCAAGAACATGGACGAGTCTCCAAAGACCGTGTCGAATGAGAGAACCCGGACACAAGAGGTCATACTGAGTGAGTCCATTTATATGAAGTCCAAAAACAGGCAAACTCTGGTGACACAAATGAGAATGGTTACCCTTGGGAGGTGGGTGGTTTTGACCGGGAAACGGTTCATCATGAGGGGACTTCTAAGATGCTGTTCTACATCCCAATCTGGGTGGGGGTTCCGTGCGTGTAAACATAAGTAAACATTTATTGAACTGTACACTTCAGTTTTTATGCTATGTACGTTATGCATTAAAACAACGACGAGATGGGTGAGAGCCAGACGTAGGAAAGGGGGCAAGGAGGTGGTGACAGGTCCCAGCTCTGTCAGGACTTGCTATGTGACCTGGCCAAGTTCACTGGAGAGGGGCTGGCGACACCTGCTGCCCTCGCCAAGTTATTGTGAGGAGTTCATGAGGAGGCGGGTAAGAAACCGTCTTCGCAATTGGAACTGATGTTCACGTATTGACTCAGCCACCATGTATTAAGCACACGCGTGTGCCAAGTCCAGGACTGGGCACCTAGGACAGGCAGACAGATTAGACCCAGTCTTTGCCTTGGCAGGAAGGCTCAGACTAAGCAGTGATAGACAACCAACCTCCAAACAAACAGTTACGAACCACCAGGAGGGTTATACAGTGGCCAACAGGCACGAAGCCGGTCAGTAACGGAGGGGTGGGCTGGGGAGACGGGGACAGCCTCTCCGAAGAGATGGCTCGAAGGCAGAGAGTTGAAAGACAGGAAGGAGCCAGGCCTGCCTGCAGGAGGGCGTTCCAGGAGGAGGACCCCGAGAGGGCGAAGGCTCCTGGCTGGAAAGAACCACCTGTGCTCACAGAACTGAAGGGAAGTCGTCAGGCTGGTGAAGGAAAGCCGGGGAGGGAGTTTCACGGTGGGGGCAGACTGTGCGCAGCCTGGTGGACTGGGTAAGGGTTGGGGTTTGGCTTGAAGCATACTGGAAAAACACTGGAAGGCTTTTAATCATGAAATGATGTAATTTGGGTGTGGACGGTTGGCTCAGTTGGTTAGAGCACAGTGCTCAGAACACAAGGTCACCGGTTCTATTCCCACATGGGCCAGGGAGCTGCGCCCTCCACAATTAGACTGAAAACAACGACTTGACTTGGAGCTGATGGGTCCTGGAAAAACACACTCTTCCCCAATTAAAAAAAAATTTTTTTTTTAAAAACAAAGAAAGATATGACATAATCTGATTTGCGTTATTAAAAGAGGACTTCAATAACTAGCTAGGAGCCAAACACAAAATATTACATACTTGATAATCCTATTTATGCGAGATCCAAACATCTCACAGAACTACCCAATAGTACTGGAAGTCCACATAGGGGTTAGCTTTGAGTGGTGAGGCCTTGGAGCTGAAGGGCTGCCAATGTCCCGTATCTTGCTCTGGATGGGATGTACAAAAATTGTAAAAGTCACCAAGATGTACACATAAGATTGGTGCACTTTACAGTACACCATACGATTTGTGCATCATACTTTAATAAAAAATAAATAAATAAAAATTAAAATCAGCTAACATTTTTATGGGCTAACATTATTTTTTAAAGTAAGGTTTGTTGAGTTGTAATCTCCGTACAATAAAATTTTGAAGTGTGTGCTTGGATAAGTTTTGACAGATGTGTACAGCAGTATAATCACCACTACACTCAAGATATAGAGCATTTCCATCGCCCCCAAACGTTGCCTTCTGCTCCTTTGCAGGTGATCCCCTTCCCCAACCCTCGCCCCTGGCAACCACAGGGTTCCCTGCTTATGGCTTAGTCTTTTCCAGACAGTCATTAAATGGAATCATTTACTATTTAGTTTTTTGAGTCTGCTTCTTTCGCGTAGCAGAATGCTTTTGCATCCATCCACGTTGTTGTGGATACCAATAGTTTCTTTTTTTCGTATTGCCAAGTAGTATTCTGGTATACGTATGTACTACAATTTATGGACCTTTGGATTGTTTTCAGTTTGGGACAATTAGGAACAGAGCTGTTATAAACGTATGCATGCAGGTCTTTCGTGGACCTATGCTTTCATTTCTCTTAAATACATATGTTAGTAGTGGGACTATTGGGATATATGATAAGTGCACGTTTAATGTTATAAAAAAACTGCCACAGTGTTTTTCAAAGTGATTGCCAGGCACTCAATACATTATCTCATTTTAGTCTCAGAATAGGGGAGGAAAGTGAGGCTCAGAGAGACTAAACAATTTGCCCAAGGCCCCACAGAAAGTAGGTGACAGTGCTGGGTCCCCAAAGCCCCCACAGGTAAACCCTACATTCGAGCTCCTCCAGAGTGGCTGCTCCCATGAGTAGGACCAGTGGCTGGGCGCTGGTTTGCCCAGAACTAGGCTCAGACAAGTCCCAGACTAAATATTAGCACCGTGGCAAAGAAGACAGCAATGGACCGTGTACCTCTCTAAGAAGAAAAATAATGAAAGAAGAACAAGAAAGAAGAGCCAGGTGACATGAAAGCAGAAAAAACTGCCAGTTACGAGCTAAGTATTAATTCATTTGAAGCCAGCCATTTCCCTCTGCTCTCGATGTCCCTAGGTCCCCTGGCAAGTTTTCAAATTAAATCGCTGAAGACCTTCCTCTGTCTCCTGACCCCCAGGTGGCAAGGGCTGGCAGGGGTGGTGGCTATGGCCAGAGTATTGTCTGGAACTAGCAAACCAGAACCCCAACCCCATTCCTGGCCCAGACAGACCTGGACCCTGGCTTGCTGGGAGGTAGCTTTTTTGAGACAGGCCTGACCCCCACAGGGCCACTGGGGGAATGGAGGTTAATGAGATTTTGATGAACCTGCAGTTTCCATTTTGCGAGGGAAAAGGCTCAGAGCCTCCCTAATTAAAGGGAACTGACCTGTAAAATGAGTCTGGGGATAGACAGAGGGGCAGGAAGGGCAGCTGAGGGAAGACGAAAGGCGAGATGAGACCCCAGCAGCCTTGTGGATGCATTCTAAATGGATGGGGAGAGCAGGTGCAGAGACTGGAAGGAATGTGCCCAAGGACGCACAGCAAATCAGACTAGACCTGGGTCTTTCAAAGAGTAGAGGGAATGGAGGAAAAAAACCTGACAAACGGAGAGATGGACAAATAGGCTGAAAGAGCACAGAGAGAATTCATTGACTGCACATGCAATAACCATATCTAACATTCACTGAAGGCGTACTCCATGCCAGACACTATGCTAAGTACCTCTCATCCCGATATCCAACTTAATCTCCACAACTCCAGGTGGTAGGTATTATTACCCTCGTGTGGGGAAACTGAGGTTCAGAGAAGTCAAGTGACTTGCCCAAGGGCATGAAGCCAGCCAGGTCTACGGACTCCATGCTCTTAACTACCTTCCTCTATGCTTGGGGCAACCCTGGGCCTTAGTTTACGCATGCTGTCGTTGTATAAATATTAATAGTGCCCCTTTCACTGTCCAAAGAGACTCAACTTATGCAAAATATTATATGACTTCCCTCCTTAGGCTGCATCTTAGTAATTGCTTCCTGTGTGATATGCCCAGGATCCAACACAAATATAGTCAAGCCTAGACACGGACTCTGTCTGTCATGTCTCAGAAATGAGGCATGAGAACACGGTGGATAGGAACTTTAGTTCTGGAGGTAGCCAAACCTACGCTTCCACCTAGATGTGTGGCTTGGATTAGTCACTTGACCTCTCTGGGCCTTGGTTTGCTCATCTGTAAAATGGGGATAATCATGGTGCCTTCCCATGTTATGGGAATGACTTGAAGAGAGGGGTATAAAGTGCCAGTCCATGTTTGCTATGTTACGTGGCAGATGCAGGATTTCAGCCTATGCCGTTTCTGCTGCACGCTGTAGATTTCCACCGTGGGCACTTGCTTTGTGTTTGCCCGGGACAAAGCTTTCTCCCATGACTCATTTTGCAGTTCCCTGCCCCAGGGCCTTTGCACAGGCTAGGGCCTTTTGTTTGCTTGTTTAGTGAAAAATTGTTGCCCTGCACCATTCTAAGCATATTACACGTTAACGTAATCCTCACAATAACCCTATGTTTACAAATGAGGAAACTGAGAAACAGAGAGGTTAGTCAACTTGTCCAAGAGCACACAAATGTTTAGTGGCAGAGCTGGGATTTGAATCCAATCAGCCTGGCTTAAGGGTCTACTCTATAGAGTACTTCCCTCTGTCCTGAAGTACTACCCTCCCCACTCCCACCACTGACCCCTCCTCTGCCTCTGTTGAATAACTGCTACATCCCTTCATGCCTCTACTAAAATATCACTTCCTCCAGGAGACCCTCCCTGACTGCTCAGCCTAAATCACATTTCCCACCCTCCCCACAAAATAACCATTCATCCCACTCTTCACATTCCTTCAGAACTGAAGATAGTTTGTTATTCTCTATTTGATCATTTGTCTTCCCACACCAATTTTATATCTCAAGCATCTGGAGCAGTGCCAGGCACATGGTAGGTGTTCAATAAATGTTTGAGGAGAAAATAAATGAACGGAGGAAGGGAGGGAGGAGGAACTAGAAGCTTCCTAAGGATAGGAGCTGACCCTGACCGTGTTTTATTGTCCCAGAAGCCTGGCCCAGGGTCACCTGGCATGCAGTAGGGCCCTCAATATTTGTTGACTGAATGTATCAGCAGCCTGGCAGACCCACTGCCTTGGGACCTGGGACTGGGGACAGACAGATGGGGCAGGGCTGGGGGCTAGCTAGTGCCAGGCAGGGGGCAAGTAGGGACTCAGCCCGCTATAGCTCCCAGCCTTTTCTCTCTGGCTATCCCGTGCCTCCCCCCACACACTACCCCTCCCTTCTCCCTTCTCCCTTCTTCTTTTCCTTTCTGAGATGAAGCAGTGAAATGATTTTTCTACTTGAGCAGTTTTCAATTTAGATTAAGAAAAATGTGGTCTGCAGTCACTCGGCAAGAGGGCCCAGCAGCCTCATCCCTCCAGGGACTGGGGTTTCTCAGCCGTTGACAGAGCAGAGCTGGTCCTGCAGTGGGGGGAGTCTAGAGGGGCCTTCCCACCCCCCACCTCCGCCTTTCCCCCATCGTCCATCCCTATGACTTGGTCTTCCTGGGTAAGGGACCAGGGTTTGGAATCAGACAGAGCTGGGTGTGTTCAGGCTCTAACCCATGCAAACTGTGTGACCTTAACCAGGTTCTGTACCTCTCTGAACCTTCTTATTTCATCCATAAAGTGGGTCAACAGTGAACCTTTAATTTGGTCCCTATCTCCCACACAGATCAAAAGGCCCCCTCCCAGCCTTCCAGACTGTGAAAGAATAAATAGCAAGGACAACATGAGGATGTTTAGTTGGGATATGACAAGGTGGGCAGAGCGGTGGAAACCCCAGGGTCCGGACAGAAAACAGGAGATAGGCTGAGGGTGAGAAAAGCTCCACTGGCACAAGAATAGATGGAAGGTTCCGGGGAGAGGTTAACTAGGGCCAAGGACAAAGGTGTCTCTGTGTGTGTGTGTGTGTGTGTGTGTGTGTGTGTGTGTGTGTGTGTGTGTGTGTCAGGGGGCAGGAGAGGAAGGATGTGGAGCTCTGGGGCCATTTAACCTCTTTCTAATCCTGAAATCTTTACTCCTGGGGTAGATTTTGTGCTGTTTGTTAATGCTGCCTTTGAAAATGGAAGCTGCTTTTATTTACGTGGGTAACTATGAGGCAGGTATGTATTAACTGGTTAACCAGTTCTGGAGTCAGGCACGGTTGGGTCTCATTTCCTACTCCTCCCCTCAGAAGCCATGTGATCTTGGGCCAGGTACTCAACATTCTCTGAGCCTCTCCAAAATAAATGCGTAATTTTCATACTGCTCTGCTTTGTGTTGCTTTTGCAAATCAACTTTATTGAGGTGCAACTTACAAATGATAAAATGTACCCACTTGAAATGCACATTTCAATGAGTTTTGACAAATGTATACACCCCTATAACCATCATCATGAGCAAGAAAACGAACATTTTTATTATCCTAAAAAGTTCTCTTGTGTGCCTTCCCAGTCCTTCTGTTGTTTTTAATATAAAAATAATGAGTTCTCTAACCCCCATGACAACGAATCTTGGCATCAAATAAGCATTCCAGGAAGGTGTGCAGGGCTTACGTGGTGACTGCCGGTCTGCCTCCCACCCAACACTCACGCACATACTGTCATGTAGACCCAAGGACACGTGTGTTCCTCGTCAGAAAACCCAGCACCTCAGGCTGCAAGGTGGTTTCCCCAAAGCTGACTGCCCATGGCGCACCCCTAGACGGCCAATCGCTCCCTATGCAGATAACACCTGCAGCTGGCAATGGGCTCCCCGCTTCACTCTCCAGGTGTCTTTCTATTTGACACTTCCATGAGTCTGTGACCTGCTCCAGGGAGGGTGTGTGGTTGCCACAGGTCAGCCACTGCTATGTGGCTATGTCCTCTGTGCCCTGCAGGAGCTTGGCACACAGTAGGTGCTCAATAACTAGGCGTAGAATGAATGGATAAGAAGGAAGGCTGCCAGTCAGAGGAACATACTCATACACCTCATCCAAGGGTTTCCCAAATATCTATCCTGCAAGTCCTACTGTCACACATGTGATACCTGGGTACAATTACTCAATATTCTTTAAATTAGCTCAGTTAGGTTTTATTCTCTCTCTGTTTGTCTCACCTTAAGAAACCAAGCATCCTGGTTTGATCTGGTATAGACAGACATACAGACATATAAATATGTAGACACATATCATATATATGGAACTTATTTTAACGTTCTCAAACTTTTCAGAAAAGTTGCAAAGAACATTTATATACATATATACATATATATACCCCTTTACCCAGATTCACAGTTGTACACATTTCATCACATTTGCTTTATCATTCTCTCTCTCTCTTTCTCTCTCTCTGCACACACACACACACACACACACACACACACACACACACACACACGGTGCCAAAAAAATGTATACACATTTTAAGAGACGTTATCTTAAAATTTAAGATGTTATCTTAAAATGTGCGTATACTTTTTTGGCACTCTCTGTATATATGCATAGCTATGTATTTTTGAATACACCTTAAAATAAATACCACACTAGATTGTATTACGATTCAAAAGTATTCATTGCATTCCTTACCTGGTGCCTTCCTGCCTCATTGCCGTCAAGTGTGGCCACGTGACTTGCTTTGGCCAATGAAATGTAAGCAGAACTGCTGTGTGCCACCTCTGAATGGAAACTTTAAGAGCATCATGTGGTCCCGCCATTGTTCCTTTCCCACTGCCAGGTAACCAGCAGCACTCTAAGCAGGGGCTGCCCGTTTCGCTTGGTTCTCAGAATGATGCTATGGAGGAGAATTAAAGCAGACCCATGACTGACACACAGTGTGAGCAAAAACATAAATAAAACCTTCTTGTTGAAAGCCACTGAGATTTGGGGGGAGGGTCCTTTATTACCACGGCATAACCTTCTTTATGCTGACGGATACAAATACATCACTATTAAAATGAAAAATGTTTCTGTACCACCCACAAACACACTGCACATTTGAAAAAGCTGATACTAGCCATGGTGACCCCAACAGGTATGGTTGCATAGCTCACTTAATAGAGGAGGAAACTGAGGCTCCCAGTGGTTCAGTAGCTTGCCCAAAGTCTCTAGGCTAGGGAAGGCGGCAGAGATGATACAGGGTACTGCAGCCTGTGGGCTCAGTGTAAGGGAGAGGCACTGGTCCTTTGGCAAAACAGCTCTGTCAGGGATGTCCTACCTGGACAGTCTTCTGCCCCTCATGCCCCTAGATGACCAGAAGCTCTTCCTGGCCCCATTCCTGAAGGGTCTTCTCCCAGCTGAATGCCAGGTGATTCTTGTGAAGGAGTTAGCTGCTAACTAGAGGTGTTAACTGCTAATGAAAGTGGCAGCACTAACTAAAGTATTAGCTAATAAGGATTAACACCTCTTGGGGTGTTGGCATATTAATAAGGGACCTCAGGAAGACCCAACCAATTTCAAGGGCGTGAGGAACAGAGCTCAAAAGGTGGTAGAATAATTTGGCTCCGCAATTCTTTCTGACCCTGTCGTGAGCTGAGCCCTGAGCTAAGACATGCAGCTAACAGGTCATGTATGTAAAAGGTGACAAACAATGTATACACATTTTAAGAAAGGAAAAAAGACTGTATTAAAATTGTAATACTTAATATAGGAAGTCTGACAATGAAGTTCGGGAACTTGTTGCAACAGTGCTGCTAACCTTTTTTGGTATCAGAGGGATTATTCATTATGAATTTGTACCTACTGGACAAACAATTTTACTATTTGGGAGTGCTGAAAAGACTGCGTGAAAAAGTTAGACAACCTGAACTTTTTGCCAACAATTCATGGCTCTTGCATCATGACAATGCACCAGCTCACACGGCACTGTCTGTGAGGGAGTTTTTAGCCAGTAAACAAATAACTGTATTGGAACACCCTCCCTACTCACCTGACCTGGCCCCCAATGACTTCTTTCTTTACCCAAAGATGAAGAAAATATTGAAAGGAAGACATTTTGATGACATTCAGGACATCAAGGGTAATACAACAACAGCTCTGATGGCCATTCCAGAAAAAGCGTTCCAACATTGCTTTGAAGGGTGGACTAGGCACTGGCGTCAGTACATAGCTTCCCAAGGAGAGTACTTCGACGGTGACCATAGTGATATTCAGCAGTGAGGTATGTAGCACTTTTTCTAGGATGAGTTCGAGAACTTAATTGTCCCACCTCATATACCAATAACAAAAGATTAATACAAGTTACATGTATACATTTTTTGGCACCCCCGGTACATAGGGCTTTCCAGTATACACTGCACTCAACAGATTACAAAGTACTTCCTCATCTATCATCTTCCTTGCACTTCATATCAGCCCAGTGAGGTAAGCATTGCTATCACCAATTTGCCAACAAGGGAGCTCAAGTTCAGAGAAGGGGGAAAAGTTACTCAAGGTCACTTTCTAGTGAGTGAGAGGACCCGCTTGCATCCAGGATTGTCTGACTCCTAGCTCAATGCTCCTCCCATGGACCCCAACCTCCTAACAAAAGTGGAGGAGTAACCACTGGGGGCCAGAACATCTCTGTTCACATCTGTCCTCCTCTTGGGCCTAAGATTGGCTCTCACCCCAAGGAGTCATGGGTACTCTTAGAATACCCAGGCCTTTCCTGCTAACTTCTATTCACCTTTTCAGATTCAGCTCAGGTATCACCTCCTCCTGAAAGCCTTCTCAGATGGTCATAGGCAGCCTTTCTTTGGGCTCCCAATATATAGAGCATGTTTTGGTCCTAATACTGCATCAAATTGACCTCTTTACAAGCTCGGGAAATCTCTGTGCCCCCAGTGCTAGGCATGCAGCACAAAATGGAGAAAGCTGCACAAGTGCTTGCTGAATGAATAAATGAATGAATAGATGAATGGATGAATGAATGAATGAATGAATGCATTCCCACAGTTGCAGAGAGAACTCACCAAAGTGAACTGCATTGCTCACACTCCAGGACAAGGTTTATACAAAATGGGGTCATTTTCATTGACAAAATAGAGGCAACCAACTGAATGGGAGAAGATTTTTGCAAACAATGCCTCCAATAAGGGGCTAATATCCAAAATATACAAGGAACTCACACAGCTCAACAACACAAAGACAAGCAACCCAATTGAAAAATGGGCAGAGGACCTGAAGAGACATTTCTCCAAAGAGGACATACAAATGGCAAATAGACATATGAAAGAAAAAATGCTCAACATCACTAAACACCAGAGAAATGCAAATAAAAACCACAATAAGATATCACCTGACCCCAGTCAGAATGGCTATCATCAACAAGACAAATAGTAGCAAGTGTTCGAGAGGCTGTGGAGACAAAGGAACCCTCATACACTGTTGGTGGGAATGCAGACTGGTGCAGCCGTTATGGAAGGCAGTGTGGAAGTTTCTCAAAAAATTACGAATGGAATTACCGTATGACCCAGCAATCCCTCTCCTAGGTATCTACCCCAAAAATCTGAAAACATTTATCCATAAAGACATGTGTGCTCCAATGTTCATTGCAGCTTTGTTTACGGTGGGCAAGACATAGAAACAACCAAAATATCCTTCAATAGATTAATGGATAAAGAAGTTGTGGTATATATACACAATGGAATACTATTCGGCGGTAAGAAAAGACGAAATAGTACCATATGTGACAACATGGATAGACCCTGAGATTATAATGCTAAGTGAAATAAGTCAGACAGAAAAAGCAGAGAACCCTATGATTTCACTGATATGTGGTATATAAACTAAAAACAACAAAAGAACAACACAAACAAATGAAGGGACAAAAACTCATACACACAGACAATAGTTTAGGGGTTACCAGAGGGTAAGGGGGGAGGGGAGCTCTAGAAGAGGGTAAACGGGGTCTAATATACGGTGATGGAAAGAGAACTGACTCTGGGTGGTGAACACACAATGTGAGATATAGATGATGTATTACAGAATTGTACACCTGATATCTATGTGATTTTACTAACAATTGTCACCGCAATAAACTTTAATTAAAAAAACAAACACCAAAATGGGGTCATTTTAAAGTGAAACAACAGAAGAGCTGTTCTCATTTCTTAAAAGCCCTACTATTTCACTATCCAGCCTCAGTGGCTGATATTTGTCTCTTTGTGTGCTGCCTCTGTGCACGTGTATGTGTACAGACTACATCCACCAATCTAGCATTTCCAAGGTATCGTCTGTGAACAGGATACTCTAGACTAAGGGACCCTCAGAACGGAGCGAAGAAGTGACATTACAAGAGCCCAGGAGGTGGGGCTCCCCGGAGGGACCCGGAACCACAGAGGGAGAAGCTGTCTTTGCAAGACCAGGAACCATGGAGGAAATGCAGCTACTGTGCATGCGTTAAAAAGTAGAGAGAGCAGCAAAAAATAGCCTGGCTTCTCCCTCCCTGCTGCCCTTCGATCTCTATGTGTTAGAGTCTGGAGAGAAAATCTAAGAGAGGGCCTGCCCTTAAAGCTTGCAGAGCAAAGAGCATCACTTCACAGAGTATGTTTCTCAAGATACTGTCCTACAAAAATATTTTCTTTGGGGAAAAAAAGGTCGTGAAATGTTATTAAGCTCTTGGAACACAATGGAGTACTAGGGGCCTTCTTCTTGTAGTCTTGTAGTGAGCTTCTCAGCCCTGGAGGTATGCAAGCAGGGAGTGCACCAATACTTCACATAGTATTTGAAGGGAGCCTCCTAGCTCTGGGCATCCAGTTGGATTAAATGGTGTTTAAATCCCCCCCAAAGTTCTCCTCCCCCCAGTTCTATTAATGGCTCTACCCTCTTTCTACTCCCGTGAAACATGAAGGTACCTGTATGCCATCGAGACAGGTTCTTAGAAGATCCTGATCAAATACCACCTCTCTTAGGAAGTCACCCTGGAAGCCCCAACAGAAAGGACTGTGCCCTTTCAGTCACTCTGCATGGCTTTTTGTCTCTACTGAATACGGCCAGTCTGTGTTGGCTGGCTTGTGTTTGTGTCTTATCTGGCCTGCTGGACTAGAAGCTCAGAGAAAGTGGAAACTGAAATTAATACATACCCTTTATACCCAAACCAGTGCCTTGTATGTCAGACATATTTAATTAAGTGTTGGGTGAACGGATCGATAGAGAGATGAGAAAATAGGAAGGGAGGGAGGGGGCCGGGAAGAAAGGAAGGAAGGAAGGGAGAGAAAGAGAGAGAGAGAGAGAGAGAGAGAGAGAGAGAGAGAGAGAGAGAGAGAGAGAGAGAAGGGAGGGAAGAAGGAAAAGAGAGGATGAATGGATGGATGAGAGGGAGTAAGGATGGACAATGGATGGATAGATAGATGGGTGATGGGAGTACGGATAAATGGGTGGATGAGAAGATGGATAGATAGAAGGACGGCTGGATGGATGGAGGGATGGAGGGATGGAGGGATGGAGGGATGGAGGGATGGAAGGATGGAGGGATGGATGGAGGGATGGAGGGATGGAGGGATGGAGGGATGGAAGGATGGAGGGATGGATGGAGGGATGGAGGGATGGAGGGATGGAGGGATGGAAGGATGGAGGGATGGATGGAGGGATGGAGGGATGAAGTGATGGAGGGATGGGAAATGGATGAGTAAATGGACGAGGAGCTGGAAGGACTGATGGGTGGATGGAGAAATAAACAGGTACATAAACACTGTGCAGTGGATGTTCGACAAATTTGATGTCTGAGCAACAAAAGGGTTGGCAGGGGAGGATGATCCTATATTTGCAGGACATTTTACATAAGATTCAGAAACTATCAATCGTCCAGGTGAAAGAAAGGAGGAAGGTGATGGAAATTATGGAGCATGAAAGCCCCGCTAAGCCGCCCCTCAAGACTCCCACTGTAGGTGTGACTACAGTAATAGCCTAAAATAGCAAGATCCTGAAAATCCATGCTCCTAAGAAGATTTCAAAGGTTTTAAGGTTCTAGGTCTCTACGGCTTAGAATTGAAGACTCCGTGTCTTTCAGAATCCTTTATCTCTAACTAACGAGCAATGCATCATGTGACAGGCAGTGTTCTAAGTGCTTTACAAAGAGTAGCTCCTTTAATCCCCACAGGCACCCATGGTGTAGACACTCTTATCATCCTCTTAATGAGGCACAGGGATGTTAAGTAATTTGCCTCGGATCATACAGCTATTAAGTGGCAGGGCTGGGATTTGAACCCAGGGCTAGGCAGGGTCCAGAATCCATGCGTTTAACCACTGCACAATCCTGCTTAAAGGAATCGAGGATCCTGTACATCTAAAGTTTCAAAGATTCAGTGCTCACGGTTTGAAGAGTCTGCAGCTTCTCCACACCTGGGAGACAGGGCCTTCATCCTGGAAAAGGCTGGAAGGAGCCTTTAGAGGCTGAGAGAGGAAGGGAGGGTGGGGCCTGGCTGCCTTCTGTGAGTACCAGCCCTGCGGATGTCAGTCTTCCTGTTCACCTTGGGGGAAAAACACATTTGTGGCAGATAACAGGCACAAGGGTGTGCCGGCCCTCCGCCCGCTCCTGAGACTGATGGATGGGCTACATGGGCCCCCCCTGACCTGTGTGTGTACTGTTATCTGCTCGGCCAAGGGAGGCTGTTCATCATGCCGACAGCTTGGCAAGGCACACCTGCTGGGCCTGCGTCAGCCAGAGCTGCCAGCGTCCCAGGAGGAGAGAGGGGAGGTAATGGGAGATGTGGGGCAGGAGACACGCAGAGAAGGGAACCAAGAACCCCGTGACAGCAGCAGCCCAGGCCCAGGATTGGCCCAGAGAGTGGCACTGAATTCTGGGCATCAGGAGCTGCTTCCCTTTTTAGTGGCACCATGGATGTGCTGTGTGACTGTGGGCTTGTCACTGAGCCTCTCTGGGCTGTAAAACGAGATTAGGCTTTTCCAGAAACTCAAGGGTCATCTTTTTTCTTCTTTGCCTCATGTTCCGTATCCGGTCAGTAGGTTCTGTCAGTTTATCTCCCAATCTATCATGATCCTGTCCATTCTTCACCATCATCTCCACTGTGACCATCCTGGTTTGGGCCACCATCATCTCTTGCCTGGGTTCCCGGCTCCCTTTCTTAACCCTTATGCTCCTGTCTACACATGGAAGCCAGAGGAATCTTTATAACAAAATCAGATCGCGTCATTCCCCTGCTTAAAACCCATTAGTGGATCCCTATCACACTTAGAAATAAATCCAAACTCCTTTCAGGGCCCTGCAAATTCTAGCCTCCCCCTCTCTATCCATCATCACGTCGTACCTGCTCGCTGACTTACTCACCACGTTCCAACCACACGGCCAAGCTCTTCCCCACCTCTTGGTCTTCGCACATGCTCTTCCCTCTGATGAGCAAGCTCTTTCCCCACTTCTTTGCATAACTGGCCAGCTCATTGTCATCCACAGATCTCAGCTCAGTTGTCACCTCCTCTGAGAAGTCTTCCCACCCTGAAATAATATCCCAGCCCCCAATCTGACTCCATCACAGCACCTAATATATGCCCTTCCCAGCACTTATTACAACCCAAATTTACGTTGTTAATGTATTTGTGCATTTATTGTCTGTCTTCCCACTAGAATGTAAGCTCCAAAAGGTCATGGATTTTTGTCTTATTAACCACTATATTCCTCGATGTTTCCTCAGTACTAAGCCAGATATTCTCCTCCGCCCCAGGGTCTCTGGACCAGCTGTCCTTCTGCTTAGAACCGTCCTCCCCTATTGAACACCTCTTCGTCCTTTAGATCTGTGGCAGATTGTATTTTCCAAAGACAATCACCACACTATCTTTCATCCTACATATTCTTCATAAAATATGACTTTGACATTCCTCCCCTTGGTTTGGGGTGGGCCTATGACTTGTCTATAATGAATAGAATGCAGTGGCAGTGACACCGGGACTGCTCTGAATTAAGGTCGAGGACACTGGCTCTGGAGCCCTAAGCAACCACGTAAGCAGCATGGCTGTCTGGAGGACACCATGCTATGAGGAAGCCCAAGCTAGTCGATGCAGAGAGACCACGTGGAGAAGCCCTGAGCTTACATGCAGAGAGAGAAAGAGATGCCCAGCAGCCCCTGCGGCTCCAGCCCCAGCCACCATCTGACCAAAACCCATCTGACCCTGAACGAGAACTGCTCCACAGAAACCATGAGCAGCCACAAAATCATTGCTGTTGTTTCAGCCACCAGGTTCATTTGCTCTGCAGCACAGACAACCAGGACGAGATCTCAGCTCATGTGTCACTTCCTCGGGGAAACCCTCCCTAACTAGGAGCGCAGGAGTAGGCCCCCACGTTCTTTCTTACTTTTCTTTATAACACTTATCACAGTTGGCGATCATACAGTTATTGATGTGATGGTTGATTTTTGTCCCTCTTCCATTAACATGTGAGCTCTCTGAAGGGGGAAGGGATCATTGCCATGTTCGCAAGCACCTTGAACAGTGCCTGACATGTAACAGGTACTCAGCAAATACCACTGAACTAAGGATTGCCCTAAAATGTCGCACCAGCCTTGCAAAGTGGGCTTTGTTCTTTCCATTTTGCAGGCTAAGAAACTGAGGCTCAGAGATGTTCAGTCTTTGCCCAAGGCCACACAGCAGAGCAGGATCCTAGCTTGATTTTCTCTGACCCTAAAGCCAAAGCCCGTCTCCTGACAGGGGGAGGCATGAGGTGCTGGGATCCCGGAAGTGCAAGCTGAAAGAGCCCATAAATGTCCTTTTGTTTAACACTTGGAGGAAGACAGGCCCAGGGAGGGGAAGGGACTTTCCCAAGGTCACGTAGCTCATCAAAGTTCAGGCTGGGATGAGACCCCCAGCCCCCGGTCTTGGCCTAGATCTCCTCTAGCTGTATCCTTGAAGCTGCCCTGAAGACCTGCTATGCAAAAAGGCCAAGGCTACACTCCAGGAGGAAAATACATTGTCCTCTTGGGGAGAGGAGAATCCAGATTTCTATGTACCAAGCCAAGGGGACAAGAAGAGCAATTGTTTATGGAAATCTACGATGTGTCAGACAAGCCTAAAAGATCTCTCTCTCAACAAGCTTCCACCTTCCACAAGAGGAAACCGGGGCTCAGAGAGGTTAGAGGACTTACCCAAGGTCACCAGGCACGTAAACGGCAGGGTCAGGGTTTGAAAGCTGATCTGTCTATCACCAGGGCTTCTCCCAGTATGCCAGGCTGACTTGTCAAGAGTGAAGGGTGCCTTGAAGTCACATAGAATGAGGAATCAAGGAGGGCTGCTTGGAGAAGGGAGCACCTGTGTTGGGCTTTGAAAGAAGTAGTGTGATTTCTAAAGAGTGAGCTGGGGGAGAGCCTTGCAGGTGGAGAAGGGGAGTGTGGGCAAAGTCTGGAGGTCGTGATCCTGAGGGAGGTGTGTAGGCCGAGGCTTGGTGGGTGGGGTGGGGTGGGCTGTGCGGGGCCTCAGCTGCCAGGGCAAGGACTGGACTCTGCCGTTCCTGCCCCCCATTGTCACCTTTCCCGGCACCCACCTCCATCACCCCACCTCAGCCAGAGCAAGGACTGGAAAATAGATGCATCTGTTTATGAAGCCCATAATGTTGCCAGTAAAGCAAGGCACTCAGCAGAGCAGCTTGGCGCCTCTAATGGAATATTATTTATGTCATTTTCCTCCCGGCGCTGGAGCCATTACCGCCCGGGATGGCGCTCCGTCACCCTCCACTCGCCCTCCACTCCCCCAGCGATGTTCCAATGTCACGCTGAAGGATATGTGCTGCTGTCGTCATGGCGGGACCTTGGGGCAGGGGAACTGGGAGGGGATGGTAGGGCAGCCCCTGCTCTCTGCCAGTTGGAGGTCAGTGGGCCCACTTCTGCCGATAGGATCTAGCTTGTCCTGAGTTGCTGTTGGTGCCGGCCATCCTGCCAGGCGTGAAGAGTGCTCCCATGGCTTCCATTGCCCGACGGGTAAAGTCCCCTGTCACCAGTCAGTCAATCAGGCCTCTGGGCTTCGGCCCCTGCCCACCTATCCAACCTCAGGCAGACCTGGCGCACTAGACCCAAATTAGGCATAGTACCAGATTGACTCAGTCCCACCTGTTCCCTCGTGCTCGGTGGCAGGCCGGGCCCCTGGCTTTGTCTCATCATCTAACCCAGCTGCCTCAGTCTCCCCAGGTGAGGACCAGCCTTCAGCATGGCCTCCATCAAGCCAAGCTGCAGCAGCTGACACTTGGGTCCAATCCAACCTGAGGGAGGCTCTGGCTCCGTCTGCCGCTTTCACATTCAGATAGAGACCCCTATGTGGGGCATGGGATCCGGCTTCCCACAGGTACCGAGAAACAGCACCCCATAGAGCAAATTGGGAGTGCTGACACTCAAGAGAGAAGAGGAAGCCACGGACTAATGGGCTGTTCCAAAGAATGGAGGACCCTTGTGGCTTGTGAATGTGTCACCCCAAGTGACCCAGCACCCCACTGCACTGGCTCAAAACTGTATGACCGGCTCAGAAACATATCACCTTGTATTTGCCTGCCCTCCTCCCTACCTCACTTCCCTTTCCCCCTCCTGCTTGCTGCCCCAGAATTGCACCCCCATAAAGTGTGAGCTTTGCTTCAGCCTTTGGGTTCAACCCCAACTTCATCATTTCTTGCTAAAGTATCTGGGGCCAGTTACAGCCTCTCTGAGCCTTAATTCCCTCAACTACAAATGGAGAGAATAGTCCTTACCCCACAGGGTTCTTGTCAATCCTCTGTCAATATCAGGAACGCCCGCATTTCTTTCGCTGGGGCCCCACTTTTCTTGCGTCAGACAATGGCATGTGCTGTTTTCATTGCCAGGAACCATTCATCCTTCATGTTGACCTTGGATATCATCACCTGGAGGACACTTCCTCCCCCAGGAAGGGCACTGCCCTTCCCACAGTGCCCTTTGCTTCCTCCCTGGTTTCACTGAGTATCATACTGCCTTTGTCTGTCTCACTAGATTGAAACCTCCCTGAGGGCAGGGCTGAGTGTTTGCTCACCGTTATCCCCATGCCTGGATACAGTATGTGCTAACCAAATAGTGTGTGCAACTCATCTTTCTTGAGTGAATGAATGAATGTTCTTATTTCATTCCCACCACAACTCTGCATTGTAGGGATTGTCATGGCCATCTCATTTTCTCCTTCGTCCATTTCTGTTTTTATCTTTTTAAAACTCCTTCCCTCCAGGTTCTTGAGATTTATTTCGTCATATTTCTAGCATCTTGACTTGAAATATTAATTAATTGTTTTAACTCTTGCTTTCTAACAAATGCATTAAAGGCTAAAAATTTCTTTCTAAACATTATCCTGTCTGCATGTCACCAGTTGGGATATGACATACTTTTATTGCCTTTCAGGTCTGAATGGCTTGTGCTTCGTCTCCATTTTACGAATAAAGAAACTGAGAAACAAAAGGGGGAAGGCTCTTCCTCAAGGTCACAAAGTGAGAATGGAGCAGAGCTGGGATGAGCCCAGAACTCTAGAACCCATTTATTCATTCTCTCTCTCTCTCTCTCTCTCTCTCTCTCTCTCTCTCTCTCTCTCTTTCTCTCTCTCATGAAATCTTTTGTTTTTATTTTGAGATAATTGTACATTTACTTGCAGTTGTAAGAAATAATACAAAGATAATGTGTACCCTTTATCCAGTTTTTCCCAATGACAAGGTTTTGTAAAACTATAGAACAAGATCACAAGTAGGATATGGACATACAATCCACTGATCTTACTCAGATTTTCCATTTTCCTCGGATTCGTGTGAGTGTGTGTGTTTCTGTATGATTTTATCATACGTATCACTGCTCTTTGCATCGTAAGATGGCACCTCCTAGTATCCCAGGATCCCAGGATCACGCTAGGGCTTTCACACTCGGTTCCTGGGAACTAGCCAAACCTTGTTAACTGTGTCCTTTCCTTTCCCTGGGCTCGAGCATCAGCTGAACTTCCCTTCAGGGACCCAAGCCTTTTACAGTTGACTGTACTCGGAGCCCAGCCTTATGCTTGGGGCCCCAGTGACTGACAATCAATATCTCCAAAACCCTCTCCTGGCTTCTGTCTCACCTCTCATCGATCTCTTCCTGCAAACCACTCCTAAGCTGACCCCGCTTTTTGTAGAGTGCTGGCCCATGCAGAGATGAAACTGGGAGCCTGCCCAGTGTGGCTTTTGGACACCTGAGCAGCCCCACCCACCTCAGTGGCTCTCATGGGAGCGGAGGGTTGGATTTCAGCTCCAGTAAGAGACCTTCCGGTGCCACCTCCAAATTTTACAGATGGAGAAACTGTAGCTGGAGCTAATTTCCTGTGCGCCTGATATGCGCCTGGCTCTTTGACACTCATTACCATTTATCCTTATTATGTTGAAATAATGCACAATTTATGAGTGAAGAACTGAGGCTCAGAGAGGGAAAGTGACTTGCCCTGGACCATAGAACTAATACATTGTGAAGCTGAGATGAAAACACAGGTTGGTTCAACTCTACAGGTCATGAGGTTTCCACTCCACTTAATTTTAAGATAGGAGTCAGGAACATTCAGACTCTGGAACCAGACTGCCTGGTTCCATCACTTCAATTCCCTTCTCTGAGCCTCAGTATCCCAATCTGTAAAATGGGGATAAGATGACCTTAGCAATGATTAGCCCCATATTATAGCTGAGTAGGAAATAAGGACTCAGGTAAAGTGGCTTCTTCAAAGGCCCCCAGGAAGGGGGCGATGAGGGCAGAACTTGAATTCCAGTCAGCCTGAATCAGGTGCTGAGTACTTTCCACTCTACCTCCCTGCCCCCTTGGCTCTGCAAAGAGTCACTGAGGCCAAGTTTGCAATGCAGAGAGGTTCGGGTCAAGACTGAGAGAAGCATGGGCTGGATCTGTGGCTGTTGGACGGGGCCTGGCTCCTGATGGGACTTTTCCCTCAAGCCCCACTCCTGGTTCCTAGGAAGGGCCTCAAAGTGCAAGAGTTCTGTTGGCTCTCCAGAGGGCCTTCCAGTGCTTGGAGAAGTCAAAGGAAGGCTGGTGAGGAAGCTTGGTGTGGAGGGGGCTCCAGGGACAGAGATATAAAGCCAGCTGGGCCATGACCCAAGCATACTGGGCTGGACCAGGCCCTAACCCCAGCCAGAGACCTGACCCAGACAAGGCCTGTGCACACAGCCCGTCCCTGCTCTGCCTTTCCTTTCCGATGACCATGGCATCCCTGCCAGCTGGACCGCCAGCCTCCCACCAGGGAGGGAGTACTTGGCACATGGATTCAGGCAGTTGTGAGCTTGAATCTCAGCTCTGCCCCTCCAGAACTGGTGTGTCTCTGAGTCTTGGTTTCTGCATCTGTAAATTGGAGAGAACACGTCCCAGCTCATGGAGTCCGTTATAAAGATTAAAGGGAAGGGACATAAAGATTGTGGCACATACGTAGTAGGTACCAAGGAATCCAAGGGGCATCCTGGTGGTAACTTCTCCATGTTCACACACACCCTGGGGAGGAGATGCTTTGGAGAATCTAGTCACAGAAGATGGGCCTTGCGTTCGGGAAATCCACATGCTTATTGAAGTGGCGAGGCTGAAAGGGAAACACTTTGGCCTTGGACCAGATAACCCTGGGTTGGAATCCTGTGTGACCTTAGGAGAGTTGTTTAATTTCTCTGGACTTATTTCCTTATCCATACAATGGAGTTCATAATTCCTCTCATAGGGAACATCCAGAGAGAATGGGGTTGAAGGTGCTGTGTAAACTGTAAAGTCCTGTCCAGGTGATCGTGCCCTCCTTGGCCAGATAGTCCAGAGCTGACAGTTGAAAGCAGCAGATTTCCTCGGAGGGTCAAGGAAGGAGTGAGGGGGAAAGAAGGGAGGATGCTGCCTGAGCTCCCTGCGGTAGACTGGGCTCCTTCTGCAGGCTTCCCGTGGAATTCTCGTAGCTACCCAGGAGAGGAGGCATTTCGCCCGGTGAGTGGCAGGGGCTGACACTAAGTAGGGACTCATGGGTTATTCTCTTCTCAGTCATCCCCATTTTTCAGGTAAAGGAGCACACCCAAAAGGACAAAGTGACTTGCCCAAGGTCACACCACTGGGGGGTGAAGAAGCTGGATATCCACCACCAGGCTGGGTAGATGACTGGGGTATCTGAGGGTGACAGATATTTCAGGAGGGCGCAGGAGACAAGGGCCTCGGGTTCTCTCTCCTCTTCTCTTCCCTAGTATCCTCTTGGGGATCAGGGCGGACATGCAGGTGACCAATGCCCGTCAGCAGAGGCTGGGTCTGAGAGCCACCGCCAGCCCCCAGCTGCCCCGTGACCCGTCTAAGCATCTCCCACCTGGAACATCAGCCCTCTTTTGGCAGCCCTCTCTGCCTCCTGTCCCCCCAACCCCATCCAGGCCAACTCAGACGTTCTCAACCCCAGAGTTGTCGCATCGCACTTTGTTGAAGCCCCTTCGGTAGCTCCCACACTCCTGGGACAAGGTCCAAACTCCTCCCCTCAGCATTCAAAAATCCCTTGTTCTCACCTCCTCCCCCCTTCATCTCCCACCCTGCACACACACACACTCACTAGGAGAATGCAGCTCCTCGCACACGTCTGCCTTTGCTCCTGCCATTTCCTCCGCTGGGAACGCTGGCCTCCTGGAGGCCCTGATCACGTGCTGCCTCCTCTGAGACGATGCCCTTGACTTCACGTCAGGATCACTGCTCCTTCCCAGCAGATCCTCAGCACATGGTTTCTTCCTCCATTAGAGCACACCTGGTAGTAATTGCAGATCGATCACCCTCACTCACTGAGCACTTCCAGTACTCGGTGCTATGCTGAAGCACATTTGAATATATGCCCTCAGTGACTCCTTACAACTCTTTGATCAGACCCATTTTACAGATGAAGAAACGGAGGCCTAGGGCTATAGGAAATTCTCCCAAGTTCACACACCAAGCAAGCCAATGCATTCTCACTTTAGAGTCAGTAATTGTAACTTTTCTGTTATGCCAATTTGCTGTGCATCCCCCCACTTTAAGGGGGCTGGGGTCGTGTGGTTTATTTAGATTCCACCAGCACTTAACCCAGTGTCTGCAACTGGGAAGTTCCTTTATTAGCCTCCATGTGTTTTGAATGAAGTGTGAAATAATAAAGAGTGACTGAGTCATAAACACACTCTGCACTTTGTTGAGCACCTACTATGTGCTGGGCACTGTTCTAGGTGTTGGGAATAGAGCAGTGAGCAAAACACAAAAATCTCTGCCCTCAGGGAATCTCTGCCCGGGTGAGAGGAGCTGGTCTGCTGGGAAGAAACAGGCAACAAAAAATCAGTAAATAAAGGATCAAGTATGTTAGATGATGAAAAGGGCTATTGAGAGAAATGAAGTGGGGAGAGGATGAGAGCACAGACATGTAGAGATCAGAGGCCCCTCTCCTGGGGTCCACTGAGAGACGTTAATCCAAGAGGAGACAGATCTCCATTTGTGGGGTGTAGGGCAGCATGGAAGGCTAGAGTGGGCCTGGGGTGAGGACCCCTACCTTTTTCCCCTGTTCACCCTGCCCTCACTCCCTTCACCTCTCTGCCTGATGTCTAACAGGCTCAGAAAAAATGGCCACGGGAGGAGCCATCCACCCCTCCTGTACCCCCACCCTGCCGTGGTGACGTGGTAGCAACGTGACGGAAATGGCAGCCAAATTACCGCCCCCTCCATTGGCCTTATTTATGACCCTACTTTCTTCATTCCTGCCCTCTGGCCCAGGTCTGGAGGGACGGGGTGGGACGCTTTCCTGTGCCTGCCTGGCACATGATGACCTTGGGGACAGAATCCTTGAGAGTCCACAGAGGAGGGGTGGGTTTTGGGAACTGAGTCACTGCTAAAAGGCATATCAGGATTTGAACTCAAGTTAATCTAATTCAAAGCATTCACTTTCCCCTCTAAAACTCTGGGCTCCACGGTGACTCTTTCCGTCTCTTGCAACTCCTAGCAAAGCCCAATGCAAATCATTAGTGGGCTGCAGACAGAGTATATATAGTAGGGTCTCAAAGTAGCTTGGGCTATGAGACCAGACAAGCCTTACACTCTAGTCCTGACTGTGCCACATCATAACTCTGAGGCCTCAGGCAAGTCTCTTTCCCTCTCTGGGCCTCAGTTTCTCCATCTGTAAAGTGGACATAATGACACCCTTCCTCTTGATCTGTAGTTAAGGGTGGATGAGATGCCAGGCTCAGAGAAAGCACTGCTTGGAGACAGTGCAGTTATGGCATGATCAAAATCCAGGAGAGGGTTAAGGAGAAAGGAGCTTTTATTGTTCCAGCAGCAGCAGCATCTTTGCAGCAAACTTCACCTGTTTACAGTCCATTAGAAGCCATTATTGCTGTGTCTGGGGCAGATGCACACCCCTGACCTTGATGCGTGTCTGACGGCTGCAGGCAGCAATCTGGGGAGCAGGAGTCGTTTTGATAGCACTTAAAGGGCCACAAGGGACCAAAGGCCTCTTCCAGTGCCCTTCTCCCCCCCCCCCCCAACTCCTGGGCCACGACCTCTGCCAGCCAGAGGACAGAGGAAGGGGCTCAGCTCAGGTTCCAGGTGCGCAGACATCCCCCAGACCTCTTGGGGGATCTGCAGATCACTACTTTGAATTTGCAACCTTAGTAGAGCAATAATGAGTGAGGAAGAAACAAAGAGACAGTGAGGGCTACGGGAACCTCAGAGGAGGTGAGTCTAACCCCCTCCTTGTGCCCAAGAAAGAAAGGGACAAGCCCAAGGTCAGAAGAAGAGAGCCAGAATGAGAACTGAGCTCCTGGGACTCCCAGCCCAGGCTTTGAGACGCTAATGGTAGGAATTTCAGGCAGTGACCAGTGGTATGTTGGCAGGAACACTGAGCAGAGAGACGGGTTTTATATCACACTATATAGGTAGCTGCCACCTCTGGCTCCAAGAAAGGCAGACCCTGGACATGGGTGGCTCCAAGCCAAGCTTCTTCCCACCAGCTTCCAAGACCTGGGAGAGAGAGGGAGGGAGGACATGAGACGCTGCTGCGAGATACAAAATCAGCATGTTTGTCTCAAAGCCCTTGCTTTCCTTTTCTCCCCTTTTCTGCCTATTTAAAATAGCTTTTCTTCAAAGTATTCAGTGCCCCCAGACTTTCTCTTCATTGCCCGTCAACAAACTGTATTTTCAGAAAAGAATGAAAATCTCATTCATACTCAAGTGTAAATGACTGACAACAGCTCTGAGGCAGTGGCACTCCCTCCCATTTGAGCAGGACTTTAAGAAGCAGGAAGAGAGCCACATATCTCTCCTTCCCCACCTAATTACAACTCCATCTTTCACTGGTAAACTCTTATCCATCAGACCTACACTCAGGAGTCTCTCGTTCAGGAAGCCTTCCTTAACCTCCCAGGGACTCTCTGTAATACATCCTCCCAGAACTGAGCTCCTTCTCTTCAGAGACCTTTGTCTTTTGCTGTGATTATTTGCTGCACATGTGTCACCTGCACTGGACTATGAGGTCCCTAAGGCCAACTTCTTTGCTCTCCAGTATATCTCCAGCGCCCCGTAAAGTCCCTGGAGCATAACAGACGCTCAGGAAATATCTTCTCAATGAATACACGAACTTTTGAGTGAATGCAATTTGAGGCAGCTATAAAGGCTGGTCTCTGCCTTCATTCCCTGAAGAACAGCCCCCCGGAAAGCAGTGACACTCTTTTATGACGCTAGGGGATCCTGTTGGAGCCCCATTCCGACCCCCTTTTTTCAGGCAGGCACACCATCCCCCTGCTGCTATAGGATTGAATGCCTCCTCAACAGCTGCTCCTGTCTCTGCAAAGTTGCCTTCAGCTGACCAGGACTACCTCTTCTGAGAGGTTACAGCCTTCCTCTCTCACCCTGGGGAAGCTCACAGCCGGTGATGACCGACAATGTGATACAAAAAGCTGGCCTCGTACCAAGTCAGGGACAAACCTGTGCTGCCATTTATACTCCAAAGGCCCCTGTGTGTCAGGCCAAGGATAGACTTTACCTGAGATAACATCCTTGCTTGTCCCCTTCCCTTTCCCTCTCCTGTTCCCCTCCCTCCTTAGTGGTTTTTCTTAAGAGCACTTCCTCAATAAAACCTATGCTCAGAATCCCTCTCAGGCTCTGCTTCTAGGATCCCAGCCTGAGACCAGCACTTCCCAAGTCTGTCATGGGCTCTAGGTCAATGACCTTTCCCTACTGGGGAATTACTATTTATTAAGCACCTGCTATGTGCCAGAGTCCATGCTGGATGCTTTACAGCTATCATTTAATCCTCACAAGCACCTGATGAGATAGTTCCTATTATTATCTCCCATGTTATAGAGCAAGAAATGGAGGGTCATAGACAGTACATGACTTGCTCAAGGTCATACAGTTGATAAATGGTGAAAAGGGGATTTGAACCCAGTTCTAGCAAGTGAGGTGAGGACGGCTACCTATTGTTGTAAAACAGGGTGACTATAGTTGTAACAGCACAGAAAAGAAAGGGAAAGCAACATTGTCAGGAGTTGGGGAGTATGGTGAAGAGGACTTCTCAAAGGAGGAAACATTTGAATTTTAAAGAATGAATAGGACCCTTTCAAGTAGATTAAGGGGAGGAAGGGCAGGCAAGACAGAGAAACAGAGAGAAAGGCAAAAAGGCAGAAATAAGCATGTATTTCATGTGGTTCCAGCAAAGAGTGTGAAATACATTGACAGGTATGCTGCAGACATAGGCAGGGGCCAGACCCTAAAAGGCTTTGGGTATGAAGATAAGGAAACTTTGGGTGTGAAGATATAGGAAGTTATATGCTACTGTTGGGTTTCAAGCAGAGGAGTAACATGGTTTATATCTGTTTAGGGAAACTACTCATGTCCAGGATGGAAGATGGATTGGAGAGAAACACTTGAGTCCAGGAGGCTATTTAGGGGAAAGAGGGTGAGGTTGTATTTTAAGGCTATGGGGATAAAATAGATAAATTCAAGAGAGAGATTTGGGAGATAAAAACAGCAGGTTTAGGGGGCTGGACATGGGAGATGAGGGAGAAGGTGGAGTCTGGAGGAATGCTCAGGGGTCTGTGTTGGGTAGTACTACTTGCTGAAGTAAGAAAAAAGGGCAGGTTTGGGTATAAGGATAATGAGCTCAGTTTTGGATATGCCAAATCTGAGATTTTCTCCAGGGAACATGGTTCAGGGGGTAGTAGATAAACGGCCCGTCTCTTCTGTAGCGCAGGAGAGAGTTGGGAGTTGAAGTTCTGTATCAGAAACTCTGATTGGCTCTTTGTGACATCATAGAAATGGGGGTGGGTAGTAAGTGAAGCCCTTGAACATAAAACTATTGAAGGTAAGAAGTCTAACTCAGTCTTTCATGTTGAACTTACTGTCCCAGGTGAGTTTCCCAGAATTGAATTCTATCAAACTAAGCTCTTTGGACTTTTTCAAAAATGTTTAGGCTCATGAGCTCCCTGCTGCCAGGTACCTCCTCCCCCCATGGGCTCCCCTCTCTACCCCTGCAATCCTTTACCCACCCCTCCCCCACATCACCTTTCCAAAAAAAGAAAGGAGGAAAAAAACAGTGGAATGGACGATTTGGGAGCTGAAAACCTCCAAATGGGGAGGTTATATCCTCAGACAGCAGCATCAATCACCACATTTTCATTATTAAGTAACATCGCGGTATGCTGGGCTGATTCTGCACCTTATCTGAACCTAGCAGCTGTGCCCTAAATTCCAGCCGTGGTGCCTGTCTGCAGGAATTCAGTTGCCTGTGTTTAAAATGAGTGTTAGCATCTATCATTTCCCCACACCAAATGGTTTTGTGTCTGTGGTTGGCAGCACTAATCTGTCACCAGGGTACTCCACTGCCCAGCTCGATACCCTCTTCGTCACTGTTGGGGCGAGAGGAACGAGAGGCCCCCAAGATGGGGGAAATGTCACTGTGAGGACAATTGCAACGTTTGAGACTTTTTCACCAAAAAAGTAGAGGTAGGCGGAATGCCATCTGTGTCAATTGCAGGCTCTGACTTCCTATCCCGTTGATTCTGGGTCTTCCATCATCCATTCTTTGGGTCAGAGTGAGTGAAAGTTGACGGGACTTGGCCGTAGCAGACCCTGGGTCATGGCTCTGTCCGTGGTGCTGAGTGGTTTTGGTGCTGTCCGTGGTCTCTCAGATCTCAAGGGTGCAGAATGACAGCGATTGTACTGACGACAACCATTCACCATCGGGTCCGGTATGTCTCAACCTCTTTCGAGAGTCCAAAACCTTTTAGGTCCCTCCACCCAGAAAAATATGCAAACCCAAAATTCGTCTCATACATACCAACATTAACCTACTATTTCATGGAGTTCATGGACCCCTGGTTAAGGATCTCCTATGTAGTTTAACTTCCTCGTTTTACAGAGGGAGTGGCTGAGCGTCATGGAGAGGAGGCTTTTTGTCAAAGTCTTCAGATTGAATAGATAGAATTTGGGGCAGGGTGAATGAATTAAAGGGAATGAAATGTAGTTGAAAAAAGAAGGGTTTAAGAGCCAACAGACCTGAGTTTGAACCAGCTAGTAGTTACTAGTTGTATGGCTTGGGACAACTTGACACACTCTCCAAAATTCAGGTTTTTCACCTGTACAACTGGATAATCACATCTAGTTTGTAGGATTTTGATAATGTGCTGCGGTGGATGCTGCAATGCACACCCAGATCCCCTTTCAGGACCGAAGGATTTATTATTTCACCAATGGGGGTGCTCCTGGCAGAAAGCGGCCAGCTGCCAATCCCCTACCGGAACTGCCTCAGCTGAAGAAAGCTGCTTCACGTAAGGTAACCCCTCTTCCGGGGGCAGCCTGCATCCAATAACTGATCGACGTGGCATCGTAAAGGCCCACCCCAACTCTGCACAACTTTGAAATATCATCCTCGCTTCAAATCACCCACAGGGTTGGCTGAGGCCTCTGTTGAGCCTGTACCGCACGCAGCTCTCCTTTCCCCCGGGCCAGGCCCTTCCTTCCTCGCCTACACGGTTGACCCTAACAGCACTTCCTAATAAGCACCTTGCAAGCTGATCTCCATCTTCGAGGCTGCCCCACAGGGAACCCAATCTGTGACATAAGATTAGATCAGATCCTGTTGGTTAAGAGGCTCTTTGGGTGTTTTCCTGATGTTGTTGTCATCTGAGTCTAGAAGCCAGGACTCCTGACTCCCAGTCAAATGCTTTACTGGGCCAAAAAGCTATTAGTTCCAGCCTTTCCATTGTCCCAGTCCTCTTCTCTCTCAGTTTACTGACTTGCTGCCTCTTGTAAGAAGAAGGTACGTGGGCCACTGTGATTCTTTCAGTCCAACCCTCTTCCTCCAGGTTTCAGAATGCCTCAAACTGGCCAGGCAGAGATGCCTAAGCTACTTGAAAAAGTGCCACTCAAGCATTCCCCTTCCTGCTCCACCCTGGAGATCCTGACCTTCCCCCGCTCCCTGTCCCCGCCACATACACACACCATATGCACTTAATTCTCAAGAGGTGCCTGGGAAGTAGCAGCAATATCTGCAGCCAGAACATTCACATATTCAATATTCAGCCAATGGCTGATGAGCATGTGATACATGTAAGACTCTGCTCTGGGGAAAATGGAGTCCTGTCTTATCTTAGGCGGCCTCCAGGAATACATACATTCATTCATTCACTTGGTCATTCAACCAATAGTTATGGAGCCAAGCATTCTGTTGTGCCCCGGGGGAGATAATGGTGAACGAGAAAGATGTGACCCCTGCCCTAAAAAGATCAGAGCCTAGCATCTCCCATTCCAGTAGGTTTTTTCCCCTGAAGGTTTTGTTCCCCCTTAGTTATCAAGGAGCTCTTCTTTCTGCCAATCAAAATCTCTCTGACTTTAAACTTGTCACGTGCTTGTTTTCCCATTTCGTGTGGCTCTTATCTCAGCTTTGAAGAGCCTCCTCCCCACCAGTCCTTACATATCTCTCAGCTTCCCCTCTTTTTAAAAACCAGAATCATGTTCTTAGGATATCTCTAGGTTGAATCAGACTGACAGTAAAGAGGCCAAGATCAGAAGACAATTCACCCACATTGGTCCATTGGCATCACTTGGTGGCCAGATGGTGTCTACTCTTAATCTTTCCCTACCCTCCAGGCCTGAACCAGAGGGAGGGTGAGACTGCCCATCACTGGTTGAAAGCATTTTCCTTTGTAAAAGACTTCCTTGCTATATTTAGTGTACCTCTGCAAGGAGTACTATTATATTTCCTATTATGACGATTGGAAAACTGAAGCACAAAGCTGAGAAATTACTTGGCCAGGGTCATACTGCTCTCTTGAGGTTGAAATTCAGCCAGTGAACTGAAAGTGAGAGACTGACACACGCAAACACACAGGCAGGAAGAGCAAGCGACAGGTAAGGAGAGAGGTGAAGACAGGGGGTAAAGAGAAACATAAATGGGGTCAGAATGAGAAAGAAGCAGAGGAAATGAGAGAGAGTGAGAAAACTCAGTCCAAACAATGACTTCTTTGCTTTCCAGAGGCATTTATCTTTCATTTGACCTTATAAGAGTCCGTTAGTGTTGAGATTTTTAAATGGAGAAATTTTTTCTTTTTAAAAAACATCCCTATGCGGTTAGCATGGTTCTATATTAATTTCTATTCATGCCAGTGGGTTCGGTATTTATTCTTCTCCAAAATCACTGAGTTGGAAGGGACAGGGTGAAAGTCATTTGGCTTTGTGTTTGTCTGGATTCAGAGCCTGAGGCGCAAGGGGTGGGGATGAGGTGGGGTGTTGGTGGGGGTCAGTGCACCAGGCTGAAAACTGCAGAGGGCAATGCTCACAGTGTTGTCAAGCACCTGCCTTCTGTCCAAATGCATCCTGCATTGTCAGCTCAGAAACCTCTGTGTGAGGGGGCTGGTGGGTAGGCCAGAGCCATGAATCCCGGACGATTCAGCCCCTCAGCGTCTTAAAGACGGTGTCTGAACTGGACCTTGAAGCCTATGGTAAACTGAAAGTTAGCGTGGCCAAGAGGTCACGTTTGGGCCTGGGAAGCTGACTGCCTGGGTGTGGGTCCCAACTTCACCATTTACTGTTTGCATGAACCTCCCTTCACCTCTCTGGGCCTCGGTCGTCCTCGTCTGCAAAATGAGATCAGTAAGAAGGATGGCAGCGTGAGGATTAAGGAAGTGACTGCCCATGGAGACCTCAGCACAGAGCAGGTTCTCATGAAATGTGTGTGGATTGAATGAATATAGTTCATACACTGGCCCAGAAATTCTGCAACAAGAGGATGCATGGAGAAGTGACTAGATATATAGGATCTGGAAACAGATAGACCTTGGTTCTCACTGCAGTCTATTTTCCTGTTGTCTGGGAGTCAAACTGCCTGGATTGGTGTGCTGGCTTCACCCCTTTTCGGCTGTGTAACCTTGGACCAGTCAATGACTTCTCAGACTCTGTTGATTCATCATTCCAGTTGATTTGATACTAATACCTACCTCATCGTGTTTCTGGGAAGACTAAATTAGAACACACGCATACAAGGCTCAGCATGGCGTCTGGCGTACAGTAAGAACTCAATGAATGTTAGTTAAAAACAAAACACACCCTTCCATAGAAATTCACAAAGCAGCGACAGGCTTTGAAAACAGATGGCATAGCAGGTGTAAAGGCCCAGAGGCACAAACAGGCACAGTGTAACAAGGAGACTGGAAACAATAAGGCATGAGTGGAGCGAAGTGAGTGGCCTTTGCCCATCCTACATCCTCTCTCTCTCCATCCCCTCCTAGGCTGATGCCTTCAGATTTCCTGAGATTCCTCCTCTGACCACCCTATCGGAGTCTCTGGATAGTCTCAGTCCCTGAAGCTTGTTTATTTTCTTCATATATCATTTTTTTTTGCAACTGTGATTAATTTCTTGGTTTGATTCATGTCTGTCTCTCCCAAGACTGTAAGCACCATGAGGGACCCTATCTCTAGTACCTTGTACAGGACCTTCCACACAGTAGACATTCAATAAATATTTGGTGAAAGGAAAGAAGCAAGGGAAAGAGAGAGGGAGTAAGGAAAGAAGGGGAAAAGGAAGGAAGGAAGAAAGGAAGAAAAGAAGGAAGAAAAGAAGGAAAGAAAGAAGAAAGGGAGGGAAGGGGAAGAGCGAGATCATGAGATAAGCGTTCTTTATGCCCATTTTACAGATCTAAAGAGGCTCAAATAGGTGATGTCCCTGCTTGTAGCCACACTGCTAGGAAGCTGCAATGTAAATTCAGGCCTAACAGACCCCCAAGTCTACACTTCCTTCTAGACCACTGATTATCAGAGATGATCTTGACTGTACAAAATATATAGTCAAGTATGTATCAAATGCCCATGGGCTCAGCACGTGGCTTAAACAATAGACCATCATGGAGACCTTTGAGGTCCCCCCCAGCTTGCCTCCTGGACCCCTCCTTCCTTCCCTGTCTCCCCAGAGGTAACCACCACCCTGACTTGGCTGTTTAGCATTTTTATGCAGCTTTTATGCTTTTCACTCTGGTGTGTATGCTCAAACAGTAGAGTTTTACATGTTTTTCGACTTTATAAAAAGAGCAGCAATCTCTGTGTATCTTTTTGCAACCTGCTTCGTTCCCCTCAATATTATGTTGTGAGCTTCTTCCCCATAGCTCTATTTCATTCATTTTCATCACTGTATATCGGTCCCCGGGATGAATGAGCCACGCTTTATTTATCTATTGTCCACATTGATGGACCTTTAGGTTGTTCCCAGCTTTATGCAATGTGTGAACCTTTCTTGAAAAGAAACGTTTGGTGGAAGCTCCACATAAAAAGCAGATAAAAGTGTAACTGCTTATCTTGAGTTGAGAATGGGCCTATGATGGGGTTTGCTGCCAGGAGTTCCACAGATATTTCTGGGGCCTTCCTTCCCATCAGGCAGGAAGGGAGGCAAAAGGAGGGCGGACCCTGAGAAAGCAGTTGACATTGCCTCAGATTTGAGTCTGCCGATTCAAAGGAGGGCCAGACATTCCTTGTTGAGTCTTTTCTGGGTCAATCCAACCTTATCCTCAGACGTATACACCTACACACACACACACACACACACACACACACACACACGCACGCACGCATGCACGCACATGTACACCCATGCACACAGGCAATTTCTGTCATCCAGGCAGGCCACATGCTTATTCCCACCTCTACAACGTGTTCATGCCACCTGGAATGCCCTCCTTCCCTTCCTCAAATCCTACCTATCATTCAAGGCCCGGCCCCAGCCTCATCTCCTCCATAAAACCTTCCCTGATCATCCCAGCCTCAGGCCATCCCTCCTGGGCAGCTCATCTCCTTCTGTGACTTGAGACAAGTACAAAGTAGGCTTGTTTGGATGTTCATTCCTGGTCCATTGAGGTCGATAAACTCCACCCTGTCTGCCCAGCAGCTTACTAGATGGCTCTCAGTTCTTACAGTGACCTCCAGGACCCTGCACCACGTGGCCCGACTACCTAACTTCATGCCTTGCTACTTTCCTCCCTTCTCACCCTGCTGCAGCCACACTGGCCTCCTTACCAAGCCTGACACAGGCCAGCCTTACTCCCACAGCAGCATCTTTGCCTGGGATGCACTTCTTCTAAAGAGTCACATGGCTTGTTCCTGACTTCTCTTGAATTTTGGCTCCAGTGCCCCTCTGTAAGGCCTGTTCTGATGACTCGATGTATTTGCTCCTCCTCGATCTCCTAGCCACTTTCCCGTGTTGTTTTCCTCCACAGCCCTTGTTGTCATCTAATGTAGCGTATATTTAACTTATTTCTCTTGTGTATTATCTATCCTCTTGATTAGAATGTCAGCTCCCTGAGGGCAGGGATTTTTGTCTGTCTTGCTCACTGCTGCATACACAGAGCCTAGAACAGTGCCTGGCCCATAGGAGCAGCTCAATACATACAGAAGGTGCCAAAAAAAAATTTTAAGAAAGAAAAACTATTAAAATTGTAATATTCAATATATACTGATAACAAAAGATAAATAAATACAAGTCACGTTTGACTTCTGCAATTACAGTAGGTGCTCAAAGTGGTTACCATCAGCATCCAGACACTTTTGATTACAGCGAACTACTGCTTGAGCAAGGTTGACCAAAGTAGACATGTTTGAGGCATCCCCGGTATTTATTGAATAAATGGCTTTCAGTTTCTTCATCTGTAAAATGGAAATACCTCCCTAAATCATGACATTATAAGGATCATATGAGTTAACAAAAGTAAAGTGGTGCTTAATAAATGTCACCACCCCTTCCCCTTAACTAGGTTCCCTGCCAACTCAGAGATTCTATATAAGGTTATAAGGTCTCTAAAGAGTTCTACTGTGAGTTGGCTACCCTGGGAGATGCTGCTGTCCTTCTAACGGCAACTGCTGGAATTACAGGTACGGTGTTCTGGAAGTACAAACCTGTTGTCAGGGGCCAAGCTTAGTAAATCCCCTTTTAAGGGTAGCAAGCATGCCCAGAACTCCTAAACAAGTCTCCTAGGAACAGAGCAGCCACCAGTGTCTCAGACATCTCCCCAAGCCTATATCTACCTGCTGTAGGCTCCCCTTTCCCCAGTGCATGCCTCTGCTCATTCCTGGGTCTGGTTTTTAATTCTGTTGTGCTATCTGCCTTTGCCTTCATTATCCTCTGCCTGTCATGGAGGGGTTAGTTAAAGTGTCACGAGCGATGTCATTTACAGCCTCCTGTTGCTAAGCAACAGACCCAGGTGAGCCCTTGAACTTCTTTCTGAGCCACTGAAATGTAACTGGTAGAGTGATGGGGCCCCGGCTGAACTATTTCATCACCTGGGATGAGCTGCCGGCCCGGTGGCCCTGTTCCCTCTTGGGGCACAAACAGGACTGGGGCCCTGTCCCTCTGGGTTCCATTATCCTCAGCCTCCCCTAATTGACCAGCACTGGTCAGGGCCTCCTGGGTGTCCAGCCTCAGGGTGCACATTCCCGGTGGAGATGAATCAGACCTGCGTCTGCCTTTGAGGGACTCCCTGTCTCAGCACAGAGAGAGATGTCCAGCCAGGCCAGGGATAGTCCAGAGAAGGTGACTCTGTGTCTCGAGGGACGAACAGGAGTTGGCCTGAAGCTTTCCAGGTGAAGGCACAGGCTATGCAAATGCCTAGAGGCAGGAAAAGCCCAGGCTCCTTCGGGCACAGGCTCGTGCCCAGAGAGGTGGGAACAGCAAGAGGGCTCTGCCTCCGACTCCCTCTGCCGCCGACTCCCTATGTGATTTCAGCTCCGTCCTTGCTCCTCTCTGGACATCAGTTTACAATGGGACATGATCGGGGCAGAGATTGGATGAGCTCAGAGTTTAACCAAGTATTATGTGCATACTCCGTGCATGCTGCTTGGGGTGTGCACTAGGTTTTGCTTGTTTGGAGATCAAACTCTTTTATTTGAATAGTTTCGAATTTACTTTAAAAAGCGTTAGAAACCTATATATAGCTAGTACAATAAGCAAATGACGTGACATATTCCTTTAAAATACTTTTATTTGAGTTCTTGACAAGCAAGTTATTTTAAAGGAAAATATGAAGGAACTAACAGTATAAGTGGTACCTAACGGGTGATCCAGGAACGTGCAAGATTTCAGAAACACTAAAGCAGGCTTTGAAGGCTCTTTCCTCTCTGCCGGCCACATAAGGACTAAGCTGCCCAGTGTTCTCTGTTACTCCTACGCCACAGGCCCTGGGGCACACCCACTGAGCAGATCACCTTTATTTCACAGATGGATCACATAGGTGCAGAGGGGTTACTCCGTAAGTCTGTGGTTTGGAGAGCAGGACTTTCAGCTGTGCTCACTCTCCATGCCACATGGACAGCGCTCACCGGTCTCTCCCAGCTTCCTCCCTCTGCAGGGTGTACACTGAATGATCCCTGAGAAGTAACCAGAAGCCCATCTGCAACGTCAGCCATGCTGGAGCCAGCCTGCCATGAGACTTCGGGCCGTTGTTCTCCCTCTCCAGACTTTGGTTTTGCCATCTGTACAGTGGGAGAGTGCCCAATGAAGTTGGGGGAGGGGTAAGGTCACTTCCAGCTACATGTTCCTGGAGTCTGAGTTTCTAAGAGTCTCTCAATGTCCAGGAAGCTAGGGGAGGAAATGGGGGCGGGGACAGCTGCAGCACCTCAGGCCTCATTTCTGTGCAAATTGCTGTGAACTGCAGAGACCCAGAAAAATGATCCCCGCATTGCCTCGACCGAGATGTCCATCTCGTCGGGAGAGCTGGCTTGTTTAGGCCTGAGGGCACCCCTCCCTCCCTGCTGCCACATGAAGGTGCCTGCCTGTCAGGGTGACCACCTGTCCAGTTTTTCAGGGACCAAAGAGTTACTGAGATGCGAGATTTTAAGTTTTAAAACCAGGATGGTCTAGGCAAACAGGGACAAGGTATCTCCCTGCTGCCTCATGCCACGCCTTGTGCTGACAGCTTTACTCTCCTATCCTCCTGGTGTCCTCATTTTCCAGAAGAAAAGAGCAGAGGTTCAGAGGGAAATGACTTGCCAGGCTCAGAGCTGCCAGTGGGGGAGCTGATTTTCAAATCCAGGTGTGGGGTGTCAAAGATATAAGCACTTGACAGAAATCCTTTCATGGCCCTAGAGTCTCAGCATCAGATAGGCCAGGGGGGCGTCAGAGAGAAGGTGGGTGACTCTGAGCCAATATCAAGGCCCTGTTCTCTGGCCCAGGTTTTATGTGTCCAAAATGACATTGTCCTCTTTTCCACGAAGATCAGAGACTTGAGCTATGATGCCAGCCCCACCCCTAACTTGTTGGGTAAGTTTGAACAAATCATTTGCTTCTCTGAGCCTCAGCTGTTTCTAACCAGAAAATGGAAAAATTATCTTGAATCCCTTCTAAGACTATAAAGCTATGAAGGAGGCTTAGAGATCATCAGGTTGGATTGCCTCTCCATAATACAGATGAGGAAAATTGAGGCCCAAAGAGGGAAATGACTGTCTTGCAAATGCACTTACCTGTGGTAGTAGAGAATGTGGTCAAAATTCAAAGAGGAGCAGGGTTAACATGAAGAGAGAGACACAGGGAGTCCGAGAGAGAAAGAGAGGGGGGCACGACTGAGAATTAGCAGCTGACCTGACTTGGTTTCTGGATCTAGCCATGCCTGAAGTCCACTTAGACATTCTAGTGATCAAGTCAGTAAATTCCTTCATTTACTTAAGCCAGCTTGAGATGTATGTTTCTCACAACCCAAAGAGTTTTAAGTAATTTATGCCAGCTCCTATACCCTTCTATTCAGGGATCTGGGGATATGTGTATTAAGTAATTAACTTAGCCATCCATTTAACAAACATTTATCAGCACCCACTATGTAATAGGTACTGTGCAAGGGGCACAGTGTGGATATAGCGATAAACGAGATACGTGGAGGGGGAGGGTCTCAAAGGACTCACAGTCCAGTTGGGGAGGCAGACAGGAAAATAAATTAGTGCAATGGAGTATGATGGAAGTCTACAGAGAGAGAGAGGCTGAGACACCCATGAGGTAGATAGACATGGGGGTATCCAAACAGGCAGGCAAAGAGATGGAAACAATGGTATGCTCCTTGGAAATGACGTGCAATGGTTGGGGGTGGAAAGGGGTGAGAGAGGCCAAGGAAAAAGAGGCTTCTGTGTGTGGAGCTGCAGTCAGTCAAAACCAGATCAATGCCTGCTCTGTTACTTAGTCCTGGGTAAACTTGGGGGGCTTCCAAGACAAGTAAGACATGATCCTTCCCCGGGTGGTAGGGGAGCCAGAAGCCCGCGAACAAGCATGATGGAATATTATAGCGGTTGGGGGGAAAGTCCGTCTGTTGAAATACTGAGGACAGTGGCCAATTCTAACTGGGGAAGGGGGTATCAGACAAATGTTCTTTCAAAAATCCATCTAAGCTGGGTCTTATCGATGAATGTGAGGTGAGCAGGGATGGAGAATGTATTCCAGGTGGGGTTTTCGCGGCCGGGATGGGCAAGGGCGTAGAGCTATAGGCCGGGTCAGCCATGGAGCCCCAGGCATGCAGACTGCGTGCAGATCCCATTCTGCTGCTGCTTTGTGTGGGTTTTCCTCAAAGCAGCTCCTGAGACGAGGCTCTGGATGCAGGCGGTGTATGTGGGAGGTGATCCCAGCACCGTGAGGGAGCAGGAATGTGAGACCAGGAAGGGAAGGAAGCCAATACAGGTCTGTCCATGAGCAGGCAGCTGCTGTGGGCAGCTGGAGCTCAGTCTCATTAAGACCCTCAAGAGAGTGTGCAGAGCAGGGGGCCGAATTGTCCCCTGGGGGGCAAGGAGGCTGGCATCCTGCCCTCGTTGACTGAGAGCTGCCCCTGAGGTTTTAGCTCCCTTTGCATCCTGCCTGCCCCTGTGGGCTCAGCACACTCCAGCAGGCCAGAGAATGCCCTTGGCATGTCCAGGATCTGTCTACAGGTGGCCCTGGGCCAGGTCAAAGGCGAGGCAGGGCTCCAAGCACATCTGCCCCTGCCACTCACCAGCTGTGTGAACTTAGCCACGCCATGCCTTGGTTTTCTTGCCTGTAAAATGGGGTTGGTAATGATTTCTTCTGCACAGGAATCATACAGATGGAAAATGCTTAGCACAGGGCCTGGGAAATGGCTCAGAAAATAGCAACTATTATCATTTTTGCCATGAATGGCTCTGCTAGGCGGGAATGGAAGGTGGGGGCAGCTGTGAAAGCAAGAAATGAGTAGTAGGGAGGAGGAAGTGGGGATGGAACAGAAAGTGCCTTAACTGTCAGCTTAATGAGTGATACATCTGAACTGGAGCCAAGGAGGGGAAACGAGCAGGACTTGGGGCAGGCAGAGGGGATGGAGTTCAGATGGGCCAGGCATTCATTCACGAAGACCGTCTCCATACCTTCTCTGTACCAAGCACTCTCCTGGGACGTGAGTCTTGGACCATAAAGGGCTCTTAGTGCTGGCAGGGAGATAATACTTGAACAGAAATAATAATAAGTTGAGTAAAAGCCATCAGAACAGCCATCAGAAAGAGACACGGAGATGAGGGAGCTGAGGGGGAGGGAAGCATCACTTCTGGGAAGAGCGGTCTGGAGACGCTCTGTGGGGAGGAGGGTATCTAGGACCTAAGCTTAATGGGAAAGACAGAGACAAGGGCAGGTGAGTGAGGGGGAAGGTTCAGCCTCAGTAAGGGCAAAGAGGCAGGAATGTATAGGGAGTGCTGAGGGAGGGGCGAGTGTTACTGTGATTGTATCTGAAATGCAGACCTCGCTGTGGAACTCTCTTTGGAATCAGAGTTATCCTGGCATGTCCAATTGGAGACTATATTTGAGTCTAAAGATTTGATAGCACAGGGCATTGGTGAAGCCCCTCACCCCTCCAAATGCTGTCAGTGTGTATTGTACAAACCCCATCAGGGTGGGTGTGGTGGGTTCCCCAGAAGCAGACAAAGATTCCCGTGCACATGATTTATTAAGGGAGTGCTCCCCGGGAAGAGAAGGATGGGAGTGGGGGCAGCTGGACCCGAAAGGGGAGGAAGCGAAGATGCATGCTCTGATTACTTATTGCTGCATAACAAATTGCCTCAAACGTGGCATCTGAAACATTTATGATCTCATGGTTTTTATGGGTCAGAAATCCAGCAGTGGCTTAGCTGGATGGTCTGTCTGGCTCAGGGTCTCTCGAGAGGATGCAGTCAAGGTGTTGGCCAGAGCTATGGTCATCGCAAAGATTGACGGAGGGAGGACCTGCTGCTAAATTCACTCTTGTGAGTGTGCATAGTTCTCAGGTCCTCACGGGTAGCTGGCCAGACATCAGCTCCCTGCCACCTGCACCACTCTGTAGGGCGACTCACAACATGGCAGCTTGCTTTGCCTAGAGCAAGAGAGAGCCCCCCAAACAGAAGCCATGGTCTCCTTACGACCTAATCTTGGAAAGGACATCACATCACAGCCTACAAGGGTATGAATACCAGGAGGGGAGCACCTTGGGACCATGTTAGAGGCTGCCAACCACAGTGAGGTTTCAGGCAAAGCCCCAGCCTCAGCCTGGTCCCACAGGGAGCTCTGGAGTATAAATTTCACCTCAGAGTTTGTCCAACCTCAAGGCAAGGGAACTGGGGTTTCCTACCCCTGGACCAGTGAGTCATCGACTAGTCCCCCGAGGTGGGACTTAACATCCAGGCATTCCACTTGTTCTAAGGGCAAGGCAGTCCCAGGAGCCCAAGGACAGGCCTCTGAAGAAGGTCACAGGGGAGAACTATTAGAAGGAAAGAGCACAGAAGCTGGGGGACACACACCCAACTAGTAAAGGAGATCACGGTGGAGCACCGATCCCGTCTCCTACAAGAGTAAACCTGGAAACACTTAACATGAAAGAATGCCTGTATCCTTTAATCAATCCCAAGTCTAGAAATTTCTCCTACAGACACACTGAAGAAACAGCCTATATGTTCATCCAGTAGGGTCTCGTTAAGTGATTTACAGTCCATTCACACACTGGATTATTATACAGCTATTAAAAGAACTAATATGAAAAGATCTCCCAGACACATCATTAAGTGAAAAAAAAGCAGGGTGTAAAATATCAACTGTATTGGGGAAAAGCAATGAAACATATATACCGGGGTGCCAAAAAAATGTATACACATGACTTGCATTCATCTTTTGTTTTGGGTATATATTGAGTATTACAATTTTAATACAGTTTTTGCCTTTCTTAAAATGTGTATACATTTTTTGGCACCCTCTGTGTACGTGTGTATATATGCATAAATTAAATATAAATATAAATACACACATACTTGCAAAGGGATGGAAATTTGCAGGTAAGATAAGCAATAAATTATTATCAGCAAGAGGGAGCCTGACAGCCTGACTGGGATGAAGACTTTTTCATTCTATGTCTTTGGTAATAATTGAATATTTAACTGTTTGCATATACCTCTTTTATAATAATTCTTAAACTAGTTTTCACACAAAAGAGACTGAATCTCTTGTATGTTTGTGACACTTCCAGTCACCTGACCCTGAGGCTCTGAGGACCCAGCAGAAGTGATTTCACACCCAGCCCAGAGTTGTCACTGGGAAAAGTTTTGGTTTGGTTCAATGAGATTGTATCATCTGTCTAATTTGCTTCTGCTTTGTGTTTTGTAATTTACTCTGAAGATTAGATTGCATTTAATATTGCACTTTAAAAATTTTTATAATAGCCGTTGGCCAAAAGCCTTCAAGATCTGATTTTGACAGCTGTGTAAATTACCAGCCTGCACCCACTTGGTCCTGTCTTGCCCCATCCAGGCCATCTTTCCCACGGTCACCTCCACAGCTCTAAGAAGTAAATCCAACCAGATCTTTCCCATGGCTGCTGAAAGCTCCCCAGGAGCCCCCACTGCCCTCAGCAGAAATAATAATAATAAAAGCATCCACTGACTGTGGCCCAAGCCCTGTGCTTTACATGGATTATCTCTTTGAGTTTTCACAAAATTCCTAGAAGACAGAGATCGTCTAAACCCTTTTAAAGGTGAAGAAACTGAGTCACAGGGATGTGAAGTCATTTTCCAAGTTCACACAACCAGGCTCTGGCTGAGCCCAAATCCAGAATCCTGTTTGTCTTAAAGGGCTAGACCTGAGTTGAGAAAGCACAGACAGGGCTGAAGAGGTCAGTAGGACCAGACCATGAAGTGCCTTGGAAGCCAACGCTGAGGCTAACGGGAACCAAGGAAGGCTCTATCCTGCATCCTCTAGTCTTTGTCTAGAATGGTCTTAGGTGCCCCCGTAAGACCTTCATGGTCATTCCCCCAAAAAAGAGTATTCCTGGTTTTCTAGCCCATAGATATTCATTCATTCATTCATTCATTCATTCAACAAATTCATGTCAGAAACTGTTACTCTGAGGGACGCAGACCCACACCAGATAGGGTCCCACCCTCCAGGAGCTCTCAGTGTCAATCAGCAGTGACAACTCAGAGATCCATGTTTGGGGCCAGAGGAAACTCAGGGGGTTGTAGGTGCACAAAGGAAATATCTAAACAGTCTGGGGAGGGTGTGGGTCAGGGTCAAGGAAGATTCCCTAAAGAGATGCTGCCTCAGCTGAGCTCTGACAGGAGCAGATAATGAGGTGAAATGAGGGAAAGTGGTGGGCAACTGGGGAGAAAAAGCATTCCGAGCAAAGGGCACAGCATGTGCAAAGGCCTGGAGAAGGATGCAGGAAGAGATTTTGAATTGTCTGCTACCGATCTCTCCTCCCTGGGCCAACGTTAGGCCCACAGTAGGCGCTTCATAAACATCAGTTGATTAAATAGAGCGTGGCACATTCAGAGACCTGCAGGTGATTCAGGGCAGCTAGATTATAACCTGTTAGGCAAGGAGAAGTCAGGCAGAGGCTGGGGAGGACTGTAGGGGCCAGATTAGCAAAGGTCTTGAACATCAAGTTAAAAATTATGAGCATCGGAGAACCATTGGGGCCTTTTGATGTGGGAAGGGGGGAGGTTGCTTGGTTGGATTGGTTTCTGAAAGAACCTCTTGTGCATCTGGTGGAAAATGAACTGGAGGGGAGAAGGCTGGAAGCTGGCAGACCCGTGAGGAGGCTGGTGCTGTCATTCTAATGAAAATCTGACCTTCTAACAAGCTACGGCACTGTTGCACTGCCCACTCAGGACTATTGAGAACCCCAGAACCTTGTCCAGCTCAGTTCTATCCCCTAGGTTGATTCTAACCAGCATGGAGGAGATCCAGATATTCCCCTCCTAGATCCAGGCACTATACCCCTAGTAATTCAGCCAAAGATGGCACTCGTGTCCAGGTGAACATGAGGTCTTTTTCATACCTTTCTAATTAACCGAAGCATATAGGCATATCAGTCATTGTCTAGTCAAAGAAACAGAAACTACTCTAGATATTTCAGGCAGAGAGAAACTGAGTGTATGAAATTAACAACAAAGGCGTTGGGGGTCGGGAAGCAGAGGAGCAAAATGTAAAAGAGGATGATCCTCAGTTATCCAGAAATAGCTACCCCTCAGGGACGGGCCCGCAGGCCAGCACTCACTGCTGAGTGGCCCCAAAAGCTGCCACAGCCATCGGGCAGGAGCTACTCCCGTTGTCACTACCAGAATTCCTGACACTGCTGGAGCCCACGATTGTTAGTGGTCAGCTGAAGTTGTCTGTTGCCGCCACTGCTTTGTAATCTCCTGCTAGGACCTCCCATTGACAGAACCCAGGAGCCCCAGCTGAGGAGACCATCTGGGAAATGGAGTTGGCAGGCTTCTAGCCCAGCAGGAACAAGAGAGTAGAGCAGTGCAGTGGGACTGACAGCCATCAGCTAGTAATTGACCCACAACGCCTCCTCGGTTATCAGAGCAAGTAACAGAAGGACCCTTTTGACAGCGTCAGACAGAAGGGGATGGATTTATGTCAGGTAATAAGGTGGGAGCCAGACAAATCTTGGGGATGGATAAGCCCTTCAGACCAGGGTGGTTTGAAGTTTAAGGAGCAGCAAAACTCTTTTCCCAGATGGGGCAGCCGCACGTGTCTGAGAACGCATGATAAGAAGACCTGGAGCACACACATCCAGGCCTTCTCTGCAGCTGGCCCCTCCTCGACATAGTCCCCTGACAGCCCCTAGAAGGACGTTACACAACCATCTACTCTGAGGAACTGTCTTGTGTTAGGTCTGGGTTTATAAAGATGACCGAGTGACAACGTGGAGAGGTTAATGCCTTTGAAAGAAGAATGTATTATTGACAGCTCCTGAGAGAAGGAGGCATGCCACACCACATGGGGCCACATAAGGAAGCTAGGTGTGGTCAAGAGGCAGGAACAGGAGCGAGGGAAAGACATAAGCCACAGCCCTTACTGGGGTTTCCACAGGCAAGGCAGGGCAGGGCAGCATAGACGTGTAGGATTGGTTGGTTTGAACAATTCCAGTGGGCTTTGCGGTATAGGAGCTCTCTGCCCTAGTTGCCTGGTTCCTGTTCCTGGGTTGACCTAGGCAGGGGAAATACTGGCTCCAAGTGTGAGAGTTACATAAAGGAGGTAGTTCAGGGTATGGACTCTGGAACGCAGGGGAGACACAAACAGCTTTGGTCATTCGTTTGTCTCTGTAACGAATGAATACCAAACAGACAAATGCAGAATCTAAGAAAACAGAGTTAGCATTAAGAACCCGGTGGAAAACCACTGACTTTGTCTTGTTCTTACACCCATTTTACAGATGGGAAAGAGGAAAAGACCATTCCAAAGTTTTACACTGAGTTTGCGTCAAGATGAGGACTCAGGCCTCCTCTTCTCCCTCAGCCCAAGCCCCTTTTTCTGACTCCTTTAGGCTGGTTAAGTGTTGAGGAGTATCTGCAAGGCTAGATAAATCATTCCCTGTACATTTTTTGCCCTATCCTTCCCATACCAGCTGTCTGTACTGAGCCTCCAGCACTGTCAGCTTTCTTGGCCTGCCCCAAACTAGCCAAGTTCCACTGGGCAGCAGATGAGATCGTCACCTCTCCAATGGTGGCTTCAGTGTCACTATGGCTCTACCTCAGCAATCAGTGAGTCCAAATGAGCAATCGCAGAATGACATGCGTAATACCGGACCACTGTTCGTCAGGCCTTTTCTGCCCAGCTGGGGTGGAGAGGAAATCTACCCATGCCCCCTACAGACACACACACCCCACTCTCAGTGTGTTCTCATCCCTCAGGCCTCGCAGTAATGTCCCTTCCATGGAGAGGCCTTCCTTGACCATGGCACACGAATTATTTCCCTGCAGATAATGTCTCTCCCAATATCTCTGTTTGTAATATTATATAATGTGTGTGTTTATCTCCCCACCGGATGTTGCTTCCTGAAGATGGAACCATGTCTGTCTGATTTCAACTTCACCTCCAGTGCATCAAACATCTAAGGCGCTCAGTAAGTGAATGTTGAATGAGCGAATGAATGAGAATGAGGCTCAAAGAGGAGAAATTACTTGGAAAGGCTGTCAGGGGTAAGGATAGATTCCGGGCTGTTTCTCCTGCCTCTCTCCCTCCCCAGGAGCTCAAGCACCAGGAGGTGGATTCAGCCTTTGGGGAGGTTCCCTGCCCTCCACTGTCCCCCTACCTGGACTCTCCCATCCCCATGCAATAGGAAGGCCCAGGAGTCCTCCCCATGACACCTGCCCTTGCCCCTAGAGAGAGTCCTCCCCACGGGGGGCGGTATGGGGGGGGGAGGGAAGGGGGGGTTGTGGGCAAATGGCCCCACCCCACACCAAGCCCTTCATGGGGAGGGAAAGAGAGCAGGCCCCTCACCCCCCCCACCACCACCCCCCCACCTCTGCCTCCGCCAGGCCGCTGCAATCTGCAGCCCGACCTCAATTAGCCCCAAGCCTACGCGCGCCAATTACCGCGTCAATCACTGCGCCAGAGGCAGAGACGGGAAGAGAGGGAGGGGGCTGAGGAGGGGGAGGGCCACGCTGGAACAGCCCTGCTGGTCCTGGACTGGCTGAAACCGGTCCAGGCTCCGGGGAAGACGCTGCTCAGTCGTCTTCCCCTCCTAGCCTACACCCAGAACTCAGGCGACCTCTTTCATCATGTTTTGGACTTCTCACAGACGGAGGATTGGAGGGTCTTTTCCACCCAACCCCAACCACGTCCCGATGCCCCACTCTGCTCAACCTCTTGCGACCCTTAGCTTCCCCACCCACTAGATTCTACGCTCCGTGAAGGAGAACTGGTATCTTGCCTGTCTTGCACACCCTAGATATACCCCATAGTGAATAAACAGTGACATAAATAAAAGAGCAAATCTGTTATATGGGAATCAAAATAATACTGCAGAAGACAGTTGTGAGGATAAAGCAAGATGTCTGGCAAATTATAGTGAATTGGCGCACAGTGAGTGCTCGAGAAATTCTGTCATTGTCTCCATCCATTTAGTCAAACGACGTGTGATGGCACCGTCTTTGCGCCAGGCTCTGGGCTGGATGCCGGGGACCCAGCTAGGAGGCGGATCTGGTATACGCAGGAGTTCACGGTCTGTTCCTTTTGCCTAGATTGTTAAGGTTTGTATTCTCCACATGATGCTTCATTTTACAAGCCCCAAAGCTTTTTTGACCTTGAAAAATATGAGGTGAAGGCACAAAAGGGGGACAGAAGAATGGGACAGCTGGGGAAGAGAGCAACAAGGAAATGAAGCAGTCCCAGCTCTTATCCTTGAAGAATTTCCTGCTCCACGGAGAAGACAGACAACACACGGGGTCCCCTAGTTTTTAGTCTCCCTGCATTCTTTGTCATCCTTCCTTCTTCTGATACATTTGGGGAACCCCTTCCTCCCCAACTCTCCGTGGAGGGGCTGTGGTTACGATGCTGCTCCAGCTGCGACTCAGGTCGGCCAATCAGACTGCTCCATCAGCCTCGCCATAATGATTGGCCCAAGGACGGATATGTGGCCCCAGCAAAGCCAATCAGAGTTTGCCCTGGGATTGCTATAGGGACCCTGGAAAAGAGACTCTTAGATAAGGTTGCTAAAATGGGGGCTTGAGTCCCGGGTCGCCGGTGGCCATTTTCTGGACGATAGAGAGAGCTTTTTGCATAAAGAATGCCACAGCTGGGAAAGATGGGGAGAAAGACACAGAGAGACACTGTTTGAGTCCTTAGTTTTGTCAGTTACATGAGCCAACAAATTGAATTTTGCTCAGGCCGGTTTAAGTTCGTTTTGTGTCAACTGCAACCAAGGGTCTTTCATTTTCCAAAATGGGCATGTCTAATTATCATGGTCAGAAACTAGAGAGAGAGAGACGCTCTTAGAAGTGCTCAGGTAAAAGGTGATGGCCATTGTTTTCTTTTCTGTTCATTTATGCTTTGTATTAGTTCTGCAATGGCAAGTGTTACTTTTGTGACAAGCACAAACGATCAATTATTTAAAAACAGATGATTTAAAAACAGATAATAAAACCTCTGACATTGAAACATAATGAGTGAAAGAAGCAAGGCCCAGAAGTTCATCCTGTATGATTCCATTCATAAGAAGTTCAAGAACAGACAAACTGTGTCTATGGTAGTAGAGGTCAGAAGAGGTTACCCCGGGGTGGGGTGGGGGGACGAGCTGTGCAGTGGGAGGGACACAAGGAGCCTTCTGGAGCAATAGGAACATTCTCTATCTTGATCTGGGTATTGGTCACACAGGGGTATACATACATATAAAGTTGAGCTGTACGCTTCAAGATTTGTGTATTTTACTGGGTGCCTGTTCGACACAAATTTTTAAATAGGAAAATAACATGTACTCATATCTCTGGGCACCTTATAGTTCCACAAGCCCCATTCACGTAGTCTATTATCTCACTCTAATTTTACATGGAAAATAAGAAGACTTTTCTTTATTGGGATTCTAAAACACAGTAACTTAATAAAACCATTAAGTTCAACATTAAAATAATTAAACACAAGATCACAGGGGCCCCCCACCTTCTATCACCACCTCTGGAAAGTATTTCTCCCTTGCTGAGCCTTCTCACCACCCCCATGGCACTATCTCAGAGTAAGACGTGAATTAGTCTGGTAGATTCAACAGAACTGCATCCTCTTAGAGCAAAGAACAGAAAAGCCTTGCTTTCCCTGCAACTTTACAAAAGTGATTTGTCGTATTAATGGGCGGAAACTTCTCCTGGATTGATCCCTCTTTCCACAGCACTAATTATAGATTTATTAATATTTATGGTGCTCTCGTCACAGCCGATAGCTCTTATTTGAGGACATTAAAGCCTTATCTCACTACCTCCGGGAAGGGGCATTTGAAGCCAGCTCTAATTGGATGACCCGCAATCAAGATAGAAGGGAAAAAAATGACAATAGCTCGCCTGTTGCCATATATTAAAATACGGTCCTCCCAGCTTAATGATTATCTTTAGAATTAATAATCTTGCTAGCCCCGTTTGGGCCCTAATGGCGGGAAATCGTATTAAATACTATGCTAAGAGCAATCAGCTTTTTGTTAAGGCTAATGGCCCTGCCCCCGGCTGTTTCTCATCTCTGATCACTCTGTTTTCCTTCCCCAACAAAAGGCCACTTTGTCCCCATCACTTGTCATCCAAAGTCAGCATCACCTCGTGCTGTCTTCTGCTGGGGCTCCTGCTGCTTCTTTCACCCTCATCCAATCCATTTTAGGTGCTGCGGTGAGATTTATCTTTGGGTTATGCAGCTCTGGCCCTGCCATGCCCTACTCTACAATCTTTGCCTACGCCATGAAAGGCATGAACAGACATCTAGCCCTCCACAATCCAGTGCCAACTGCTTCATACTTCGTTCTCTTCAAGCATCCAAATCTTTAGACAATTTCTTCTCTGTCCCCAAGACATACCCCTGGTGTTAGAGAAATAACATGGGTTTGGAAATTGCACTACCTAGAGTCAGATTCCAATGCTACCGCTTTCTAGTTGTTTGACTTTGTGCAAAATGCTCAGCTGCTTTGAGCCTCAGTTGCCTCATCTGCAAAATGGAGATAAAATATGGTCTACCTCATATGGCTTGTTTGAAGAATTGCATGTGATCAAGTAGGCAAAGTGCCTAGCCCAGGGTCTGGCATACATCAGAATAGGTATGCAGTTAATGCATGTACCCACCCTCTTCCTAATTCTTTACATCCCTCTACCTGGAGAGCAGGAGGAGTACGGGGTTTCAGAGCTCAAGTAATTGAAAATTCAAATTCAGTCCCAGGTGATCTTTGTAGGTGTCTCAATCTCTCTAAGCCTTAGTATCTACATCTAAAAAATGAGTATAATAGTCTCTACTATCCACTGCTGTTATGAGCTTTAAATAAAACAATGCAGGCAACACACTTACGTTCTATTAGTATCTCCAGTCTATAGGACAGGAAACACAGTAAGTGCTCAGTAAACATTAACTATGCTGTTGTTGCATTCCTAGTCATCGAAGCACCAAAGACTTTCTCTTCCAGGAAGCCCTCCTACACCTCACCTTTTTCTGACCCTGTCTTGTAATGTTTTGTACTTTCCACAGATCATTTGGATGCTTCCATCCCCTCCTACCCGCAAACCCCCAAATGGACTCTGAATGCTTACAGACCAAATCATGTCCAGCTCTGCACTCTCTCTCAAGGCCCTCGGTGCCTGACATGAAGTTTGGCACAGAGCAAGCACTCAAGTGTCAACAATGACCATAATGATAGCTGCTAAGTACTGAATTCTCACTATGTACCAGGCACTGCAGTGAGTACGTTAAAGCAATTAACGCTTTCAGCAATTAAATTTTAACATTCGTAGCAATTAACAAGTAATTCACTGCTATAGTGGTTAATAGCAGTTCATTCTTACCAACAACCCCCCATATGGTGGGTTCTATTAGAGTCTCCAGTCTATAGGACAAAAAACTGAGGTGTGGAGAGGTGAAATGACCTGCTCAGGGTCACACAGTTAAGAAGTAAAGGAGTCAGGGATCAAGTACAGCCTGGAGGCTGCCAGGAGCCTTTGTCCACCATCATTAGGGAGCCGGAGTTGGCAGAGTTTCCCTAAGCTTGTCTCAGGCAGACCCAGTAGGCAGAACTGGGGCTCTCTTTCCCCAAGATGGAGACCAGCACTTGCTCTGTGCCCATATCTGTGCTCCCCTAATATTTATTATCTCCTTAAATTGAGCATTATTTTCTTCATATTACAATGGTGGCAACCAAGGCTCAGAAAGGTCAAGTGACTTACCTAAGGTCACACAGCAGATAAGTGGAGGAGCTGGGATTTGAACCCAGGTCCAGCAGCTCCAGTCTCCTTCGAGGTTGGCAGACTCAGTCAAAAGCATGAATTTTTTGCTCCAGTTTTTGCTGGACTGCAGCCGTATCCTGACCTCTGTGCCTCCTTCCTGGGAACTTGACACTCTGCCCTGTGGTCAGCAGTCCCTGCTCTGAGACTTTCCTGTGCCGTCCAGGCCTCTCTCCTTACCACCAGCTGGGGCTCTCATTTTAACACCAACATTTGCCTTCCTGGGGTCCAGACCCTGCCCTGCCTCTAGCCCTTGTCCTTTTCAGCTGAGGGCACATGAGCCCACCTGGTCTCCCTGCTTAAGCTTCAAAACTTGAGTTTGGGAGTCAGAGGCAGGCATCCACCTAAACTCTCTTTTCTGACAACTGACAATGTGTAATAGCAGACAAATGTGCAAAGAGCTGTGGAGGTCTGGGGAGGAAAAAATCTGCCTGGGAGGAGGAGGACAGGTTGTCTGAAGGAAGGGATTGTGAGCGGGCCCTGGAGTGGGTGAGTTCACCGGGCAGAAGAGGGAAGCCAATGGCTTGGAGGCGGAGGGAGCAGCAAACACAGGGAGGCTAACAGTATCCTCCAAAAAGAGCCTGATTGGCGCCTTCGAGAGGCAGAGGCCAGAGTCAAAGCCAGTGAGGTCAATCCACTGGAGGTGGAGTGGGGATGGGGGTTCTGTGATTCCAGATGTACAGGGACTGGGGCTCACCTTGCCATGTAGCGGCGTCAAGGAGCAGTGGAGCGAAGAGCTGCCCACGTCACTTTCCAGCTCCCTCCCAGAAGCCATCACCAGGAGAGCGATTAGGTGCTGCCGACAGGTGCCAGGCAGGTTCTCGCTATCACTGGCGAGGGCCCTGACAGTCGCTCCAGCTGTCTCCCATTAGAGAGAACACACATCTGAGACCAGACTGATGAGGTTGTCTCCAGACAGGTGGCTACAGAGGGAGAGGGAGGCGGGAGAAGGGAGCTAGTACAGTGTACACCCTGCCCACCTCCCCAGGGCCACCTGGGAGGAGGCTCTTAATCACCAGAGAGCCTCTAAGGGCTTTTCTCCAGCTCCTGTGACCTCACTGGCACATGCACTGGCACAAACATGCTCTTCAACAGGTCTGAGAGTCCAGGTAGGCGTCATGGGGCAACTACATACGTGTGCATGGACACTGACAGGTATGAGCGTGCTAGATGCGTCTGCATTGGAGTACACGTGTGTACAAACTTGTGTACATTTACACCAGTTCTCCAATAGAAAAGCTTCTATAGGCACATGCATGCAGGCATCAGGCTTTTTTTTTTAATTAATTTATTTATTTATTAGTTTCAGGTGTACAAAACAAGGTAATACTTAGACGTTCATCATTTATATCCCTCATACTGTGAACCCCCTTCCCCCCATCCACTATCCCTCCGACCTCACACTGAACCATCACATTATATATATAAAATTATAGTTGGCATTCATTAATGTTTAGCTTCTGGTGTACAATGCCATGATCAGGTATCCACAGTATCCCTGAGGTGGTCTCCCAAATAGGACGCATGTCCATCGGATACCCAACAAAATCTTTACAACATTATAGAATACCTTCCCCAAATTAATTTTCAAAAAAAAACCCTGAGGCCATCTTGTGGTTACCAGCTGCTTCCAAATCCCTTCACCTTTCCCCTTATTCCCAACCCCCTCCCACACACCCATCTAACCACTCTCGGTTTTTTCTCTGCGTCCCCAAAACTGACTCTGATTAGTTCATTCACATAGTCTTTTCTTTAGATTCCATATATAAGTGAGATCATATGGTACTTGTCTTTCTCTTTCTGACTTATTTCACTTAACATAATGTTCTCTAGGTCCATCCATGTCAGGCATCAGGCTTTGATTCCTGCACGTTCAGGATCACTAACCTGTGTGCACCCGTATTCACGCATGTACACACAGTGTCTAAAGCTGGGTTCCTCAAAAGACTCTAAGACAGGGACTTAATGCAAGTAGTTGCTTTAGGACAGCAGGAAGCACAGTGAGGAAAACAGGAGACAAGGAAGGTGTGTTCATGAGTGAGTTGCCTCTAGCAGTCCCTGGGGATGAGTCCTGCTAAATCCACACGGAAAGACGATGTGGAACACACTGGAATTGTGCCACTGAAGGGCAAGGAAGTTGGGGCGTTTCTCTAAAACTCCTGTCCCTCACTGGTTGTGTATTGCTCCTGGACCTTAACTTTTCTGCACTTCTAGGCAGAACACATCCAGGAAATGCCTCAGATGGAGACAAAAGAAGCCATAAGCATAGGAATCCAAGTGGAGCATTGGAAGTGTCTGCCCCACACAGGGCTTGCCCCAATACCTGTGCTGTCAAAAACATGTATAAAAGAGGGTAAAGAAAACATGTGAAACAATGAGATATCACCTACCTTATAGTTTTTTATTATTTACTTCCTTCTGCTTGCTTTGGGTTTAGTTTGTTCTTCTTTTTTCTAGTTTCTTAGGGTAGAAGTTTAGTTATTGATTTGAGAGCTGTCTTCTATTTTAAATAGGTGTTTTCAGCTATAAATTTCCCTCTAACACAGCTTTAGCAGCATCCCCTCAGTTTTGTTGCGTTGTGTTTTCATTTTCATTCATCTCAAAATATTTCCTTATTTTCCTTGTAATTTCTTCTTTGACCCATTGATTATTCAGTGGTGTTATTCAATTTCCACATGTTCCTCATTTTTCTAAATTCTTTCATTATTCATTTCTAACTTTGTTCCATGTGGTCAGAAAATACACTTTGTATGATGTATATCCTTTTAAATTCATTGAGATTTCTTTTGTGACTTAACACATTGTCTATCCTGGAGACTGTTCCATGTGCAATTGAGAAGAATGCTGTTGTTGAAGGGAGTATTCTATAGATGTCTGTTAGGTCAATCAGTTTATGGTATTGTTCAAGTCTTTTATTTCTTTGTTGATCTTCTGCATAGTTGTTCTATCTATTATTGAAAGTATTGTTGAATTGTCTATTTCTGCCTTCAATTCTGTCAGTGTTTGCTTCATATATTTTGGGGCTCTATTGTTAGATGCATGTGTGTTTATAATTGGTATGCATTCCTGATGAACTGACCGTTTTATTATTATAAAATGTCCTTCTTTGTCGCTAATCACAATTTCTATCTTACAGTTTATTTTTTCTAGTAGGATAGCCTCTCCAGCTCTCTTTTGCTTCCTGCTTGCATGTTATATATTCTTTCATCTTTTTACTGATAAACTAGGATTTATGTCTGCCATTTTGCTTTGTTTTCTTACATTGTTTTGTTCCTCTATTCCTCCAAAACTGCTTTGCTTTGCATTAAATAGATCATTTCTAGTATACCATTTTAATTCTCTTGTTGTTTCTTTTATTATATTTTTGAGTTATTTTCTTAGTGATTTCCCTGGTGATTACAATTAACAACTTAACTGAAAACAATTCAGTTTGGATCAATGCCAATTTACTTTCCATAGTATACCGAAACTTTCTCTAATATAGCTCTATTCCCTTTCTCCTTTTTTGTACTATTGTTGTCATACAAATTACATCTTTATACGTTATAAGCCCGTCAACGTAGTTCTATAATTATTGCTTTATGCAGTTGTCCTTTAAATCAGGTAAGAGAAGAAAAGAGTTATAAATAAAATTACATTTCTACTGTCATATATTTACCTGTATACTTATATTTGCTCTTTATTTCTATACTCTTTGTTTCTCCATGCATACTTGAATTACTGTTTAGTGTCCTTTCATTTCAGCCTCAAGGATTCCCTTTAGTATTTCTTGTAAAGCCAGTCTGCTAGTGACAAATTCTCTAATTTATGCGTTGTTTTTTAAATCTGGTAATGTCTTAATTCCTCTTTCCTTTTTAAAGGATAGTCTTGCTGGATAGAGAACTCTGGAAATCAGTTCCCCCATCTCCAGGGTTTGTTGTTGTTTTTGTTGCTGTTGTTTGCTTAGTGACCTTGCTGAACTAATTCTGTAAAGTCTGTATTCTTTGCCATGTGTGGTCAATGAAGTCTCTGCTCATTTAGCTTAGTGATCAGCTAATGATTGGACAAAGGTTTTCTTAAATGCCCTGAATCAGTAAGTCTCACAGCTTTTGCCATGGAGGTTCTGTGTATGAAGGGAATTTAAATTCTGCCTTAGCCTTCACTTCTTGCTTACACAGAGCCTCAGGTCAGCCAAAGGTAGAAGATTATGGTGTTGTCATGTCTGTCCTAGGCATGCACATGCACATGGCTTTCTAGATTCCCAGGAATATGTTAGAGCTTTTCAAAGTCCCTTGCCCCTTCCTCCAATTTTAAAAAATATTTTTGGTTCATTTCTTCTTAGCTCCAACTGGTAATGATGCCTCAGGCAGTTATAATGTTAAACAATCACCTCTGATTGTTTTCAACAAATGCCCATGGAGATAGACCTTTTGCACACACAGAGCTCTAATTCAGGTCAAATAAAGACAAGTCCTGAAAATGAAGCTTTTGAGCAAGCTGTCAGACAGGTAAAACAATGACAGTTCTCTGGATATGGAGCTTTTGCGGAGTTCCAAACCTGCTCTGTCCTCTCTAGTTGCTGCTAGGCTGCTGGTTTACTGTGGATGCAAGGCTGTTGGTTTTCAGGGCTACCCGGAGCTGAAAGAGGAGATGGGATTAAGGTTGGTTAAAGCATCATAAAACGCACTGTTCTTACCAAGATTCAGCCATTTTTCTTGAAGAAATACACCTGGGATTGTTGTCTTTAGTTAATTTCCAACATTCCAAAAAAGGGTATTTGAGAGTTTTTTCAGTGTTCTCATTGCTTTTATGGAGGAGTAGATTTTTGGAAGGCCTTCCTCCACCATTCCAGAAGTCAGCCACCAGGACACTGACTCTTCCTATGTGTCTTTTGCATTGTATGACGTTTTTGACATATCCAGGTGTTACCCAATAAAAAAGTAAAATATATACAAAGGCAAAAAAGAGTATGTACACACACATTGATGCAGGAAGCCATATCTATAAGTGTATTAATCTGTCTGTGACACATATTTGTTCATCCATGTGTGGGAGTAACAGGGTCAGCTCTGTACTTCAGAAAGTTCTACCCCACTCCTGGTTGCAAGGAGGAGCATGAAGAGGATGAGATGGGAGGCAGAGAAGACAGGAAGAGGCTGGGAGTTATCTGGGAATAGTGAGATATGGCCTGGACTAGGTCCAGGGGTAGCTACACATGTCCACAGCTAATTACTTCCGGGGACTCCATGTATACACAGGCCCAGGCACATGCATATGTAGCTACACGGTTCATATGTTCAGGCACACATGCTTCCTGGAAAACGCTGTTGGAGTTAAAGAGAGACGTGGTACAAATGCCCCAGCAGGGTTAGGGGACTGGGTTGTGAACCATAAGGGGACTTGGTGAGAAGGACAAGTTTCTGGAGAGGAGGGTGAGGAAGGTGTGGTTTTTCCAGAACGGGCCCAGCCTGACAGAAAAGAGGCCCTGGACCTCCCAGCCTCCTTTCTGTCAGGCTGGATCCATTCTGCTCTGGGACACCCTTTTCCAGCTATACACACCCCAGGCTGGTCCTTCTGGCAACCCATCTCTAGAGCACAGCTTTAACAGCCACTGGGGGCCCTTCTTGGTCTCCCTGACTTGCTGTCAGCTCTTCCTGTGTCACTGCAGGTCACTTCCCTCCCCTGTGAGCAATTTCTACAGATGAGGGTCGTATTTGTTCCTTGACCTGATCCACCCCTGGAATTTCTCTCAGCTTCAGCTCTGGGCCACTCAGAGGCAGGGAGCACACAGTCAGAGGCTGGAAACTAGCCGATCAAGCTCCTGGGTGTCACAGACACACAGGATCAGCTGAAAACTCTCCTGACACCAAAGATTCCAGGTCTCCTACGTCCAAGGTACTACACGTCAGGATCGAAAAACTACAATTTCTTTTTCTTAAAAATGATTTCAAATGTCTAAACAATAATAGAATGAAGATCAATGTACTCACGACCCAGTTTTAACTTATATAAAAATTATGCCTGACTTGCTTCCGTTTCTGCCTTTTTTTTTTTTTCCCAGACTCATTTTGTCAACAAACAAATATATTCATCCGCTCTCTGTTTGTTGAGCCTTTGGGTTGTTTCCAGGTTTTTGCTATTGTGGGCAGAACGGATATGAGCTTACTTGTCACGTCTCCTGTGGTGTATGTGCAAGAGTTTCTCATGGGTGTATACCTGGGAGTGGAATTGCTGAATGTTCAGCTTTATGAGACGCTGCCAAACTCTTTTCCGAAGTAGTTGCATTAATTTGCACTCCACCAGCAGTGTCTGAGAAATCTTGGGGTTCTGTCTACTTGCTCCGCTATCCTTACACAATAGAATGCTATCCAGCAGCCAAAATGAATGAACAGCAACAAACAACAATACAGATGAATCTCAGAAATATCATAGTAAGTGAAAGAAGGATACACAAGGCAGGCCACTCTTTACAAAACTCTATAAACAACTTACGTGCATAAATATGCACCTACATATTTATTTATATATACATATTTTATTAGTTAACACCTTCTCGAAGAAATAAAATGTTACAGCTACAATAGAAAATCCCTGCATATACCACTCCCCAGTTCGATTCCTTTCTCTTTTTCCCCCAGCCCAAAGGAGATGCTCTCAGGGAGTAGGCTGTGTTGCCTTCCTATCCATCCACGTTTTTATATTTTAACTGCTTATGAAGGTATCCACACTGTTGATGAATTTGTTATACTGACATAAATGATATCAAATCATACACAGCCTTCTGCAATGTACTACCCCCACCCCACTCACCATTATAGCTTTGAGATTTATCCATGTCAGTACATGTAGCTGAAGTTCATTACCGATAACTGGCATCATCAATTTACTAATTCGCCACACTTTTTTAAAAAAAATCCGTCTTTCTATAGATGGCAATTAAGTAATACAGAGTTTTTGTGATTTTGAGATTCAAAGTTCCCCAAAGTGTATCATTCTAATATCTCAGTGTAACCCCATGCTCCTTTTGAAATAGAAATCCATTTTCTTATTTCCTTACCCTGATTCTACCCCCGTTGTCCAGTTGGTGTCTCCTGGACTTCAGTTTGCAAAGGTGCAGCCCCGAGGGGGGGAGGTAGGAGTTGGGACATAGGCAGCAGAGGCGGGAGAGATGCTGATGGTCTAGGGAGTGACCGGGCTCTCAGTCACCCCTGAGACCTCCACGTAGTCCCCTCAGGTGGGCTTCAGGAGAAGAATCAGAGGGAAACCAAGAACCCTTAAAGCCGCAGGCCCTTGAGGAAGGAGTCCCACCCCCATCTCCAGGGCCGAGGGTGATGACAGAACACGCAGCTAGGTCCGGACAACCTGAGAGCAGCAGTGACTGGTGCCCCATCAAGCTGAGCCCCAGAGAAGAAAAGTCTGGGTACACAGGTTTGAGATGGCCTCGCATAAGCCCCCATGCCGGGCGTGGTACAGGAGCATTAGGGAGAGTCACAAGACCCAGAGTTTGTCTCCCAGCCAGCAGCACACCCTGGTGACCAGCAACAGAGCATGTCTGAGGGTCAGTTATGCTCTCTTGTGGCCTCCATCAGTCCCCAGAATGTCTTCGAACCCCTGAAAGAGGGAAGCCCAGTCTGCCTGGGTTTCTCCCCCTGTGGCAGAATAAGGACTCCAAATGGAGATGACATTGTGTTATAAAAAAGCAAAGAAAGCTGCATTCCTCATACACTTGGGCATGGATGGAGAATTCTGCCCACTGCACTCAGAGTCAAGGAGTCTAGGATAATAAGCTTTCCCAACCCTCAAGGTTCAAGGGCAATTTGAAAGTAGGAAAACTCTAGCGTTGTGGCTCCCAAGGCCTCTGCCAGGGTTGTATCCATTTTCCTGACAACCTGGGCCCCTTTGGGACAGGCAAAGGATAAAGACGTTTGCAGAGAGCCCCCCATTCTTTTTACCCCAAGATTCTTCTAGGCCTTGACAAGGCATGGCTCAGAGACCCCAGTCAGTTGCAGCTGCAGTGCCTTCCCTTGCAGAGACCCTGGTCCACTCCCTGTACCTGAGGAGAAACTGAGGCCCAAAGAGGGCCTGATTTTTCCTGTCACACAATCAGCACAGTCCCACGCCACCTCACACACACCCTCGTCCCCTCCTCAGCCCAGGCTGCCTCCCACCCTCTGCAGAGGACAGTAGCCTGGGGTGGGAGTCCGAGGTCCCTGGGAATGTGTTCCCCACTGCCTGGCAGTCATGGCTCTCTCACTGCCAAAGGTTGCCATCCATTTTCTGTCCACCTCATTTATCTGAAAACCATGAAGAAAAATCACTCCCGTCTCTCTGCCTTCGCTGCCACTGTGATATATAGCCTCCATCAGAGCCCCTTTCCCGGGCTGGCAACCTCCTTTTCCCCCAAACTCCCCAAGGCTCCCCAAGAGGGATGGAGCAATACTGAGCCAGTTAATGGGGTGCACTTTCAGAGACCAGTCAGGACACAATGTCCCTCCTTGTCTTTCTGGAGGGAAGGCAGTGTACACACTACTGATCATTGCTGTATGTCCTTGGGCAATTCATGTCACCTCTCTGTATAACTCCCCACCCCCTCCCCCAAAAGCCACACAAGGTCTATTTACAGCTCTTCCTTCATTTGCTCTTTCCATCATCTCTGCAGGGTACCTGATGAGAACAATCCTAGTTTCTATTTACCCTTCATACCAAGCTCTATGCTGGGCACTGGGGACCCACAGCCACTGCCCTTTACAAGCCTCAGTACCTTGTGACAGAGCCAGACAGGCAAAAAACCCCAGTGCCACCCCAGGGTCAGAAACTTCCTGCATACGTGGGTGCCCGAGATGAGGAAGGGGGTCCCTTGCTGAGAAGTTGGAGGGAGGCGGCAGTGGAGAGTGGCGTGTGTGTGCGTGCGTGTGTGTGTGCGCGCGCGCGCATGTGCAGCTCTGAGGAGGTAGTCTCCGAAGTGGGCCCTGAGGCTCTGAGGTTAGGACCATGGGCTCTGGGGTCGGACGGCCTGCAGTACATCCTGCTGTGTGACTCTAGCCAACTTGCTTGGCCTCTCTGAGCCTCTGCTGATTTCTGGAGATCTGGAATGGGAATCCTTTGTGGGGGGCTGTGAGTGCCAAGTAAATAAGGCATACAAAGTGCTAAGTGTACGACATGGCACAGAAGGTTACATGATATTTTCACAATTTGTGAAGGGTGCCAGGAGTTTGCCTACAGGACAAAGTGGGGGCAAATGGTCTGGGCAGAAGGAACAGCTTATGCACAGGTGTGGACACTGGGAAACCTGAGCTGCTGGGAGATGCTAGAGCTTAGCGTGTGTGGCAGAAAGTACTGAGAGAGGAGGCTGATGGGGGCAGGACTTAAACGGCCAGGAACTTGAACTCGAGCCGAGGATAACGGGAAGCCATGGAAGGGTCTCGAGCAGGAGTGTGGCCAGATCAGATTGAGTGGTACGAAGACTCCACTGATGGTGACTGGGGAAGAGCCGTTGGAGGAAATCAAGCTGGAAGTCAAACCCTGGTCTCCCTTCTTCAACGCCCCTACACATTTCCAGTAGGATGTCAAATCCTTTGTGAAAACCAGAGCTCAATTTTCCTGAAGGCCCCAGGTCCTGGTGTGGTTCCCATCTCAGATAAGAGTGGGGGGAGTGGAGGCATCCAGCTTCCCCATTGGGCAGATTCTGGCTGGGGGTTGGGGAGTGGGGGCGGGGCAGAACAGCCCCCAGCTCCTGGCCCTTCCACTGTGGACTCAGTTAAGTGTTCCTCCCTCCCAGGAGCTGTGGCTGTCAGGCGTGTCCAAACTGCGCTCCTGGCTGCCTCCATTTCGCATCCCCTGGGTAGCACAGACACTGTGAATGGACCGGAAATTGAATGCAAAATCAAAATGCAGCAAATAAATGGATGCAAAAGTCATTTGGAGCCAATAGTAAGAACCATCTTCAGACTCTGAAGCTGGGAAAGTTCTGCCGAGGTTGAGCTGGCCTGGCAGAGAAAGGATGTTAGACTGGGCACCCCTCCCCCCACCTTCACTGGCCCCAGCTCTCTTCCACTCACCCACGTTACTGATGGTCTTCAAGGCCACTCAGTTCAGCGCCTCAGCAAGCAGGCAGGGAAACTGAAGCTTGGAAAGAGAGGACAGAGAATTAGGGCCCTAGAGTCAGACAGATCTGGGGTTTGATCCAGCTCCTCTAATATCAAGCACCTATGACCTTGGACGGGTGGCCTGATCCTCAGTTTCTTCATCAGAAAAATGGGGAGAAGGCCCTCACGGTCTGGGACTGTGGTACATATGGAAGGGTGCCCAGCAGTGAATGAGAGCTCCGTGAGGTTAGTGGTCATACCAGTCTTTTTCACTGCTCTATCTGGGCACCTACTCCCTGCCCAGCACACGGTAATTGTTCAAAGCCTACCTGTGGAGGCATAGAGGGTGGCTGACTCTGCTAAGAGCTGAGTTCTGCCTCGTTTGCTCATATAGCCCGAGACTTGAACAGTGCCTGGCTCAGTACTGCACACATGAATGGATTTTGTATTCAACTTCAATTTCCTCCTCCCCGCAATTCCCCTCACTGAAGAGCCCCAGCACCCCACATCCTCCAGCTGGGCTCCCTGCGGGCTGGGAACTGACTTTTCATTCCCGCAGGGCCCAGAGAGCAGAGAAAATGTTGCAGGAATATCTGACAGTCACAGAAACCAGCAATGAACTTTATGGCTCACAGCGCATGTTCCCTGCGAACGTCTTTGTTTGCAACCCCCGACCCAACTTCACAGACAAAGAGAAATTCAGAGACACATGTGACTTGCCCAGAGTCACTCGCTGTTGAGCAGGGACAGCAGAGATTAGAATGTCATATCCCTTTCTCTGTGTGTCACTTATTCCTGCAATAAAAGAACAATGAGCACCCGAGGGCTGGGTCAGGCTGGGAAATTTTAGGTCTCATTAAAGGCCCTGGTCTCTACTCTGGGAGCTGTGATTGAACAGGGGCAGCAGGCTGAGAGCTAAGGCCCAACCTGAGCCACCAGGAGCTGTGGGGAGGGAGTTGGGAAGGGGGGATGAGGGACAGAATGAAAGACACGCAGAGGAGCCACTGGCTGGGGCCACTGGGCAGCCAGGATACAGCAGAGAAAGGAGAAGGGGCAGAAAGAAAGGGAATTACACCAGAAACATCTAGTAAGTACCTACTGTATACCAGGCACCAAGGAGATAGCACTGAGCAAGACAAAAGCAGACAAGAAACTTACTCTTTGGTGGGGAGACATTAAACAATTACCCTATTTGTAATCATTTATTACAAATAGGGCTCTAAAGGGAAGGAATAGGTTCTAGGAGTGTGTGACGCAGGGACAGAAGCTGGGCCTGGGGGGTCAGGGAGGGCTTCCTGGAGGAGGTTGTACTTGAGCTGAGACCCGGAAGATGAGGAGGGAGAAGGGAGGAGGGAGGGCGGGAGGGACAAAAAGAGAAGAGAGGAGAGACAGTGTGGCAAAGACAGAGTCAGAGGAAGAGAGTTTAAGAGAAGATGATAGACAAAGAGAAGGAGCCAGAAATAAGGGAGACAGTAGGAGAACAAGGCAGGGAGAAGTGAGCCAGATTCAACCAGCTGGACAAACTGACACAGAGAGGGCTGGGGAAAGAGGGGGACTAACAGAGACTCGAAGAGCCAAGGAGGCAGGGAGGGTGAGGGGAAAGAGAGAGACCACAAATGGCTCCCAGCTCCCACCCACTGTCTTCTGGACTTTCATCTCTGATACAAGGGGAACTTGAGCTCCCCTGAGGGAAGCCTGGGGCGGCTAGGCTGGAGCTGAATAATGCATTTCACGTTCCAGGACTGTTTCATCTTTCCCTTTGTAAACTGGGACTCCAGAGCTGAGTGTGGCTGCAGCCATTGGGGATGTGGGGTGGGGGGGCTGCGCCTGCAGGAAGGCAGGGCTGAGATTGACTGGCCAGGCATCCAGGACAGAGCAGGGCCTGAAAACCTCCTCCCTCCCACGCCCCACCCTCCGTGAGGGCCTCAAACTGATTTTCAGCTGGAATTGAGTTCCTGCCAAAGAGTCGGCTGTCAATTAAGGTACCTGTTGTGTAGTGGTGTTAACTGTTACTTAAGGTGTTCACTGTTCACTAGAGGGTTCATTGTCAACTAAGGCGTTTTGTTAAGTAGTACGCTTGCAGTTACTAGGGTGCTAACTTTCACAGATATCTGCTGTTAACTAGCGTGTTCAATAAGCAAGGTTTCTGTTAAATAGGGTTTGCAGTTAACCAGGGTGTGAACATTTCATGAAGATGCTGGCTGTAGCCGAGGGTTTTCAGCACCCACTAAGGGGTTTGTTGACAGGGTATTTGCTCTGGCCCCAGCTTTGGTGCTTCGGTGGGCATGTCCCTTCCTCCTCCTTCTCACTACCCTATTCCCAGAGGGCTTTCTTCCTCCCAGGCTTGGGCTCCCCAGTACAAATACAAGGACCTGGCTTGACCTTAGAACACCCCCCGCCCCCCCTCCCCGCCACATCTTAAACTGGCTCCCCCTGATAGTCCCACCCAACTCCCTGGTCCAAATCTTGTTTGACAACCAAGATGGAAAGTAGAACACCTCCTGGAAAGGCCTACATTTTTTTAAAAGGAACATTTGAAATATACACACAGCCAAATGACTACGGCGATAATGGAATGACAGGGAGGTGGAAAAATTGTTTCTTGGCTCTGAAATCCTGCAGAATGGACAGGCTGTGAGCTATTTTGGTGGATTTCCTATCATTTCAGGCTTTGACTGCATATGTATGGATCTGCTAGGATACCAGGGGCACCACTTATCAGTCCTGTCCCTTCCGGCTGAAGTATCCTGTGGGGTGACACCTGGAGAAGGGGAGCCTCAGTGCTGCTGTGCCAGGATTCCTGAAAGGACCCTGATCCAGGCGGCCAGAAGAGGCCTGGGGTCTGACCGCCGAGCAGTCACCGCCTTGCTGGGCAACACTCATCAAGTCATTGCCCTCTCTGGGCCTTGGGTGTAAAGGGGGGTTTAACCAGCAGATGGTGGCGAGTCCAGCCAGCTTCATGTTTTGGGATTGCTCGTTAGGGCCCATTTCACAGATATAGAAAATGAGGCCCAGGGAGGTGGCTCGGTTCGAGGTGTCTACCCAGCCTCCTTGAGGCCCACCCAACTCCACTCAGCATCCTTGTTTTTCCCAGCTGGGTCCCTCCTTAGACCCTGAGAGCCTCTCCCACCCCCAGGGCAATGGTCATGACAGAATGGACTGGGCGGGGGCTGGAGGGGAGGCCAAGGCTGCCCCATCAGGCCACTTCCTGGGGCCTCCAGCTCCTCTGCCACCCAGACTGCCCGGTTGGGGCCAGACACACACTCGCACACATTTGCAAACACACTCCAGGTTTCTTGGTGTAAAGACCAACCCCCAACAGACCCTGCCCAAAGCCCCACCTCAGCTCACCGGACCTCCACTCTCCAGCCATGCCAGCCTCCTCTTAGAGCCTCCTGAGGCCCTCACTTCTCCAGCACCCGGGCCTTGGCACGTGCTGCTCCCTTCCTTGAATACAGCCCTCCTCAACCTCCTCTTTGCCTATTGATGTCTCCTTCTCAGCTCAAATGCCACTTCTCTGGGAAGCCCTCCCTGTGCCCAGTCCAGCTCAGAGCTCCCTGTTTTATGCTCTCCTTGGAAGCACTGGGCAGAGTTGCAACGATTAGTTGTGTGAGGGTGTGATGTTTTTCTCTTTCATCTCCACTAGGGTAGGAGCTCCCAGAGATTATATCAATCTTGGTCTCCTTTACATCCCCAATGCTTGGCACAGGGCATGGCTCAGGGGGGCACCTCAGATGCATTCATGCGATGAGCAAATGAGTGGATAAAGGTGTGAAGGAAGGATGTCAAAGATTCATACATACACACTCAAAGAGAGAAAGAGAAATACGCAAACACACACACACACACACACACGGCTTGGAATCAAGAAACCTGAAATCCAGTCCTGCTTGCTCCCCTTTGATTAGGTGACACAGAGAAGTAACTTGGCCACTCTGAGCCTCAGTTTCCCCATTTGTAAGATTAAATAAAGAAATAGCCCCTGGAGTGAAGTGGGGAATGAAATGCACTGGTGAATGGAAAGTGCCCCCACAGCTGCTCCCAGCCCAGGCTGCCCATTCCATGCACGTACACTCAGCCCCAGCACAGATTCTCGTCCCCAGGCCAGAGGCAGAGCTTGCACCTGGCACCCCAGCTGGTGCCTCTTGGCCTGGCAGAGAGAACAGCTGTGGCTGTCAGTCCTCACAGTGGGCCATTCTGGACCAAACACTTGATGGTCCCTTTCTGATTTAATTCTCTCAACAGCACCATAAGGGAACCGATACTTCTACTCACCCCATTTTACAGAGAAAAAGACTGAGGCTCAGAGAACTGGCCTAGGTTGTTTGGGGGGGAGGGAAGACGGTCCTGTGAGAGGCCCTTACCTGTCCTCTCTGTCCAAAGAGATCTCTTAAAGTCTTCTCTCGCTTTCATTTTTTTCCTACAGCTGCTGCCCTGCTACTAACAGCCTCCACCACCTCTGGCCACTTCTCGTCCCCCACCAGCCGTCATCTTCCCTTTCTCCCAGAAGAGGACAAAAGGAACTGGGTACAGGCCTCAGCTTGGCTTGGGCTCTGCCCAGCTCGGCCATTCACTAGCTGTGTGGTGCTGGGCAAGCTATGCCTCATTTTCTCCATCTGCAAAATGGGGGTGATAAGACCACATAGAGTTGTAAGGAATAAATGAGCTACTCCAAATGGAGTGCATACTACTGAGGCCCACCCCCCACCCCTTTAGCTTGTTCTGTGTGTCCATGCCCCCCTCTTTGGGTTGTCGCTAATAAGCAAACCTTATTTAGAGGCCTGACCTCAGACTACAGCATGCTCGAAGTACCTGGGAGCTTCTGTAACCTTGGAGTCACCAACAGCCAATGACTGACAGGGGTAGCAATAGGGAAGCCCAGCTTTAGTCTACATAAGACAAACTCGGAGGCACTCTTCACGCTCCACAGCTCCCGGGGGATCAGGCTGCTCCCTTACTAATGCTCTTCTCTGGGAATCTTTATTTCTGGGTCTGCTTCTGAGGGCCACCACCTAACCAACAAGTCAAGCTGTTTAACATAGGCCAGGCTCAGAAAAAGGCTCCATCCATTTTAGCTACTAGCATTTTATTTCTTGGCAACTGGAAACAAATACCTGTGCCTCTCTAGGTCTTAATTTCCTCATCTGTAAAATGGGCATAATGAGACTTGCTCTGTGTATATCTTCACTGAATAACTGAGTGAAAAAATAAACAAATGCCCCACCTTAGCTGAGGGGGTGGCCCTGGGTGAAAGGACAGTGTTTGCCCTTCCTCATCAGTGCCACCTCCCAGCTGCCCTCCCAGTCCCAGCAGCTAGGAATCCTCATCTCTGCCCACTCCATGCTTCGCTGGCCCAGAGAAGGAAAAGCAGCCCTCAGTCTCCAGATGTGATGCCGAGATCAGTGCAGTACTCTTCCTACTTGAACAACTGCCCTCTTAGCCACAATCCCTCCAACTTTTCCGGGTTCCATTACAGAGGGTGTGCTGGAGCCAGCTTTTGCTACGTCGCAGAGGAAATTGTTCAATTTTCGGGAATCTGGAGAACTGGTTGTTAAACAGTTGGCAACTTCAAATCCGCCATAGAGGGAACCATTTACACCATGGAAATTGGCAAATGCTACACATCAGCCTTTTTTTTTTTTTTAACCAGGCTCTTACCTGAGCCCTGATACTGTCTGCACTTAGAAAATATTTTATTTGGTATTTCAAGCCAATCCATTGTGTACAAATATATAGATATATAGAGATATATAGGTTTCATTATCCCCTTCAGGTCTGCAGAGAATGTATTCTTTTAAGATGTGTGATTAAGTTAAAAAAAGCTAAATTACTTTGTTTCTTGCATGTGGTCTTTTCACAGATTTCTTTTCCATAGGTAAATATTCATCTTAGGAAAGAAAAAGAGATTTCACATCCACCTCTTTGTGCCTCTGCCCCCAACATTCCCTATAGAAAGGCCCATCTCAACCTTCCTTTTAAAGATTTCTAGACTCATAGGGTCCTAGAAATATTGATTCCCAGAAATTTCAAGATACAGACACTGTAGATCCTGGAATCCTGAAACCTTTGACTCCTGGATCTTAGACTTGGAACATCCCAATTAAGGGAGTCACATCTTATTCAGGGATTTGATTCTAGAGTTAGAGGTGAGAAAGTATTCTAGCCTGTTGCAAACTTCCCCTTGTAAATCTTTCAAAGAGACCCCATGCTGGAAGCTACCCAGCACTCAGTGAGTCCAGGGATGGGAACAATGTTCCGCCTTTTCAATTGAGCAGAAGATCAATTATGTAAACTAGTAATTATGTAACCGCATGTAAATTTGCATGTTATTTAAATGTGTAAATTAATAATTATGTAATTAGTAAACTATGTATCTTTAAAGCCTGAAATTTCACTTAAAGTGACAAGATACCCACACGTACCATGAGAGGTACCTGAAAGGCAAAGCCACATACCTGCCATTTTATATTCTCATGGTACATACAGAAACCACAAATGCTCGCTCTCTCTGTCTCTCTGTCTCTCTGTCTGTCTGTCTTTCTCTCCTCCCCTCCCCTGAGTCAAAGCTAAAGCTTTATATAGTAAATTAAAATCATAGAAATTTGGGTTTGGAAGGGACCTCACAGCCAGGCCCTGTCAAATGCTGAAGTCTCCCTTAGAGCACCCCCCCAAAAGTTCATTTAGTCTCTGTTTGAATTCCTTCCATGGCAGGCAACTCACCACCTTGCAAGACAGCCTATGTCACTTCTGATCACCTTTAATTATTTTGTTGGAACAAGATGTACCTTCGTGTATCTCTGATCATTAATAAACATCTCACAGCTCCTCCCCTGCTGGAGCAGGGACACATGGGTAATCAGGCCCTGCCTGGTTGGGGAGCCAGTGTTGAGACAGAAATAATGCTCTGGACACACAGAGAAGGACCAGTCACTCTAATGAGCCTGATTACCCCTTCGACCCCAGACCAATTTTGCATGTCATTTCTGAGTATTCATGGACTCCAAAGTCCCATGATCCAGTCCAAATCTCTTAGAGTGTAGATGAGAAAATCGCAGCGCAGAAACGGTTCTGACTTCCCAAGGTCAAGGTCACACAACACCTGAGAGGCAGAATCAGGATCCAAACCTACATTTTCTGCCTCAAATCCAGCAGACTCCCCTCCACTCCATTCCCTTTTTCCAGCCAAGCCTAGACCAGCCCAGAATCTGAGATGTGAAGCACAGTTCCCCCTCCACCCTCCCACCTCCGCGCCCACACCCATCACTGGGGTTGGGTTGTTAGATCTGCATGGCAACCCCCAGCCTTTCAGAGCCTCAAGAGACCTGGTGCTTACCCAGGCCACTGAAGGGGCGGACAGCTGGGCTGGGTGATGGGTGGTTTTAATATTTAAACACAGTTTGCCGCTGCACAGCCAAAGGCAAAAGCAGCTGCCTCCTTTTTCTTCTCCTTCCTCTCTTTCCTTCTTTCCCTTTTTTTAAATCTTTAATGTCTCCCGCCAGCCACCAGTGGGGGAGGCGTTGTTTGAGTGTCATATATCAAAGGGTTGCCACAGCTGGAGGGATATTCAGCGCATTTCGAGCCAATCCATTGTGTATAAATATATAGATATATATATATATAGGTTTCATTATCCCCTTCAGGGCTGCCAGAGAATATATTCTTTTAATATGTATAATATATTTGAGCTGCTACATGACTTCACAGCAGGAAAGGGAGGGAGGGTGGCCCACAATTGACATTTCAGAGGCATTTCCAGGGACAGAGAAACAGCTAACTTTTTGAAAGAGGAGGGCTCTGTTCAGCTGAGGTTGGTCTCTGGGGTCCTGTCACCAGGAGGGGACGTGGTCAAAGGCATAATCCCCACCCCCGGTTTGGGGCCAGCACTGATATTTATTTGGTCTTTGGAGATGGTTCATCTGATTCTTTTGGGTATCCATAGCTTTGCACTGTGGTATTTGGCATAACAAAGGATTTGGGGGCAATGTTTCCTGGATCTGTGGCAGCCTGGGACGTTCAACGCTCTATGTTAGCTGTGTGACCTTGGGCAAGCTGCTTAAACTCTTTGAACCTTAGTACCTTCATCTGTAAAAGAATAGCAGGCCTGCTTTGCAGAGTAAAAGCAGATCATGTATGTGAATATGGAAAGAGAGTATCAAGTGGGAGCTCACGATGGGGGATGTGACTCAGTTATGGGGGTGGGGGGTGGTGAGGGAAGCCTTCCCTGGAGAAGGGACAGTTGTGCTGAGACCTAAAAGATAACCCCAGATGAAGAGGGTCAGGGAGAGAGAATGTTCCATGTACCTCTCAAGCCTGCCAAGGCAAGGGACATTTGAGGCATTTGAGACCCACTAGTGGGATGGGTCCACAGTGAACTGGGTGGGATGCCCTCAGCTGGCAGACTTAGCTTGGAGCGAGCCCAGGGCCCAAGGAGCCCTCAGGGCCTCAGCCTTCCCAGTGTTCACCTCTGCAAGTGCAAGGACTTCAGCCTGTATCCTGTTTTTCTTGTCAGTTGCTCTTGGTGCTTCCCCCAATCACTCCCAGGAAGCAAAATAATGTCTTCTTTGGTAGCTGAGCTTATGTAGAAACAAGGTTAGAAGTAAAAGATGGCTTGATGGGGCAGCCGGTTGGCTCAGTGCTCAGAGCACAGTGCTCAGAACACCAAGGTCGCTGGTTCGAGTCCCACATGGGCCAGTGAGCTGCACCCTCCACAACTAGATTGAAAACAACTTGAATTGAAGCTGATGGGTCCTGGAAAAACACACTGTTCCCCAATATTCCCCAATAAATTTTGAAAAATTTAAAAAATAAAAGGTGGCTTGTTTTTCCCTGGAATTTCTCAGCATCTCTGACTCTGCAGCAGCCTCTGCTCTTTTGTCTCACTCGGGGCTCCCTCCTGACTCTCCTACCTCTGTCTCTCCCTTCACCTGGGTCTGGCCACCTGGAAGAGGAGGACAGAGGTCACCAGGGACCTAGTGGGGACAGAAACCCTGAGCTCTGGGGCAAGAGCTCTCACCTATGGGCCCAGGCCAGCCGAATCAGCATCACCTGGGACCTTCCGAGTCCGTAGATTTGGGGCCAAGGAACCATATTTCTCAATGCTCCAGGGTGATGCCGAGGCCGGGCCAAGTTCGGAGCCTTACTCCTTAAACCCAGAAGCATTACCCGTCCCCAAAGGCAGGGGAATGTGGAGGGAAGACTGGAGGGAGGGCTGGATTCTGTTCTGGGATTCCTGTTCCCTCTACTAGTTCTTAAATTCTATGACCCTCTCCACCTGCTTTCCTCATACCCTTCCCCATTTGGCAAAGGACACTTCCAACTACCTAATTTTTTAAAGCATCATCTGGGACTCCTCACTGTCTCCTACCTCTCAACTAACAACAAAACCCATCACCCCTACTTTAAAATATATCCAGAATCCTCCACCTTCACAGCGATCACCCTGATCTGAGCCACCAGTATCTGTTCTCAGACTTACTGCAACAGTTTCCTCTCTGGTCTTCTGGTTTCCAGCATGCCCTGCCCCAGCCCATTCTCCACCCAACATCCAAAAGGATCTCTTAAAAATATGAAGCGGATCCTTTTCCTTGCCCTAGTTCACCCTTTCCTCTTGCCTCGCCTCTGCATGGCTGGCTCCAGCTCATCTTTCAGGTCCTGGTTTAAACGTTGCCTCATTAGGAGGCCCTCGCCTGAAGCTCCAGCTAAGAGTAGCCTCCCCTCCTCAGTTATTCTTTACCTGGCTCTTCCTTGGTTTCCTTCACAGCACGGATTACACTTTGTAATTATTTGTTTGTTTATTGTTTACTTGTTTGACAGTCTGTCTCCTCCCTCTGGCTGGTGAGGTCCCTGGGGGCGGGGCTTCACTTTTCTGCTGACTGCTCCATTCCCAGGACTCAGCACAAAGCCTGGCCCACAGTGGGTACTCCGGATAAATTTCTGGAAGAGTGGGAGGTCGATGTTTGATTGGTCCAACTCATCACTTTGATTCAGACTGCTTAGATAATGAAAACGCACTCTGGGGTCGAGTGATGTCTCAGGATTCAAGTGCGCAGAGTCGGGGAACAAGCCATGGTCTCTTCTAGAAATGGTTGTGTCTGGACGCAAGGATAGATCGAGTCCTTAGGACACTGGCCCAGCCACCTCTTAAGCCTCCAGCCTGAGCTAGGATGAAGCAGAAAGGAAGGGAAAGAACTGGAGGTTCCCTGCATACCCATTTTATGGATGACTAAACACTCCTGCCCCTCGTTCACACTGGGCAACCTCGCGAAGGTTTCACCCCTGGGCTCACAGACTTCCCAGCAGTTAATGAAGGTCTCTGAGGGGCTTGAGGTCACTGAGTCCATCTTTCTGCCTCGAAGCAAGGTCTGAGCAGCCTAATAAAACAGTACCCCCACCCTATTTCCTGGAGACACCCCCCACCCAGCCTCAGCCCCGAACCCGCCAAGTCTGGAGCGGGTGTGGTGCGGCGGGAACTGGGATTTAGGAGATCTGAGTAGCCTACCTCCCCCTTTCCGGTTTCCCTTTCTGAACAATGAAAGGATCTCGAGGCTAGGAGAGTTTCGGAACCTGCCGAGCCTGGGCTCGCCGGGTCCCAGTCCGCCCTCCGCCCACAGGCGCCCAACGTTGATGCGGCGCCGCTTTTCCGCGGAGCGCGGGCGCCCCCGGCTGGATGGAGGAGGGAGGGCAGCCCTGGCTCTCGCGGCCTCCGGGTGTCTGCAGGCGGAGGGCGGTGCGGCCTCCCGGGCAGAGCCTGCAGCGCCACGGGCCTGGAGCCATAGACGGTTGGAGAGTCACAGACACATAGATACACAAAACCCGCAGGCCTCAGACACTCCAGGCTCACTCTAAAACATGGACACCCGGGCCCTTCCCATGGTCCCAGAAGCCCAGAAGAGCAAGGAAGGTGTGGTTGATGGCAGAAGGTTGGGCAGAGCTTGGACACATGGCTCGGGATATCTACGTGCATGTGTGTGTGTGTCCCGGAGGCCCCTCATGCAGTGAGGGTAAGGGGGAGGAGACAGACCTGCACAGACACCCCATGAGGGAAAGGCATCCAGTCACCCAACGATGGGAAAAGTGCCACGTGCAAGGGGCAGGGCGAGATCTAAGGGAGAGGAGAAGAGGTAGAGTCCACTGTCACATGTAAGCATTCCAGGAAACCCTCAGGGAAAATCCGCGTGTGGTGTTCAAGACCTCTGGTGTGGCTGTGTCGTTATTTCTGCTCTCCCGTGGGTGTTATTCCCCTGCAGGGTTCAGAAAGCATGGAGGTGCCCCAGGAACCAAAGCAAGAACCTGTGGCTGGGAAGAAGGACCGGGAAATCAGCAGCTTCCTGGCTTGGAACCCTTCCTTTTGGGAATCAGGCTTGCCGGCTTTTTATTCACTCAGTGCGGACTTGCTGAACACGTGCCATAAACCATGTGTTTGTGGGCCCTATGCACGTGCAGTGGGGAAAACAGACCATTTTACAAAAAACAGCAAGTAAATAAGAAATATGATGCCAGTGGGTAATCTAGCAATTCCACTGCTAGTTATACCCACGAGAAATGAAAACATATGTCCACACAAAGACTTCACTTCATAGCAGCTTTAGTCCTGATAGTTGGAAGCAGCCCAGGTGTCCATCAACAGGGAAGTGAATAAACAACTCAAGGTACAGCTATACGACGGAACACAGCTCAGCACTAAAATGGAATGAATGACCGACACCCACAAGAATGTGTCTGAATCTCAGAAACACAATGCTGAGGAAAAGAAACCAAACACCAAAGAGTACGTGCCAAACTATCCCACGTATGTGAAATTCTAGACAAGGAAAATCTAAGTGACAGTGACAGAAAGCAGATCAGTGAGTGCCTGAGACACGGAGGGAGCTTTCTAACTGAACCTTTTGGTGGCCAGATGACGTGGCAGACCCTGACGAGCCTAGGCCATCAGTACCCACATGCCCTGATGGTTTCCCCTGTCTGCTTGGCTGGATGCAGAAGACAAGCCAGGAGAGTTAAAACGCAGGGGTGACCCTCCATCATTGAGGACCAGAATTTAGAGGATAAATACCCCATCTTCCACCAGGGCGAGAACGAAGGTGTAGAAGGGAGGTTCTAAGGGCTCAAAACCTGAGACACTCACTCTCAGGGCTGTACAAGGACAGTCAGCTCCTGAGAGTGAGAACCTTCTTCAATGCTTTTATAACAGCTTTATTGAAATAGAATTCACATATCATAAAATTTACCCTCTTAAAGCATACAATTCAGTGTTTTTTAGTATATTCACAAAATTGTGCAACCATCACCACTATCTAATTCCAGAACATTTTCATCACCGCCAAAGAAACTCTGTACCTGTTAGTCAGCCACTATCTCACCTTCCACCTCACCCCCAGCCCCAGGCAACCACTAATCTACTTTCTGTCTCTATGCATTTGCCTATTCTGGACATTCCATAGAAATAAAATACCTTTCGTGGTCTTCCGTGTCCGGCTCCTTTCAATTAGCATAATGTTCTCAATGTTTTCATGCCACGTCGTAGCCTGTGCCAGCACCTCATACCTTTTTATAGCTGAATAATATTCCATTGTATGGATGAAAGACATTTAGTTTACCCATTCGTCTGTTCATGAACACTTGGGTTGTTTCCACATTTTGCCTATTGTGAAAAATGCTGCTATAAACATTCCTGTACAGTTTTGCGAAGATGCATGAGGTCTGACAATTAAGTTTGAGAACTTGTTGCAATGATGTTGCTAATATTTTTTGATATCAAAGGGATTATTCATTATGAATTTGGACCAATTGGACAGTTAACCAAGTTTACTATTTGGAAGTGCTGAAAAGGCTGCGTGAAAAAGTTAGACAACCTGAACTTTTCGCCAGCAATTCATGGCTCTTGCATCACGACAATGCACCAGGTCACACTGCGCTGTCTGAGAGGGAGTTTTTAGACAGCAAACAAATCACTGTACTGGAACCCCCCCCCCCACTCACCTGATCTGGCCCCCAATGACTTATTTCTTTACCCGAAGATAAAAGAAATATTGAAAGGAAGACATTTTGATGACATTCAGGACATCAAGGGTAATACGACGACAGCTATGATGGCGGTTCCAGAAAAAGAGTTCCCAAATTGCTTTGAAGGGTGGATTAGGCACTGGCATCAGTGCATAGCTTCCCAAGGGGAGTACTTCGAAGGTGACTGTAGTGATATTCAGCAATGAGGTATGCAGCACTTTTTCTAGGATGAGTTCATGAACTTAATTATCAGACCTTCATAATTGACAGACTACTAGGGCACAGGGGTTTGTGTGTAACCCCAGAGGTTGTCTGCTTCCTGAGTGTTTACTGTGCTCCATGCCATGCACTGTGCCAATTGCTATATCTGCATAAACAGCATTGACAGACAACCATGCCAGGAGGGAAGTACTATGATCATTTCCATACTGTGGAGGAACCTGAGGCTCCACAAGATAGAGTGACTTGCCCAAGTTCACGTGGTTCAGGAGTAGTAGAGGTGGGACTGGAATGCTCTGGGGGAACCTAGAGACGTCCCTGAATCTGCTGAGCTCGGCTGGATCAGCGCAGTGGGGGCTGATTCCAGGTTAGGCCTTGGCTGAGGGCTGGGCCACCCTGGCCTCTTGGGCCTCCCCTCAGGATCCAGGGCCCTGCTACTCAGCAGTCCCCATGGAGGGGCCTTAGGCAGGGCAGCCCCTGCTAGATGTGAGTGGAAGGACACTAATCATCCAAATAAGAGACCATCACAACCCTGCTCTTGTTTTCCCTTATTCCCCAGACCTCCTTCCTTGCACCCCCTGGAATGCCCTCCCACCCACTTCTGAGAACGCTGGAAAAGAGGCAAAGGGTATGGGGCAGGTGGAGTGTTATTTACGACTTCCCTGCCTGAAAAATAATCAGCTTCTCCCCTGTTTACAACCCGATAATCCTTGAGGTCTCCTCCCACAGTCTCTAGCCTCGTTAATAAGAGGTAGACAGACGGAAGGAGGCCGTCACGGTGAGCGTGGCATTAGAGTGGGGCTCAGGGAAGATGGGGGAGTCGGCATTCGGACGGGATCTTTCTGTTGGGTGTGAGGTGCCCCGCAGACTTAGAGAGCCCTCTTATCTATTTGTGCTTAGGACTAGACAGTAGCTCCTGGGATGCCATGAACTGTTGAGCAAGTTGTATGCTGCACAGAGCACTCAGCCAAGGAGACTTGCTTCCCTCACTGCGGAACTGTGTCCACCCAAAGGAACGGGTGACTTTTTCTAATTCACTCAAAGATGTTATATGGGCTGCAGGGTAGTCTGTTAATGAGCAAAAAGTCTTACCATGTTACATACAGAGCCTAAGTGCTTTATTTTAACTTAAAACATATAAATACACATTTACTCTCCAATCTTTTGACACAGGTCCACGGCCTTTTCTTGGAGGAGTCAGTCCACCGATCAGAATTCTAGTTCATTACCTACATCTATGATTCCCAATGTTGATGTCTTGGAAATGGAATGCGAACTTAAGAGTCTTGTGAAATTACCTTCATGCAGAATTAATGTTGCTTAAGGGGTACGACCTCCTATTTTACCATCTTACTGCTGTCCTTCCTCTACGAGCTTTTTCAGCTAGCATTTATGAAGCATTTACTATGTGCCAGCTTGGTACGAAATATTTTTCATGCATTGTCTGTCACACTAAGAGGTCAGAATTAGCCTCACTTTCTGATCACACAATTTCTACGTTTATTCAACTCTAAAACCTATTTTTCCCCACATTGCTAAAATTAGGGGTTTTACGAAATATAGATCAAATGAAGAAGCCATGATTTTTAAATATGTTGGGCTTTTTTTTACATTTTAACTTTCATTCTGAAATAATTTCAAACTTACAGAAAAAGTCACAAGAATAATGCAAAGAACTCCCACATGCCCTTACCCCATAATCACTCAGAATCACATATTGTTAACATATTGCCATATTTTCTTTAAAATTCTGTCTGTCTCCCATATAGATGAATCGTTTGAAAATAAGTTACTAACATCATGCCTCTTTTCCCCTAAATATTTCCTAGGAACAAGGATATTTTCTTACATAATCATAGCATAACTATTAAACTCAGAAAATTAAACATTAAACAATATACAATTATTGAGTTCAGAGTCCACATTCAAATTTTGCCAAGTTTCCCAATAAGGTCCTTTGTAGCACTTTTTTGTTCAGTGCAGAATTCAATTCAGAATTACATGTAGCATTTAGTTATTAATCTCCGGAGTCTCCCAAAGTTCCTTTGTTTTTCTTTCTTGACATTGACATTTCGGGAGTCAGGTCAGTTCTTTTGTAGAATGTCCCACATTTTGGTTGTCTCATTGTCTCACGATTAGATTTAGGTTATGCATTTGGGGCAGGAAGACCACATAGGGGGACAGCCTTCCTCGGGCATCCCATTGGGAAGCACACGTGTAAGTTTGTCGTGTTACCAGGCTGTTAATCTTGATCACTGGGCTAAGGTGGGGTCTGTCTGGTTTCTCCATTATTGTTATCATTTTTTCCTTTGCAATTAATACACTATTTGGAAGGAGACACCTTGAGACTGTAAATATTCTGTTCCTTATCAAACTTTCACCTAAAACTTTTACATCCATTGATGAGTCTTACTCACATTCATGCATATTGTTATTAAGGTTGCAAAATAGTGATTTTCTAACTCCATCACCCCTTCTGTATTTATGAGTTGGCATTCTGCTATAAGGAAGGGTTCCCCTTTCTCTCCCATTTTTTTCTTTTTTAACAGTATGGACTCAGGGATTCTTACTTCATTCAGTGGGAACTAGTGCATTACTGTCATTATTTATGCTGATGTTTTATTGTCACAAAGAGGCAGGATTTGAACCCAGGTCTCTCTGGCCACGCTTCTATGTTCCATACTGCTTACTAGCCATGTTACCTTGAGCCAATCGCTTAACCTCTCTAAAACTCAGCTTTAGTATTGGGAGAATATAAGAGGCATGTGTGATGAATGACAAAGATCCCAAAGGAAAGTCTGTGGCGTTCCGCCTCAGCTGAGTCCTAGGACTAACCCCCTGTCATGCGGGGTCTCAGCTCCCGCTCCCCACATAAGAACGCAGTACATGGTGAAACCAAAAAGGAACACCCACAGAGCCATAGATAGGGGAGTCATACCCTATAGTCTCGCTGGCGGCTGTATTGGAGACACGGAAGCAGGAGCCACAGGATCTGCAACCTGCTGTCCTCTTCTCTCCACCAACCTAACTCACTTGCTAGCTGCAATCCGCTCTTGCTAGCTCAACCACCATCTTCTTGCTAGCCCCATTTTTCTGCTAGCGTAGCCACAGCAGTTATATTAGTGGCCAATGGCTCACTGGTTACAGCTGACGGCCAACTAGCCACAGCTGATGGCCATCCAATCACAGTTGATGAACATTTACTACCTGAGCCAGCACCTTTCCACGTGAGGGCGAGAGCCTGGAAATTGCACTCCTGGCTCTGTTCCCACGCCCCCATCCCCTGCCAGGACCTCAGTATAATTCCACTCAACCAACTTCAAGCTGCACCAACCTTTTGCCTGGTCCTCTGCTAGGGGCTTGGCACACACAGATGGGTCAGACCCAGCCCCTTTCAGACTGAGGTTGATCCATCCAACTGTGTCCCAGAGTGAAACAATACAGAGCAGAGCCACAGCTGAGCCGCAATGGGCATGTAGCACGAATGAGAAATAAACATTTGTGGTCATCAGCCACTGTGGTTTTGGACGGGTTTTATAACCTCATCTATCATCCCCTGTCTAAGGTTCTGGAAGTGCAACAGGGACTAAGACTGACTTAGTCCCTGCCCTCAAGGGGCTCACAGTCTACTCGGGAAGACACACTAACCAAATGAATAATTATTGAGTCGCAATTATGATAAAGGCTGTAAAGGAAAAGCACTTGGTACAAGGACAACCTCTATCAAGGGTACTAGATTTCACCTGGAAAACTAGGGAAAGCTTTGGAGGAAGCAACAGTGAAACTAAGACCTTAAGAATGAATTTGAGTCAGCCAGGTGAAAAGAAAAAGGGCAGGTAAGGTATTCCGGCAGTGGAAATAGCACATGTAAAGGTCCTGGGGCAGGAAAGGACCCTCCTAAGTTCCTGTATTTTCCAAGCTTGCTTCTTGGATTGCCTCTCAATTCTCTGATTCCCCAAGATCCTGCTGATACATTTCATTTTTTCCTTAAATTAGCTAAAATTTCACCAAAGGAATATACACTTTGTATTTTAGGCAAGAATTTTTGGCTACAATCTACCCCCTTTTCTCAAGGGCATATCAACCTGATCTCTCAAATAAATTCCCACCCCAATGAACTCATTAGGCAGAAAGAAATTCCTGAGCTAATGTATTCCTGGGCTCATCTGGCTTCTCCAAGGAAAAGTCAAAAGAGTATCCTTTTGCACAACTAAGGATGGAAAAGCAATCTGATTTCCTTTTTTCCTTTTGTTGATTCTTCAGAAGGAGTCATCTGCACTATTCTAAACCCTTCCAGGGCAGCAGAGCCCAGCAGGTTTCTCTCAGCAACTCTCCTCACACCCATTACCTCTTTCCATCCCTGTGTCAGGGGTAATTTCCCAGCATAATCTGAGCCAAACAGAACCCCAAAAATAGAATCACTACCCTCTGGGGTAGATCTGAACTCAAGATAATCTCCTCAAGTCTGCTCTTCCCTCCGTCTTACCATTTTGGTAAATCCATCCATTTTTCAAGCCAAAATCCCAAGAATCATTCTTGATTCCTCTCCTTACCCCCTCTCACTTAAGTAATCAGCAAGTCCTGACAGCCCTGCCTCCAAAATAATGCCAAAACCTAGCACCCCTCCCCATATTACCACTGCCTCCACCCTCAACCAATCCACCACCACCCACTGTCTTCCCACTTCCTCTCTTGCTCTTCAATCCATTTACTTGAGTTGAATGATCTTTTAAAAAGTCCAATCTTCTGCTTCAAGACTTTCAGCGGCTCTCCATTGTGTTCGGATAAAATCCGAATTCCTCGCTTGGCCTGTAAAGCCCTGTGTGTGATACGATCACAACCCAGGTCACTTCCCTCTGACTCACAGAGATCCAGCCAGAATGACCCACTTGTGGTTTCTGGAACAGCCCTGATCTCTCACCTCTGGGCTGTATCAAATTCTATTCTCTTTGCCCATAATACCGTCACCCATATTCATGGTCCAGAAAACTCCTTCTTTGTCCTCAGGGATCAGGTTAAATGTTACCACCTTCAGGAAGCCTGCCTTGGCCACTCCCAGAATAACTTAGGTCTTCCTCTTTATGATTCTTCTCAGTCATACAGTGACGTGCTTGTAATCTCGTGTTTCGTTTCTGGCTCCTCTGCCGTCGGACGGTGCGCTCAGTGAAGTTTGGGACTCTTTTCTGTGCACCACTGTATTTCCTACAGCCGAGCATGTTGTGTGGCTTACGCTAGGTACTCATCAAGTAGTTGCTATAGGGATGATTGAATGAGTGACAGCTGAGATTCTGGAATCCAGCTTCATACCTCGTCATTGGCAGGCTCCCATAATCTTCTCTATGGACTTGGCCCCTTGGGAAAGAAGAGCTCTCTGGGTCCTAAATTCTCCAAGGGATATTGGGAAGGGGGGGGGACATTTTATAGCTTATCCAAGCATGGCGTCTAAGTCTCATTTATTCTCCCTAAAATAGCTATTGATTATAATTATGTTCTGTACAAGGCAAGAATATGATTTTTCGTATGTTCCCAGTATTCATCCAGAGGGGTTAAAAATGCAGACTCCAGGGTATGTGGACTGGATTCAAATCTGTTACCTACAGCTGTGTAACTTTAGGCAACTGACTTCTTCCTGAATCTTCCTTTCCTCTGCTGTAAAATAAGGATAGTGACAATCTATTCTTTATAGAATTATATTGGAAGTTAACTAAGAGCGTTCATTTAATGCTCAGTGTCTGGCATATAGGAAGAGCTTAATATACCATTATTGTCCGTATCATTAATGGGTTGATGACACTTTTGTTAAGAATGTTGGACATTTCCCCCATAACGCCACTAGGTGTCAACACAGACTTGGCTAAAAGCAGCACTAGCTGTCCAAAAGTAGGGAAGCCGTAAGAAGTTTGAACAAAAGGGCTTTAGTGTTGGAGACATTGAAGACAGAGTAGGCAGGGACCTTGTAAAGTCATGACAGATTTGAACCCACTTTTTCTGCCTCCTTAAGGATGGTAAAATTAAGGGCCATGGTTGGGAGGCCCTGGGCTAACCTATTTTATCCATTTGCTGTAATAGGTAACTAACTATGTGTGCTAACTATGTGACAGGTGCTATTCTAAGCACCTTAAAATATGAACTCATTGAATTCCCAGAAACAGCCATATGGGGTAAATTCTAATGTTTACCTCACTTTACAGATGGGAAAAGTGAGGCACAGGGAGGTTAAGTAACTTGCTCAACAACACACAGCTAGTAAATGCAGAGTAGGCTCAAAACCCTGGCATTCTGGCTGCCGTCAACGCTATTCCAGAGCTTGTTTCTTTGGTCACTTTGGTAATAATGTTTCTTATTACATTTTAAATCTTTTTATATTATATAGCTTCCTTGGTGATTTAACAAATAATTGTTCCATTACTGGTTAAATTTTCTGAATCTAAGTCTTAGGAAGGAAATAATACTGGTTTATCTAAGAAGTGATTGTCAAACGGAGTGATGATACAGAAAAGTAGGTATTGTGGTTTCACAAAACATTGTTCTGTAAATAACATAAACTTTTTGGCTGATTCTTTCTCATTTAGCTCCAAATTTGCCATCCAGTTTCAACTGAATTCCATGGAGCTGGTATCAGCTAAATCCGAGGCTTGGAGGACAAATGAGAAAGGGAAGAGGTTGGCCTGGTCATTCATTCATTCATTCATTCATCCAACAGCTACTGCCTCCTCTTCCCTGTCAGGCCCTGTACTGGGCTCTTAGGCAAAGAAATGACCTATAAAAAGTCCTGCCCTCAAAGAGCTCACAGTCTAGTGAGAGTTAACAGACATAGAAAGTACACACACATTGGCACCGCTTAATTGTCCATCTCCTCAGCCTGATGGCATTTGTCTTATTCACTTGTCTATCCCCCATGCCTAGCACAGGGCCTGCCACATTTTGTGAGCTTAATAAATGTTTGCTGAATGAATGCAAAGGCTTCATGGAGGAGGCGGCATTTGATCTGGGATTTTGATGACTGGAGAGGCTCTTGACAGGTGAAGACAGGGGAGAGGGGACACCTCCTCAGAAGGGATGGACAAGACTTGCAGAGTGTGGAGCAGGAGAGAGCAGGAGTTACGCATGAAGTTCGGGCGTGTGGTGAAGAGGGCAGGTTGGAGAGGCCTTGGCAGGAAGTTGAGCAACATTTTAGGGCAGAAAGATCTTCCCGGTCCCAGCTCAAGTCAGAACCCAGCTTTGGTGCCATTTCCACCACCAGAAACTGAGCTTGGAGGGTGAAGCAGACTTGTGGGTACAGAAGAAAACGACCTGGGCAAGAACCAGCGCTATGAGTAAGAAGCCCTGCCTCACCTTCTCCAGTTTTCTGGGGCTCCAAAGTGGAGAGGGCTGGCCACTGAGGCCTTGTCAATGTTCAGACCTGGCATTACGGTTACAGGAAGGCGGAGTCCCTCCAAAACGGACTGTCTGATTCTTGCTCGGCAGCACACATCACAGGACATGGGCTGGCAGGATCCCGTCCTCTCTTTTATTTTTCTTAGGGTATATCGTACATAAAGTCCCCTAAAATTAAGGTAGAACTTGAATTTTTATCCGTGGCATTACCAACCAGATTAAGACACAGACCTTTTCCAGCACCCCAGAAAAGTCCCTCTTGCTCCTTTTCCATCTCTACTCCCCATGACCCAAGTCACGACTATTCTGATTTCTATCACCATAGGTTAGTTTTGCCTGCCCTTGACAATGTGTACTGTTTTTATGTATAGATTCTTTGAGTCTACATACTGTATATGAGATTAATCCGTGGTGTCACTTGTGTCAGTATTTTGTACTTTTATATGTAAAATATAGTATTCCATTGGATGAACATGCCATAATTTATTAAGTCTCCTGTTGATGGACATTGGACTATTTCCAGTTTGAACTATAAATAAATCTGCAATGAAAATTATTATGCAAGTCTTTTTGTAGACATAGGCACTCATTTCTCTTAGAATGAATCCAGGAGTGGAAATTCTAGGTTATAGCATAAGTGTATGTCTAGATTTAATAAAAACTGCTGGTTTTCTGAAGTGTTTGCACCAATTTCCTCACCAGCTTCGTGCAAGAATTTCAGTTGCTCCATATCCTTGCCAACACATAGCCCCTTCTTTTTTCTCTAAAAAAGAGTTTCCACCATAAAACTGGTGGAAACCAGTGTTGGTGTTGAATACTGGGTATTCCTGGCATGGGTGCACTGATCCCTGAGCTTATAAGCAGCAAGATAGTGAGAGGCCACATCCAGTTTGAGTCTCAACTACAGAACAAATGGACAGCTTCTTGATGTGGCTATGACCCCAGGAATTGGCATGGCCATCTTATGACCCTGAGCATGAAACCAACATGAGGACAGCAGAGCAGAGATGAAATCAACCCGAGGGAGGAAATGTCCTTGATTACTTTGCCAAACTACTCAATTAGAGTGGCAGGCTACTTATTTTTTTATGCCAGTTCATTTAGGGATGTGTGTGTGTGTGTGTGTGTGTGTGTGTGTGTTGTGTTGGATTGTGATGTATTGTTGGAACTTGCAACATAAAGGATACAGTCCATAGCCCTCCTTGAACCAAACCAAATGGTGCCATTTCTGTCCCCACAGGAGTCAGCCCTACTAAGCATGCTCTCCTTCTTGAAACCTTCTCTCTGGGATCCCATGCTCACCTGGTCCTTGTCCTACCTCAATGGTCACCGCTTCTCAGCCTCCTTTCTTGGCTCCTTCCACTCTGCCTACTATTTTATTTACCTTCCCTCCCTTGGGATCTCATCCAGCTCTATGATGTATCACCTGTGAGCTGATGTTACCCACATATCTCCAGTCCAGACCTCTCTTCTGTGCTCCGGTCTCATATAAAACGGCATATTGAGCCTCTCCATCCAGATGCCGCCCAGGCATTTCAAACTCACCTTCTCAAAGCCAAACTCTTGATCTTTCCTCTCAATCTGATCTTTCTTCAGCCTCCACCACCTTAGTCAAAGGGCTCTTTCACTCCTTCATACAAAAGGCAAAAACCCAAGGGTTATTGTCCATGCCCCAGCGTCCACACCCAATCTACACCCTTTACTTCTCTGCCTCCCCAAGCTACCACCCTGTCCGAGTCATCATTACTTTGCACCTGGAAAGCTGCAACAGCTCCCAAGGGCTTTCCACGCCATGCAGCCAGGGTGGACTTTCAGAAACCTGAATTTGGTCTCATTCCCCTGACGACAATGGCCTGTCATTACGCTCAAGATAAAACTCGAAATTCATCAGGGAGCATCACCTGCACTGCTCCTTGCTCACTCCTCACCCTCACGCTGCTCCTTCCCACCCCTACCTCTGGGACAAGTGGTTCTTTCTCCTTGGAACGTTTCCCTTCTTTCTTGCCCTCTGCAATTCCTAGTTGTCCTTGGTCTCTCTGCCTAAATCCCAGTTTCCCAAGGTGGGTCCAGCCTCCGCCCTCATCCTTCAGCCCGCATTAGGACGCCATTCGTTTTTCACAACACTTGTCCTCCACAGTACTTCCCATGATGCATAATTACACAGGTTTGATTACAACGATTAACAGAGAGTGGTTATTTGATGACTGTCTTTCCTCTCCCTGCCCCCAACTCTCTTCCACTTGAGGTGAGAACAGTGACTATGTCACCCTCCTGCCTTTAGCCCTGCACTTGCACACAGTAAGCGCTCCAGGAATGTGCTTAATTAGCTGATAAAAGATCACACAGACTCAGTCAATCCCCAAAACAACCCCGTGAACTAGGCATTTCGTCAGCCACGGGGAAGCTGAGAGTCGGGGTAGGCAAGTGGCTCGCCCGCAGCACGGGGCAGCGGGAGGAGCGAGGTCCTGACCCCAAGTCAGGTCCTGAGTCCGGAGCCCAGATTTTCCAGCTCCACTCTGACCTCTGGATGAAAGGGCCAGGGAGGGGCCGGACTTTGAGCCACGAGAAGGTTTTCCCCGGAGTGCCCGGGTCATCCACGGGGCCCGTCGGGAACACCACAAGCTCCCTTACAGAGGCTGACACACGCACCCTCAGCTCTCAATGAGTCAAGATCACAATCTGCTGCATATGCATGAGGGGGCCATGGGCCCGTGCCTCGGGGCTGCCCAGGCTGCGCCTGATCGGAACTTCTTAGCGCCTGAGGACTTCAGAGCTCCCAGAGGTCCGCGCACGTCCGTGGCAGGCCTTCAAAGAGTGACGTGGGGGCGGATCTCGAGGGGCCGTCGGCGACAGAGGCCGCGATTGGGGTCGTACGGTCAGGCGTGTGCTGTGGGGAGCACTGCCAGACGGGGTCCTCGGCCGGCTGGACTAGAAGACGAAGGGGGCGTCTCCCCTGCTTCCTGCGGCGACCGCGGCTGAGTTGGAAGCGGGGTTGCGACAGCGAAGGCGACAGTGGCGGCGGCGCCATGGCTGGGCTCGCAGGTACCGCGGTGTCGGCATCTTGGGGGAGGGATGAGAGGCCCTCCATGCGTCCGCGCCGCCATGTTGTCCCTTTGGGGTCACCTTAAGCGTCTCCCGGTCCCTCCCTGGGGTTTTTCTTCCGCGCACCCTCGGGGCCACCTCTGTGCGTTGTCACGTGATTCTCCTGTTTGGGACCCGGCCTGGGCCTTGGGGGTCCCCCTTCCCGGCCCGAGGGCGGGTCACGGAACTCGTGGCTTCTCGTGCCGGCCTCCAAGGTCAGCGCTCGCCTGTCTGCTCCCGACGTCGGGCCGGCAGAGCTGGGCGGCGCGGGGCTGGGGGGCGCGACCGTCCCCTCTTCCGCTCCGGGACCCACGGCAGGGGCCCCAGCTTCTGAGAGGCCTGTCACTCTGTGCCCGCCACTTGGGTTGCATTTTTTACATCAAAAGGAGCGTGGGGGAGAGGAGAGAAAGGGCCTCCTGCCCCGGGCCGCGGCTTTGGGGTCTGGGGGGATAGATCGACGCTCTGCTTCGAGTCTCGGGTGCTTCTTACTCCCTCCCACTTGACATCAAGTCCGGACACCCGTTGCCTGTCTTCCAATCCACGTGGGGAGTGGCCCTCAAGGGCAGCTGAGGAAGGGAATGGCGGGCACACTAATGGCCTGGAAAGAAGGGTGGGGGATGGGGGAGTTGCTTTTTCCTTCCCCCTTCCAAACCTTCTTTAATTTCCTTCCAGGCCTCCGTGTTCCGTTTCAACACGAAATGTTGGAACAGACTGAGGTCTGTTCCTAGTGTTCCTGGGGGGGGGGGGGAGAAAAAAAAGGTCTTTCTTGTTTATAGGTTTGGATCGTGTTTTATCATCCCTTTCAGGGAGCTGGTGTGTTGGGGACAGCTTCGGTGTGCCCTGCCTGACATGGTCCCTCCATCCCCTCAGGCTTCTGCACGGGAACACCAAAGCCAGGACCAAAAAAAAAAAAAAAAAAAAGTTCCAGCTTTTAAGCGCTAATGCCAAGTGTTAGATCTCGTGTATGTGTTTGTTTTAAATCAGCGACGAATTAATGTCAAGCAAGTCGGTTACAAAAAGTCAGAGCCCCGGTTGGTTTCCAGTGACCAGATCAATTCCATATCTGAAATTGGTCGTAGTAGAATTGCTGCCAAAAACAGTTTAACGTTCTATCTGTGATATGTTGTTTCAAAGAGGAATCTGGAAGTCTGGGTTTGGCCATCTTTTTGTTGCTGTTCTCTTGTGTTTGAAACACGCATTCCATGCAAACCTGTCGCTGGGTGATATTCCATGGACCATGTGTTCTCTGACTTCCCGTTCTGGGAATGCTCAGGAATCTAGATCGTGCTGGGGTACGGACCCTGTGGGAGGGAGAAGGGGATGAGGGTGGGTGAACAGGATCTTTCCCCGAGAGGGGGTGACATGTCTCTGGGAAATATGGAGGAAGTAAGAGGTCACCAGGGGGAAAGAGACTGTAATTAGACTAATGTTGTACACACAACATTGTGTGTGTGTGTGTGTGTGTGTTTGCGTATGCACGTGTTTAAATCTCTGGGGGTAAAACTAACTGCAAATTCAGATTCTCACTTTAGGGTGCTGGCTCCTGAGTAAATACAAGTTTGAAAATAGATGTCTAGCCAACGCTCACAGCAAACTTTCTCCCTCACCCAACCCCTGTGTAATAAACTGTTGCTGTCCCGCAGCGGAAACTCAACCTTCTCCTCTCTGCCCCTTCCTTCAATCATAATCTAAATTCTCCACGGAGAGAGGGAACTGTGTCACATAGCACCCCACACCTCTGAAAGTCATGGTACCTGAAGTCCCCTGGGGCTTAACTTCCACTGGTTAGGCTGAGAAACCTCCTCCGTGGGGCAGTCTCGCCTGTGGCTGCAGTCCCACACCTCTGCCCCAGGCCGATCACAACTCATCTGCTCCATCCTGGGCCTTGTGGGGGCGAAGTCTTGGGGTGATGGAGACACTTTAGGGAAAGGGAAAGCCTGTGGACAGTTAGCCCTGTGAACTAAGGGCTTTGCAATAAAACTAGTCATTTCCAACGCCCATTGCTGTCTATCAGAATAAAATGTTTTAATGGTATCACTTCTGAAAAAATTTTATAAACAAGATGTGTTTGGACCAGACTTCTAGGCATCACACAGGAATAGAAAGTGAATGAATTCCTCTGTCTTCTCTGTTACGTTGTGTTTGCTGCCAAAACATGAGGGTTTGGGGATGGGGGAAGTGGACATTACACACTCAAGCCCACCCATGTGGCTGCAGGCCACCAGGGTAGCCCTTGCCTAGAAATTTGTCATCTTACAGCAACATGCTCCGAACCCTGCTGATGGATGGATGGAGGAAGACCCACAGATGGGCTTTGGCAAGATCACCTGGAAAGTCCTGGGGCTGCCAGCAGCCTCCTGCCATTTAAAGAAGGCACAGGAGGCTAAGGGGGCCTGCTGTGTACAGAGCAGCCAGGTCCTTCCATTCTGCTGCAGCTTGTCTCCCTGACCCCAGCTACTTTATAACTGGGCTGATGTTAGAGCATCTGGGGCAGTGGGGCCCTGGGCACATCCCTCGAAGGCTCTGAGGGGAGGGGCAGCCTTCATTGAGAACACATGTTGAAATATGTTCATGGTTCTGGGAGTTTAGCGTGGAAAACCACAGACACTCCCAGACTTGAGGCCTGCCAAGAGCTGGGCTTCAGAAGGGAGGTATGTCTCTTGCCTGCTGATGAGTCACCCTAGGGCAAGAGGAGACCTGCTTCACCTTCAGGCTATGGTAGAAGCTGGAGCCACCCGGCCTAAGGAAGATGGAGTCTCGGATTGTACATCCCCACCCCAGTCCTATGAGTCCTGATTGCCACTTGGATGGCAGAATGTTTCTAGTATGTTAGGGTTCACTGGCATCTTAGTAGCCCTTTACAGAAGGGAACTGATGGTGAGGGGTAGGGTGACCTGTCCAATTTCCCTGGATTGATTGATGGCAAGCCAATACCAGAACTCAGGTCAGCACCCTCCACCCCCATAATTCTCTGATGCTGAGAGGAAGTTATAGGTGCCTCTAGAGGGCTGGCGGTTGGGTGGAGAAACGCAAGGGGCTTGCTTAGGGCAGGGAAACATGATTAGGTTCAAGAGAGTGAAGTGCTTTGTGCTCCAGAAGTGTTTGTGACAGCTGTGACTAAGGGATTTGAAAAAGTGGCAGAGAGATTTATGGCCTTCCAACTCCCTCCCTGGGTGTTGACCCAGGAACAGGTGTATAGTGACAGGGACACATAAAGCCCCAGACAAGGCTGAACAGGCGGCAGGGCCATTTGCTGAGGCAGTCAGCTGACCCCATGTAAAAGGAGCCCTGACTCGCTGAGGAGTGGGAGAGAGGAGAGCAGTCTGGAGTTGAGCAGCCAGCCAGCCCACCCACCCTGACATGATGGCAGGGGAGAGCCCAGGGACCTGGTAAGCACCCCTAAGAATATGGAGGCTAGTGCCGGGAGAATCAGAGAACCCAGTAATGAGTAATGGGGAGAGTGAGCTGGAGAGGTTCCAGGGTGGGGTGGGGGAGGAGGCGTGGAGAGTAGCGAGGCCAGGTAGGACAGGCTGCCCTATAGTGGTCCTGGTAGAGGTTCTAGAGCCTGGAGGGGCGAGGGAAGCACCACAGCACCGCTTATCCCATCCTTACTGTCGAGTCAGTGCCCAGCCTACCCTGTGCTCATTTCCTTGGAGCTCCTGAACGCTGAGAAGGCTGTATGTACTGAGGTCCTGATAAACCCCCTTGGCCCCTGACACCCCATTTTGAGGGCTACTCCCACCATTCCCCTCCTCCCATCTTTCCCAGTGGTTATGTGCTGAGGCCCCATAACCCAGGACAACTGAAGGCACCCAGCCCTCTCAGGAGGGGTAAGTGGTCCCTTATGCTGAGACCACAAGTGAAGACCTTTCTCTTTGCAGAGGGGGATGTGGTCCTTTATCCCAGGACAGTGTCAAGTTGAGATGGAAGTGGGTGTGTGAGGGTCCCAGTGTATTACCATTTTGTTGCCTCCCCTCCCTCTGCCAAGCAGTGTGCCCACTCCGCAATGGGCACATCAGCCCTGTCCTAGAAGTAGGTGTTGAAGCCGCAAAAGAAGTTACAAGAGACAGCTTTTTGGTGCGCCTCCACCAGCCCGCAGGGTCCTGGGACACTTGCGAGACAGGAGAGGTACTGGTTTTTTATTTTTTGTAGAGGTGGTCCCTGTCCTCCAGGAGCTTACAATCTAGCTGGGGAAACACAACTAATGCACACTTATACAATCAGTACAATTAGCAAGTACCACAATATTGACCACAATTGCGTGAGACCAGGGAAAAGCAAGATCAGTGAGGGGCTGGGGGCTCAGAGAGGGTGTTTTAGTCGAGACGGGATTCGTTTACGGGATTCGTTTACGGGTTGAAAAGGTCCAAATTGAGTGACACATTTCTTTCAGGTGGGATGCGTTTGGGAGGCAGTGAGGGGAAAGGGGGAATTGAGGGAGCAAAGGCAGCAAGGCTGGAATGCACGTGCGTGCCCTGGGCGAGGACAGTGAGAGGCCCTCCTTCACCCACGCCCTCCAGGCCCGCCACATGGGCACGAAGTTGGTGCCTTGTCTGCTGCTCGGAGATTCAGGGCTTCCGGCTGGTGATTGTTGGCATGTCCATTCTGCTGGCTCGTGTGGTTGTCGTGATGTCTGCGGTGGGGCTGAGATGTCGCCGTCCGGACTTGGTCCAGATCAGAATGCCTATGCCCAAATCTCAGAGGTCTGCTCCCTCCAACCCCCTCCTCCCTCTACCCCGCCACGCAGAGGGACGGGTGCAAAGGGGTTGGGAAAGGATCTGGTATTGTCGTCATTGCCGGTGCTGCCTCTCCCGGGGCCTACCAGCCCCTCACTGACCTTGGCAAGTGCTCCTCTGGCGAGAGAGCACAGGGGACCCCCCATTCCTGCGCGGCACTGGCTCCCATGCTGGGCGAGATGCACAGGAGCACCTGGTGACGCGGCCGCCCAGGGCTGGGGGCTGGGGCCTCAGTTGGGGGCTCGCCGGCGCTCTCCCAACACCTGCCGCCCGGTCCTCGACACGGTGTATGCCAGCTTCTGCAGGGAGTACCTGAACACCTGTAGTGAGAGACCCAGGACCTGCCCTTAGAGGCGGGCACCCGAAGCCTGTGTACAGCGCTGCTGTGCCCCCCCGCGCCCCACCCCCTGCCCCGCCCGCCTGTCCAACTAGGAGAAGCGGGCCCGGGCGCAGCTCGTCCACGAGTCAGGGCAGCTGGAGCTTTTCCAACTGTGCTGAAGGCTGCATGGCGGCAAGCTGATTGGACCCACAACTTAGGTATACCTCACTTCTTGCAATGGGCTGGGTCCCTGGAGGATTTCGAAAAGCGAATCCTACCCAGTAAATGCAGCATTCCAGGAACACCTTGAAGGAAATATGCGATTCCTTTGGCAAAGGATTCCTTTAGCAGGGAATTCTTCCTGCAAAGGGTGCTTTTAGGGTAAATGATTTTAAGGAAAGCGCTTTCTTTTGGTGTCTTTCTTTTTACACAAAGCATTTTGCCCTTTTTTAAAAAAAATAAAGCGAATTGGTGTTTTTGGAAGCGTTTTTTTTCTCTTCCATTTTTCCTGCGAGGAGCCTTTTCCTCTCATTGTTTTCCTCAAAGCGCTTTCATCCGATTCATTTTTCTGTTAGCTCCTTTGTCTAATTTTTTTCTGCAATGCGCTTTTTACCTAATGCATTTTTTTCTGCCAAGTGCTTTTGTCTGATTTATTTTTCCTGCAATGCGCATTTTCTTGAATTCATTTTTTCCCGCGAATTACTTTTTTTCTAATTGGTTGTGGGTTGGGTTTGGGAGGATTTCTTTCTTTCATTTCTTTTCTTTTTCTTTCTTTTTTTTTTTTTTTTTGCGAAATGCATTTTGTTTTGTTTTTTGTGAGGAGTGCTTTTTTCTAACTTCTTTTTCGTTCCACCCCCGCAAGCGCTATATATATATATTTTAGAGAAAATTTCCCCGCAATGCGCAGTTTTTTAAGGCGGAAAAATTTCGCTCTGCGAGCTGTAAAGTCTCTTTTCGCAAAACCGAAGTGCCCCGCCTCCCTCCTGGGGTCGAGTCTGGGTGTAGCGGATTTTTCTTACCACGTTGGTCGCTAAGAGCCTCGGCGTTCGTCGGCGGCTGGCGCCCGCCGCGCCCCAACTCTTTGTTCCCGGCCGGGCGCGGGCGCACTGAGAAGGGTCTGCGCTAGGAGGAGGGCGCAGGGAGCGGGTGGGGGCGCGTGGTGCTGGCCGCGGCACTCGGGTAGGCAGGGATCGCGGCAATCAAGATAGGACAGGTAGAGGAGACGGCAATTGCAACGTGGGCTTGCCGGTTCAGGGGCGCGCATCAGGACCCCGCTCCCACCGGAACCCAGGCACACTTACCTGCAGCAGCACGCGGAAAATGTACCAGCCGATGATGAGCAGTTCCGCCGAGGCTGCCGCCACTGCCGCCATGGTTCCGAGAGCGCTGCGAGGGTGGTTGAGAGCGAGTGCTGCCGAAGGCCGCGGGTTCGCCGAGCGCCGCTGGTCTCCCGGAGTCCGCTGTTGGGCGCACTGCCGCAGCCGCGGTTGCCGCGCCTTAAGTATCCACCCACCGTTCGAGTGCGCATGCGCCCTTGGGGGGGGTCCGTGAGGAGGGGTAGCCAGGGGCGCTCCTCATTCGCCAGGAGAGGAAAAAATAATCCATCTGCTCTTTCCACACCGACCCCCGCCTCCCGAGTTTCATCTTAGCCCCTTTCCAGAAGATTCTGCCGTGCCTGCCTTTAAATTTTAGTGTAAAATGGAGGGGAACTGCAACTCTGAGTAACGCTCAGGGCAAGGGTAGGGGGTGCGCGCCTCTGGGTGCGGAGCCCCTCTCTTCGAGCCGAGTGTCCAGTGCCACACCACACCCACCTTGGGTATGCATGGAAACCTAGTTTAGAGAGCGGTCATCTGCCCCGCGGAGCAAGAAAAGATGCCCCTTAGGAGCCTTGGCTTCACAAACCTGTGCTCAACACTTTTTCTGATAGTCGGTGTGTTGTAAGCCCACACCCTCTGCTTCACGAGAGTCACTGAGCGCCTAACCTTTTCCCCGATTACTGGAGTCCCACTTCTTACGGTTGTAGATCTAGGGCGGTGGCAATTATAGGGAGCCTAGCCAGGGCACTAAACTCGAGGCGGGAAAGCGGTAGTCACCGCGGATCTACCGCGCAGGAGGGATGCCGGAGGGATTGGCACCTTTGTACGCGCGGAAGGGATGGGATGAGCTCTCCCGAGAAGTGTTCGGAATCAGCCCGGGGATAGTTGGCTGCTGGACGGGTCATTTCAGTCTGTCTTCTGCACCCCTTCCCCCGGGCCCTTGGTAGCTCTTCCTCAGCCAGCGAAGTTCTTTGTACCAGTGGTGCCGGGCGGCTGGAGTGGGGTTTTGCTACCGCCACCAGAGGGTTGTGGCTGCCGTAGCTCCGTTTCCACGCGCAGCGGGAAGATCTGAACGCCAGTGAGGTCCCGGTGCACCGGTGTCCCTCCTCTGGAGAGCCCCCCTCTCCAGCGAGCCGCCTGCTACAGCGGCCAACTGGCATTTGCCCCTATGTGGATAGAAAATTAAGTTTGATTAAAAGCTCACAGAGGTCAAGTTCTATACAGTGCCAGCAGCAGCAGGAGTGTAAGTGATCCAAGCAAGGTCAGTTTGGACGAAGTAGCATGATGATTTTCTTTTTTCTCTTTCTACATCGACTTTCGAAGAAGTTGGCTGGTTTGGACAAAATGACGCCAGTCTATTTGAAAAAGGCAAGCTTGTCCCAGGCTGCCACCGCAAAACAAAATATTTGGTGGTGGTGCTGCCGCTGCAGCTTGCGACGATCCATTGCTTGTGATCTCCGGCGGGCAGGGTGCCTTCGCTGTACTCGCCTCCGAGCACCTGCTGTGACAGATCCCCGTCCTTAGCCTGTGGGGGCCCAGCACGGAGCCCGTGGCCGGCGCAACCACAGCGCGGTATTGTGAGGTCTGGACCCCTGAGGACGGGCCGCAGCCCCAGGAGGCGATACATGATCTCTGCTGGGCAGGGCCCAGGCAAAGCCGTCCGCTGTGACCTGCCGGAAGAGCCCTCTGGCGGAGCCCCTGAGACGCCCAGGGGAGACACCCCAGGAGGCTTCCTGAAGTGGTGACTGGGAGAAGAGGAGACTTTCATGGGCGGGCGGGGAGGAAAGGGCATTCACATTTGCTGTTGTTAACCATGATCCATTTTCCCAAATAAGTATACATTCTGTTCCTGTTTTTTTTTTTTTTTCCTGTCTGTCTGTCTGTCTGTCTTTTTTGTCTGTTTGTTGTGTTGACTTTTCTCTTCAGGATCCTTGCTGCCTTGGTGATCCCGGGCTGACAGCCAGAGAGCACAGCGGCTCAGCTCCTGCAGAGTGAGGGTTGAAGAAAGCAGAGGGCAGCTGCCCACGCCTGCTGGCTCCCATTAGGTCGGTTCCTGCAGCGGTGCCCGGCAGCCTTGGCGAAGGCCCTGCCCGGCAGAGATCATGTATTGCCTCCAGTGGCTGCTGCCCGTCCTCCTCATCCCCAAGCCCCTCAACCCCGCTCTGTGGTTCAGCCACTCCATGTTCATGGGCTTCTACCTGCTCAGCTTCCTCCTGGAGCGGAAGCCTTGCACAATTTGTGCCTTGGTTTTCCTGGCAGCCCTGTTCCTCATCTGCTATAGCTGCTGGGGAAACTGTTTCCTGTACCACTGCTCCGATTCCCCGCTTCCGGAATCCGCGCATGACCCCAGCGTTGTGGGCACCTAACAGCCTGCCCAGTTAGCTTTCCAAGGAAGCAGAAGACGGGAGGGGAGGCATTGACATAGGTCATAAAGCATTGGAGTTTCAAATCCCGCGGCCCGCGGGTGCCACATTCCTGACGGCGCCTTTTTGGCCTGTGATGTTTTATCCTTATAATGTGAATAATAGCACTGACCGGTGCTTTTATTGTAGAGTCCTATAGTCGTGGGTGGTCTTGTAGTTGTGTGTGTTCTGTCCCCATCTTGGTCCCAGCTGGCAGGATGGCCACCCCCTCGCCTCATTCCTGCGAGGAGTCTGCACCCATCCTGGTCCACTACCCCAGCATGACCTGGGCAGATAAAATGCCAGTCTCATTGTCACCTCCATGACCCCTCCTTGTCAGGGTCTCCTCCCTTCCCAGAATGTTCCCAACTCCTCAGTCCCTGTCCTGATGGCCCTTTAGTTCTCTTCTACCCCTTTCCTTTTTTGGGGGGCACCTGTCCAAGACAGGGCTCATTTTTGCACTTATCTCGAATTTAAAGAGATTGCTGACGCCCAAGAGCCTCGCTTTTTCATCTTTCCTTGGTCAGCAGGCTAGACAGAAACATGTCTTGACTGTTTGTTGTTCACAAATCTCCAGTATTTTTTCACTTCATTTTAAGAAAAGAAGTAAAAGATACGTGTTGCTCTTTCCCCCGGGTGTCTGGGCTCATGCTCAGCCTCCCTTCCTTCGCCCTTCCTCCGGCCTTCCTCAGCTGTCCCGAGGAGGGGGGGGGGGGGCTCACTGTGTCCCCTGGGATTGCTCCGCAGGATTGAGCTGTGGTGTGTTCACGTAGATCTAGCAGTCCCGGCCGAGTGAACGGGAGAGGATCTGTGTGTTTCCTGACAGCCATGAGCCCCTATCTTGATAGGTGTTTGGATATTTTTTGGTGTGCCGTACGTGTGTGTGTACGTGTACAAATCCATGTGTATATTCCTTTTAAAGAAACTTCATTGAATGTGTTCTGATTTTGAGGTTTAGCAATAGGTAGCCATCGTAGGTGCCGCTGCAGTTTTTATTTAGCATGGGGGTTGCAGAGTGACCAGCACACTGGACTCAGAGGTGGTTCAGACGAGACAGAGGGGGGCAGTGGCCATCGTCCTCATGCCAGGAGCTCCTTCAGACCTGCACACGTAGACTGTACCTTGTGAAGAATACACGGGAAGGCTTGGTGACTGTCACTGACTTTTGTCTGCGCTTCCATCACAAGTGTTGGCACACGAGACTTTCTCCTGGCCCTGCCCACTGGGGATCAGCGCGGTTGTCCTTTCGGCCTAAACCGTCCATCTTTCTCTCGCCTGAGCAGGGAGGAAAGTGGGCCAGGCAGAGGACAGAGCTGGAGGCCGTCCACCTAGGGAATGGGACCGCGAGGCCACACTTGTGGAACATTTGGACTGCTATTCCAGAGCTTTTATTTCTGGTGTGTTCGTTGCACAGCTGTTTGAAATGTTTAATAAAGCTTTATAAACTTTACTTTGTGGTTTTATGTGGCTGCAGTCCATTTGGGTCGTGGTGTTCGATTTCTAAGTTGGTGGGGTGCAGGAGGTAACATGGAGGGGCTGAGTCCTTGGCGCCAGAGTACCTTAGCCCGAAAATTTGATCTGCTCTCTGGAGAGCAGATGGTGGGGTTGGGGAAGGGGGAGCAGAGGGCAGGCCAGGCGGCGAACAGGAGGGAGTCTGAAAGTTTTCAGAGATGAGACATTTGCGTTTCTCAGCTCCCATGGCTTCTCGCCTGAAACTGTTTCCCTCCATAGGAGATTTGAGTAACCGATCCCTTGACAAACAACTTAAGACAGCTGGAGCTCTAATCATCAAGGATTTTTATGGTGCTGCTTTTGAAGTAAAAATAAAGTGAAACCCCTTATGGCATTCCAAGTGGAAAAATAAATAAGACTGGCCATCCAACCTGGGGGCTCAAGGCAATGGCTGCACGCGCCACAGTGGTGCAGTTCCGTGTGGCCGGCGTCCTGTGGTTGTGACCTGAGACAAAGCAGGGTAGCTTGTCAGTGTCCTGTGCTGGGTGTCCACCTCTCAGTCTCTTCTAGAAAATGTAACGAGCTCTGTGCAAGGCACTGGGCTATGGGGAGGGTTTATTGAGAGAACAGTTGCAAAAGGGCTTTGGTAATTTCACAGAAGTTCACCTGTTCTACCTAGACTGTTTTTCATTTCTTGCTGTAAAGTTTTATGTAGTTTTCTCCTGTCCTTCTAAATCTCCCAATTGTCAGTTTTTCATTTGTTTCCTTCCTAGCGTTGCTTGTCAGTGCTTTCTCTTTTCTTGGTCAAAACTTGCCATAGATTTTGTCCATTGTAAAGACATTTTCAAAGAACCAACCTTTTATGGATTATATCTGCTGAGTATTTTTCCTATCTGATTCTCTAGTGCTTTTATCTCTGAATTCTTTTCTGGGTTTCTGGATATATTTCGTAGTTCAGCAAAGTCTTGACAAGCTGAGGAATCATGCACGTGGAAGGGTTGATTTGTTCAGCAAACACTGAGCCCCTGTACCGTGCTTGCTGGGGATCTCAGGGGCGAGACGAGGCCTGACTGTACGGGACCACGTGATTCTAGCCTAGTGGGAAGACTTAAGAAAATAGACAATTGCAAATTCCAAAAACAAAACAAACAAACAAAAAAGGCTTTTGTGGCCCCACTCTCCTGTGGAGACACCTGGATGATAAATGAAGCCAAGATTATTGCTTATTTTGCTCTCCCTCAGAAAGCAGCTTTCTGTTGTAGGTCAAACCTTGCTTAAGAGTCACAAACAGGCCTCCCTCTGAAAGATTTCTGACCCTTTCCAGCAGGGCGCCTGCAGCCCACCCCCTCCCCAGGTGACTGCCACATCAGCATTCTGTTTGCCCACAGTGCTTTCCACCTTGCCAAGGCACCCCCCGCAACATCTCGTCCCCCTTCCTGAGATGCTTTTTAAGAAAATGAAAATTAGATAACCTCTTCTGGAAAGGAGCAGCGGCACCGGGCCGTAGCAAGACACGCTCTGCAATTATGCTGGTCTCTGGGCTCCTAATATGACATGGTTTCTCACGAGATACCTGGTAACCCCAAGACCCCGTGTGGCCTAGCTCCGGGCTTCTTTGGGAACTGGTCTGTGCCCTGCTCTGGGCCTCAGTTTCCTTATAGGCGAAATGTAGTCTTCCTAGCCCTCGTAGACTAGGATCTTAGAGTCCTTGGATACACTGGAGAAAGGTGACTGAGCCCTGGGAAGGCGGCAGTGCCCTTGCAAGACACCCTCCATATCCTGGAGTCTGTATACCATGTGAGCCCAGATTTGCCTCTGTCAGGAAGCCTTCCTGGACTTCATCCCTTTCCTTGGAGATCGCTTGCCTAGAGGACTTTGCTCAGCCCTCTGTGGAGTGCTGGTGTTAGGGTTAGGCAGACTTCCTCTTCCATAGTGACTGGAGTCCTGTCTCCCACGGGGGTCGGAATTATTTCATCAGTGGGTCCTTGTCAGAATCCCATGCAGGATTAGGCCTTGGGGCCACATGGTAGACAAGGTGGACATTCTGTGCCATCAGAGAGTCATCCAGGCTACTGAGAAAAGGGATGACATTGGGTAGATAATCATACATATATACAAACTATGGCTTGCGGCAGGTACCATACAAGGATTCTAAGCGGATCTGACATTCGGCTGGGTTGGTATTCAGGCCGAGACATGAGGACAACTGTAAATGTTTGAGCAGCGAAATAATATATGAGATGTTAGTTCCCACCATCTAATCAAGTTATCTCTGTGCTTCAAGATACTGGGCTAAAAGTAAAATGAAGGACCACTAGTATCTGGTTACCCTAGAATCAGAACCCAAAAAGGCTTTTTGGGATAGAGCTCAGTCTATTTCAAGCTAGAAGACTGTGTTGGGAGATACAGGGAGGGTCTAAGGCTGATGTGGTGGTGGCAGACCCCAAAACTCAGCCCTGAGAACTCTTCAGTTTCCAGCTGACTGGAACCATCACAAACAAGGAATGAAGATCCGGGATGACCCAATCAGAATAGCATTCAAGGTGGGATGCTTTCAGAAGGGAACAGGATAGCATTTGAGCCTTGAAAGCAGCAGGGTTCTCGAGAAGGCCATTGCCCATCTCGATCATTGGGTATGGAAAGAAGTAACTCTACAGAGTGATGGTGGGTGAGGTCGCGAAGGCAGGAGGAGGTAGGCTGGGGAGAGAGGAGGACAGAGAAAGATGACAGAAGGAAAGCTGACTCCCACTGAGTAGCTGCAGGAAAGGAGGGCAGAGAAGGGTTCTCACCTGTGTCCGGTTGGCTGGCAGAGCCAGAGCCCGAGCCCAGTCCCCTGGCATCCAGTACAGAGCTCCCCTCACCCCTACCTGCTCTGCAATGGGTGAAAGGGTCACTGCTCTGAAAAGAGGGAAGAACTAAGAAGCGCTTGCCTCGGCAAGTGATGGAAGCCCATCCTGACTGTGAGGGGTGTATGTGTTCTCAGCCCACCACCCTTGCACCCCAGTATCTTCCTGAAATCCAGAAGAGAAGCAGAGTTTGGTCTGCCAGTCTTTGGGAGAAGAATTCTGAGTCTTGAGAAAAACTTTGATTCTAGAGCGGGCCCAGGGTGAAGCAGGGAAGCTGGCTAAGCAGCGGCTAGAGGCTTCAGACAGAAGTCCTTGGTCTCCTTTGGGCTGTCAGGACTCAGTGGGTAGAGGTGAACTTGGGGAACAGTTTACGACTGATGAACCTTCAGAGGAGAGGCTTCTGGGAGCCCCAGGCTCAATGCCCTCGCATTTGCACTGCACCTCCCTGAGCCTCAGATTCTTCCCCTGTACCGTGGAGACAATAACATCTACCATAGCCCTGCTCAAAGTGAAGGAACTGACCCTTATTGGGCTCGGGCCTTGCAGGAGTTACGATCTGATCATCTAACTCCCACTCATGCAAGGACCAAGCTCTGAGAACTGGATGCAGAATAAGACCAGACCCTCCTTGAGTGGTTCGGCTCAGCAGGAGGGAAGGCACGGAGACAGTCCTAGAGGCAGATAATAACAAAGCCACATGGTCTGGGCTGTGGTGGAGTTAGGGAGAGAGCTCATTTGGAAGGGCATACGTCAGCATCTCAGCGTGCATGTCCTTATTTTTTACAAACCCCCAAATGACAACATCTTGCAAGGGAGAGGAACACCACAGCACAGCTCTTTTCTGAGAGGCCAGAATCCTCGCTCTGCATCCTTGCTTGGCCACCAGCTTCCCAGGACCTTCCATGGATTTCTTTTTCCCCCTCTCAGAGAGAAATCACTACCTGTCCATCCTTTTCTTCATGATGATCCAGTGTAGGGACATGTTGAGTGCTCTGACAGATACGAGCTACACATGACCTTTCTCCAAAGACTAGTCCTTTGAGTGGTTTGGACCTCTCATCTCTTTTCCCGGGCAGTTGTGCAAAGTCTGCACATGGATATGTCACCACTTCTTCCAAAGCTAAATCCTCTGCCAGATCCCTGCCCACACTGATAGTGGCAACCCCCCCAGGTGGGGTGGAGAGGCAGGGAGCTGAGGCCACACTCTGCTGTCTCTTCTCCAGGCCTGTTTGCCCATCTTCTGGGAAACATCAGTGAACTTTACCCTGTTATTTCAGTCTTAGAGATTTTGATTGAAAGAAAGTGTGTTACAACAAGCAAGTATTTAGCCAAAGGATTTTTTTGTGTTAAAGAATAAACTTTAAGTCCCTTGGGTGCAGAACTGTCAAGACTCTTAGAGTCAAGGCAGACTTGGAAGGGTCTCTGAGGTCGGAAGACAAATACAGCCCTTCAGTGGTTCCTTGTCACCTGGGTCCCATCTTAGCTTAGCCGTCAAGACCTTGCACAACCCTTGACGGTGGGGAGTGGTCCCCTTGACCAGGCCCAGTACCTGCCTGACCAGACCTGGTACACAACTTGCTGGTTGGCGGGCCAGGGGGTGGATGGAGAGATGGCCCAGTCCATCAATCTGTAGACTCCCTAAGGAATTACGTGGCCCAGTCTTTCCTAAAAGTAGTGGAATTGAGTTTGTCTCCCGAGTCTCCTCGTGGCAACTCTGAAGTGACTATATTTTCCAGCCTCCAGGCTAACATTTTATACACGGATACCACAGACACTAATAGTTCACAAAGATGTGTGAGAAGAACCTCACCTAAGGCTCCCCAGCTTGGTGTCCTCCCTGTGGCAACAGGTGGCCATGAGTCACCCCCACACACTTGGCCTCAGTTTCCCCATTTGCAAAATGAGATGGTTGAACTAGATTGCCAATCCTTGAGTTCCTTTCTAGCTCTAGCATCAACCTTCCTATGCCCTGGTGCCTAGAGCAGTAATTGGACAAAGAGCATGGTGACCCCAGGATCGGGGTCAAGTCCACATCTTGGAGCATGGACGAATCGTGGTGATGGCTGCAGCCCCCTGGAAGATGAGCCTGGCAGGAACTGGCCGAGAGAGTTTTCTGCTGATGGTGAAACATCCTGGCAGAACGTGTGCAGGTAGGTTGATGCAGGTGAGGAGTGGGGTTGGGCTCTCCCTCTCTTGTGATCCCCGAGTAATGTTTCCTTGCAGAATCGGAAGCCTCCAGGACTGGTGGCTTCTGTTGTCATCCATTCATATTGGCAAAGTAAGTGAACCATCTCTTCACACACTGCTCAGGCAGGGCGTCCAGAAAGGCTTTCTACTCCCACCTCTTAAATGCCTCCCTGTATTTCATTGTCACTGTGCCTGGAATCATACCTTCCCAAAGCCTTCTGGTTCCCTGTCCAGGTGGTATGTTCTCTGAGAAGGATGTGGCCCTGAGGTCATCATAATCAACCAGGAATAGCTTAGCTCAGAGAGGCATGAGGAGAAGGCCTGTCCAAAATTGGGGCTCTGACAATTGAAAGGAAAATAATGATTTGTTTCCCACTTCACCTCAGAACACACACCCAAATTTAGAAACTATTTTAAAAGACCATAAGGAGCTATGAGCCAATTAAAAACCGGGAGGAAAGGAATTGGATATTTAACAAGTGTCTGGATGGGGGAGCCCCAGCAAGTTAAAAACCAACAAAATGACCTCAAGAAAGCAAAGACCAACCAATTTGACTACATCAAAACTAAATATTTACAAGTCAAACAATATCATCAACAGAACCAAAAAGCAGAATGGGTAAGCTATTTGCAGATCCATAATGTGTAAAAGAACACGCTCAAAACCTTAACAGTAAAAATGCAACAGGTAAGTAATTCACCTAAACACAGTCTATAGAAGAGGAAATAGAATGGACAAAACATTTTTTTGAAGAAAATTTATCTTCATATTTTAATACCTAGCACCACGCCTGATGCAAAGTAGACACTCAATAAATGTTGTACAAATGCAGAGGGTACCAAAAAATATATACACATTTTAAGAAAGGAAAAACTATATTAAAATTGTATTACTCAATATATACAGACAACAAAAGATGAATACAAGTCACGTATATACATTTTTTTGGCACCCCTAGTATACAGGCCATTTACACTTTCTTGAAACTTTCATCTCTCTCCTTCTCTTCCACTATCATATTACTTTCCAAAAAGTTTACACCAATTTACATGCGCAACCACTGAATAATACTGCCTGTTCCATTGTATCCTTATCAGCATTGGGTATTCTTAAACATTTTTTCCTAATTGGTTGGTAAAAACTTGTATTTCCTTGGTGTTTTTCATTGTTGATCTTCGGTTATTAACGAAATCAAATAAGATATGGTGTCTGCTCTTGGGCATACAAAGAGGTAAGAACGACACACACTAAAATGCTGTGTAGTAAGAAGATGGCCAGAGATATGCTTGGGACATAGGCAACGCATGGAGCAGCTGGGGGCCGGGTGATGCAAGTGTGAGGCTTTGTGGGAGTATCCGGGGGGGTTCCTAGAAGAGGTGCCTGGATGAGTGGGAGTTTTCAGAAGTGGAAAGTGGATGAACTCATACAGTTCAGGCTTGCCAAAGCATGAAATAAGAGGCAGGGGATGGAGAAGGCGGGACCAGATCACACAGTGCCAAGTCTGTCTCATTGAAGAGTTTGGACTTTTTCCTTTTGACAACAGGAAGCCACTGAAGCATTTTGATCTGACAAGCGCCATGGTAAGATTTCTGTTTTAGCGTTGCTTGAAGACAGTTGGGGTGCAAAGGCCAATGAGGAGATGATTACCTTGGTCCAGGTAGAGAGGGCAAGTCCTGAATTAGGGTGGGGCCCAAGAGGGTGGAGAGAAGTTAAAATAAGGAGACTCTGTTAATGACTAGTTGCTGGGATTAAAGGAGAGGAGCCAAGGATACCTTCTCTGTTTCTATCTTGGGTAACTGGGTGGATGACAGAATACCCAGGAGATGGAACAGGTTTGCGGGCGGCGGGGAGACTGAAGGGGGATTGTTGAGCTTAATTTTGGGCAAGCTGAGTAAAAGGTGGACATCCAGGTAGAGGCAGGTAGAGGATTTGGATCCAGCAGGAGATTTGAGTGGAAGATTTGGGTTGTGACTGGTGGTGATTGTAGCTATCCGTTTTGGTGAGGTGGGCCCAGGAAAATATGGCAGCTGCAAAGAGAAAGGGGGGTCTGGACAAAGAACCTCTTCCCCAATTTAAGAGGTGGGAAGAGAGAAAGAAGAACCCACAAAGGCAAGAAAGGAAGTCAGACAGAGATGGAAAAAGTACCTGGAGCCTGTGTTGGCATGGAAACCCTGGGAAGTGGAGCGTTTCCAGGAAAGAATCAGCAGACAAAAGAGAAAAGCCAGTTAAAGGACTGAGAACCCACTGGACAGAGCAATTAGGGGGCCCCCAGATACTCACAGGAGCTCAAGGTGGGCAGAGGAAAATGAAAGGGGAAGAAAAGTAAGCAGCACGGCCTCCTGTTCCTGGGGAGTTTGGAATACTGGGGAGAAGCTGCTAGAGTTACGATTTGGGGCAGGGAGAATTTCTGAGCTGGGTTGAGAGGAGGTAAGGATAGATGTGATAAAGGAGAGTGAAAGGGCTGTCACCTAAAGTCCTTCTGTCTGTATAAATCACAGGCAAGATCAAAGCACAAGGGTGGTAAGGAAGAAAAACATCCATTGGTGGTGACCTTGACTAGAGCTGTTGTCAAGTTGGAAAGTCTATGTGCCAATTTGGAGCTCACAAAGGAAGTGTGGGCATCTCTCAGGGGGGATAGATGGAGAACGAGGGATGAGCTGAAAAGAGAAGGTGCAGAGTTTGCGGAGCAGGGCCAGACACTGAGTGGTGACTGGTGCTCCCGGATAGATGCAGGAAAAGGATTCTGCTAAGGGGCTGGGGGCAGAGGAGAAAACCAAAAACGCGGCGTCTTAGAAGCCCAGGGAAGAGAGAGGTTCCAGAGGTCAGGGTGGCCACTGGTGGGCCAGATGCACAAAGTCCGGGAGAAGAGGGCATCCCCGGGATCCGATCTTTGGGGAACTTTGCAACAGTAACTTTGGGGGAGGGGCAGAAGCCCACCTGGGTGGAGATGACCTGGTGTCTGGTTGAGAAAGCAGGAGGGGAAAGGAGGACCTGGGGGGACACTGGTGTCCGGGAAGGTGCTGTTTCTTACACGCTGACATTTGGAGGGAGGAGGGCTGTGTGAGCCCTGGTTTGAAGAACAGGTATGAGTAGTGAATGAAAAGGGCCCTAGAGCTCTGGGATTAAGTGCAGAGGTGAAGGGATTAGTTGTGTTGGTGGAAAGGGACAGAACTGAATCGTGTACATTTTACCAGGTAACCTGATCTCCATGTTCTTCTGGTGGCTTTTCCCGCTGCCCTCTGGGTACTTATTACAGCTCTAATTAGCAATGGTTTCATCCTTCCTGTTCTGGGGCTGTGTCTTATTCATTTTTGTACCTTTCGGCACCTAGCAACAGGCAGCAAACTAGGTAGAGGCAGAATAATTACTTTCTGCTTGAAATCAAATGTCTGCAATGGAGGTTCAGAATTTTCTTTTATCAGAGATTTTGTGACAATTCCCAGGGAATTGATGAACAAGGAGAAAAAGTCAAGGTTGAGGCTGTCTGGATGTGAGGCTATCTGGGTCTCAGCAAATGCACTCTGCACTCCAGTGTGGGCACAGCCCTTTACAGTTTATATGGTGGGGTCATGACCATTGTCTCATCTTGTCATTGCAACTCCATCCTCCCACCCCTAGTGAGGCAGACAGCCACCATTAGCCCCATTTCACAGGTTAGGAAGCTGAGACCCAGAGAGGCAGGTTAGAGGGAGAGAATGGTGGGCAATGAAGTGGGTGGGAACGGGGGTACAGTCTTAAATGGTCTTAACCACCACTACCTGGTGGTGTTTCGTAGACATCGAATAATTCTATTTCTTCCATATTTGGACTGAAGTCAAAGTCAAGAGAGAGCTTTGGTCTAACTGGCTGAGCTCGAGCTGCATGCCACCCCCTGACAGGACATGGGTGATGAGAGGCAAGACTTAGAGGAGGGGCCTCTGTGGCTTCTGTGTGAGTGTGCAGCCCAGGTCCCATCACAGCCACATCAAGTAGGGAACAGGAAATTTCCCTAAATGTAATAAGGGACATTAGGAGGTAATAAGTGATGCTAGGAAGCCCAACCCCCCCAGTCATCCATTATAAGAAGTAACCAGCCCAGAGGCACGGAGGAAGCCAAGTCCAGATAAGAGAGGGAGAGGCCTGAACTAGACCAGTGGAGATGGAGAGAAATAGATCAGAAACGTGTAGTAGATACAAACCAGGAATAATTGGTGAATGATCAGCCATTAGAGTGAGAGAGGGAGTAACGACAGGGTGACTCCGGTTTTTTTTGGATAGATGGTGGGGTGGGTGGTAGGGAGGCCCCTGGGATGGGGAACACAGCTTGGGGAGCCAGTCCGAGGAGCAGGACAGTGGACTCAGATGCAGCCAAGGGGTCAGGGTCACAGCCAGATGGAGCCCAGTAGACACTTGAATCTGGGATCTGGAGCTCAGGAAGAAATTTTCCTGGAAGTACCAGCCCAGGGCCATGGCCACTCGAGAGTAATGGGAACCCCAAGCATGAGCGAGATGACCAGAGAGAGAATGGGACAGGTGGGACAGGGCCCAGGACAGAATCATGAGTTACAGTGACATTTAAGGAACCAATCAGGTGTGGGCAGACAACAAAGGAGAAAGAGAAGCAAGGGCCTGAGAGATGCGACAACTAGGAGAGTGGGTTACCATGGCGACCAAGGTAGTGAAGAGTTTCGAGGAGAAAGTAATCAACACTGCCAAATGCAGCTGAGCATTCCAATAAGATAAAGACAAGATTTTTTCTTCGGATTTGATGATTAGTAAGCTTTTGTTGACCTCAATAGGACCATTTTGGGGAAGTGATGGGACATAAACTAGAATAATGTCAGGATGGGAGAGGGAGGTAAATCCATTACTGACAGCCTTTTGAGGAGTCTGGGAGGAAGACTTCGGGATGTGAAGAAGAGGGGTGGGGAAAGACGTGAGCAAGTCTATAGGCAGACACCAACTCCTAATATGCGATCAGCAGTGTTTAGTGACCAAAGTTTATTCATTCCACATTTTCTAATTTAGCATCTATTATGTGCCTGGCAGTTTGCTTAGCACTGTGAATACTTTGGTGAATGAATTAAAATAGACAGAATCTCTGTTCTCATGGAGCAAAGTCTTACGGTGGTAGGGGAGAAACACACGAATCAGATAACCACACAGATATTCGTACACAATTTCCAACGTTGGTAGGCACTTCGAAGGGAAGGTACTGAGTGCTGGAGGGTGTACAACAAGGGAACCCGCCAGCCCTAGGCCTACTCCAGGAGGTTTCCCTGAAGAGGTAGCACTTGAACCAGGTTGTTAAGAAGGGGAAGGAGTTAACAGGACAGAGCAAATTGGGGTAAAGCATTCTGGGTAGAGGGTCCCAGCCTGTGCAAAGGGAGGAGAGGGGAAAGCAGAGAGGCAGGCAGTGCTGGCTGTGCAGAGCTTTGGAGGCCTGGGCTGAGCTCTGAGTACATCCTGAGACATGCGTAAGGGAAGCAGGGTTGAGCCCTGCCCTCGTATGTTGCTGTAATCTGACCGGCTGCTCTGTGGAGAAATCACGAAAGGTATCCTAGGTCGGCTGGGAGACCAGTTAAGAGGCTTTCGTTGTCACGGTGGCCAACATCAGGACACACCCTCACATTCCGGTTGGGCTCGATGGCTGGGTGAAATGAAGAAGGGCAGGGAAAAGAGGAGGTAGTGAGGATGACCTCTGAGTTTCTGTCTTGCCTTCCTTGGTAAGGAGGCAGTGCCGTTCTCAGAACTGGAGAGCCCTAAAAAGGGACTGGATCTGTGAGGCAGACCACAAATCTGGTGGTAGACAGCCGAGACGTCCGAATGGAGATGGGGAGGAAGTAGCCAAATGCATATTTCCGGAACACAGAGTGAGAAGTTAAAGAGACCTGTTCAGAGCTCCCAAGGGATCCTGGGTGGAACTGTGCATTGAAGTAACGTCAGGATTCTGGAGCATTCTGAGGCCATGAGGACTGCTGAGGAAGAAGCCAGACACCAAGCCCAAGGAGCACCAACATTTAGGGACTGTAAAAGGAAAGAAGAATTCTCCTAGGGTACTGAGAAGAAAGGACCAGAGCGGTCTTTCAGCAGAAAGATGGAATGGTCAGCAGTAGGTATGTACAGAGAGAGCAGGGGACAAGAGATGATCTGTGAGCCCCTCCATTGTGCACCATCACCGTGGCACCCTCAGAATTGGGCAGCATGGTGGCACACCCCAGAGCCCATGAGAGACTTCTGGGGACCTGTACCAGAAGCAGCTTGCGGGTGAGAGAAAGGAGCAGGGAGCAGAGTCTAGGGCTTTTTAATCCTAAAGGAAAGCAATGCTGGCATATGAATCTTCCGAGGGAAGTGAGTCTGAGTGATGGAGCGATTAAGCATGGAGACAATTAGTGAAATGAGCTCCCAAAGGGGCTGGGATCAAGTGTTGAGGTGGATAAATTAGTTTGGGGCAATAATGTGTATTTGACTGAAAGGGGCAAAATTAAATTATTTACCTTTTAGAGAGTAACTTGGTCTCCATGTTCTTTTGGGAGCTTTTATCTGACCTGTATACTCACTACAGTGCTAATTAGCACGAGTTTTCTCCTGTCTCCTGGCTAGGATTTTGTCGTGTTATTTTTTGTGTGTTTCTAAGCACCTAGCAACAGGCAGTAAGTGCTTTGGGTACCGAATCAGTATTTTCTGCCCTGAATTCAAATATCCGGTCAACATTCAAACTTTTGACCAAAAAGAATATATGACAATTCTTCAGAAATTATGATGCAGGAAAGAATTGGGATGTTAAGTCACGGGAGGCAGGGATTTGGGTGGGTGGGTGGAGAAAAAGTAGAGGAGTCGGCTCCTCTATCTTTGTAAGTTCTGTGCCATTTCTGCATATTTACATTCACCATCTCATATGAATTTCACATCCCCACACAAGACACAGCATTACCCCATTTCATTGAGGAGGAAACAGAAACCGGAGAACGAAGTGCCTTACTGACACAGAGCACAAGGGGCTGGCACTGGTTTCAGACCTCGGTCTGTCCAGTGTCTCAGTCCTTTTCCTAGGACCAGGTTGAGCTGGAGAGGAAGAAGGGTCTGCAGGGTCCAGGTGGACATGGTGCTTGCAGAGGGTTGGACGTGCAGTCCGACTGGAGACCTACCAGATGTTAAAGCACCCTATCAAACTGCAGTGATGAAATCTGTAGAGCTCGCACTGGAACAAGTAACGCTCTTGTTAAGAAGCCTCCCCACCATGCAAATGACATACGAGTTCAGACAATTAAGTTCATGAACTCATCCTAGAAAAAGTGCTACATATCCCATTGCTGAATATCACTACGGTCACCTTCGAAGTACTCCCCTGAGGAAGCTATGCACCGGCGCCAGCACCTAGTTCACCCTTCAAAGCAATTTTGGAACTCTTTTTCTGGAATGGCCATCAGAGCTGTCGTCGTATTACCCTTGATGTCCTGAATGTCATCAAAATGTCTTCCTTTCAATATTTCCTTTATCTTCTGGTAGAGAAAGAAGTCATTGGGGGGCAGACCAGGTGAGTAGGGAGGGTGTTCCAATACGGTTATTTGTTTACTGGCTAAAAACTCCTTCACAGACAGTGCCATGTGAGCTGGTGTATTGTCGTGATGCAAGAGCCATGAATTGTTGGTGAAAAGTTCAGGTCGTCTAACTTTTCCTACCAGCCTTTTCAGCACTGCCAAATAGTAAACTTGGTTAACTGTCCAGTTGGTACAAATTCATAATGAATAATCCCTCTGATAGCAAAAAAGGTTGGAACATCATTGCAATAAGTTCATGGACTTAATTATCAGACCCCGTAGACATTTTATATTGCATCTAAAATTTCTATATTTAAAAAGAATGTTTGTCTTTAACCCATGTGAAATGTGTATTCATGTATGATGTGACACAGAGATCTAATCTGACCTTTTTCCAAATACATAACCAGTTTGGCAAGTGTCATTTATTGTCCCCACACTATCTTTTCTCCCAGTTTCCTATGTCTAGATTCTATTCAGATCTGTTGACCTATTTGTGTACTAATAGGCCAATACTAGCAAAGCTTAATTTGACTACCTGATAAGGTAAGCACCTTTCCCTTCCTTTCCCTTTATTCTTTTTTAAAATTACCTTGGTTGTATTACACATTTACTTTTTCACATACATTTTTAAAATCAGCTTCTCAGAGTTCCATGAAAAATAAATCCTGTTGGAATTTTGAGTGGGATTGCATTGAAGGAAGAAATAACATCTTTTGGATATCAGTTCTTCCCATCTGTGGACATTGTATGTGCCTCTGTTTAATCAGAGTCTTCTTTGTTTGGTTTGATTAGTAACGCGTTTTAATAAAGGTTAGTTGCTTTTGTCATCAAGGTTTTTCACATTTCTTAATAGGTTTATTCCTGAGTACCTTATCAGTTTTGTTGCCTTTGTGAGTAAAAAAAGTTTTCCTTTTTTTTCTTTTTGCTTTCCAAATTTTAATCAATTTACTAATCATAATGCTTTATTCGCAGACATACTCAGAGTAAATGTGCTTTGTCCCAGGGCACACAAATGAGAACACAGCACACATGTAAAGCAGAGCTAATTGGCTGGAAATGAATTAGCATTTTTGAATTAAATTTTAATTATACAAGTAATACATGAATATATTTTCCTTGAAATAAAATTAAAGCGTTACAGATAAAGAAGTCTCTACTGACCTCCCTCACCCCACCTCCACCTCCCGCCCCTTCTCCCGTTCAGAGGTAGTTGCTCTTAGACGTTGGCTGTTTACCCAAAATCTTTCCCTATGACTGTTGAAACACATCTTTTATTCTCTTTTTGTGTGTGTTTGTTTGCATAGAATGGTGTGTACACACTGGAGGTATTGCTCTCCGCTTGGTGTGCCCTACAAGCCTCCCGGTACAGCAGCTGGCAGCAGGCAGTCAGAACCGATTACACCATGTTTGATTTCCTTGCTTCCTAATGATTGACGATTAAAATCTTCCCAGTGTCACTCCATCAACACAAAACTGTAAGCTCTCCCTTGGACATTACCCCTTTGCACATGTACAAGTGTTTCTCTGGGAAATACTTAGAAAAGGAATTGATGGGTCATAGGTTATACACATCTTAAATTCTAATAGAGACCGCTAGAATGTTCTTCCAAGTGTCACTCTAATGGACTCTCCTGACAGCAGTGTGTGAGAGTGTCTATTTACCCAGATCATCTTCAAGTTCTACATTTTAACCAGCCTGATTAGTGAAAAATAGCATCTTGCTTTAGTTTGCATTTTGCTGAATTACCTGCAAGACTGAAGTCTGCATGTGTTTACTGTCCATTTCTATCTCTTCCTCTGGATTACTTGTCCATATCCTTTGCCTATTTTTTTTAAGGTTTTTTTTTTCTTTGTATTTTTGCTATTGATTTTTAGGAGTTCATTACGCATTTTGAATACTAATACCTTGTTATGTATATTGCAAATGTTTTCTACATTGTGATTCGTGTCATGTAATCGTATGATACCGTTTGTCTTAGAGAAATACTACATTCTGATACAAAATGTATCAATCTTTTACACCTTTTTTATAATCTTATTTTAAAAAACCTTCCCTACATCAAGGTCAAAAGCATTTTCTGTATTTTCTTCTCTAAAATGTATGATTTACATATATGTATCTATTTAAGCCTTTATACTATAAATAAAAAATAAATTCCATACCCATGAGTCTCACCATCCAACTTTAATCCCTTCCCACCCCTCAATGGATAGGTAATTGTCCCAATACCATTTGTGGAATATTATATCATTTCTCCACTGATTTAAAATTGCTCCCTTTGCCTGACACTAAATTCCAGTGTGGGTCTGCGTCAGAGGCCTTCTGGCCCACTGATCTATTTGTCTATCCTAAGCTTGATAATATGCTTTGCTAACTGGCGAGACAAATCCCACCTTCTTTGTTGTTTTTGTGTAATTGCCTTGGTCATCCTTGCGTATTTGTCCCATCACATGGATTTTAAAATCAGCCTGTCAAGTCTGAAAAAAATTTCTGCTAGGATTTTAATTGGGATTACATTGAGTTTATGGATAAATTTGAAGAAAATTGACATCTTCAGCGTACTGAGTCTTCTACTAATGCTCAGTGCTATATTTCTCAGTTCTGGTCATCTTTTATGTTTTTCAGGACATTTTATGGTTTTCTCTGGTAAAGTCTTGCATATTTCCTGATAAATGTATTCCTTATTCTCGGTTTTGCTATCAACTGAGAACAGGATCCCCTCTTCCCTTATTTGTTCGGCCCTTGTTTTTCGTATTCTATTGCAACCCATTTACTAATCACTGTGCCTGATTTGCAGACACACACGCAAAGTAAACGTTCTTCCTCCCTGAGCACAAGCATACGGCACAGCCAAACACACAGAGCCGGCATAGGTGGCTGAAAACAAATTAGAATCTTTTTAAATTATACTTTAATCAAACAAGTAAAGCATGAATACATTATCCTTATTGAAAGCAGAACAATATGAATATAGCCAAAGTTTCTTTTGCCACCTGAGATCCTGGTCCCTTTCCCTTCCAGAGAAGTGGCCACTACTCATAGTTTTACGTACTTTTTTAATTACCACCCTCCATATAGTACTGATGGAGACATTTTGAATAAATTATACCAAATCATAGGTATTGTACTGTAGCCTTCAGTTTTCTTTCCATCCTACATTTTTGAGATCTACCTGTACTGGTTGGCATAGCAGCTCTTGTTTGCTCCTTTTAAGCTGTGTAGTACTCCTTTACATGGCTGTACATGTTTCCCCTTTTCTAACATTCATAGACCCTGAGGGTTTCCCCCACTATTATGAAGAATGCTGCCAGGAACATCCTCTTGAAGTGTTTCTGTAGGGTCGGTACTCAGAGTGAAATCTGGCCTCTAAGTGTTCACTGGGTCAGTTTTAATAGACACTGCCCAAGTTGGCTTCTGAAGTGCTGTGCCAGTTTAAACTCCTTCCACAAATAAATGTAAATCCATATTTTTCCCAACCATCACCACCTTTTAAAGTTTACAGATCTAGTGGATGAAAAGATGGTTTCTTTTTGTTCTGATTTGTATTTTCCTAAGTGACTGGTCATACTGCGGTCTGCTCACAGGTTTCCTGGCCATTTATATTTCCTCCTGTTGGGATCATCTGAGCTTATCCTTTGTCCATCTTTCTTCTGGGTTGTCTTTTTTTAAATTGATTTATGGGAATTCTTTATATATTCTTGATATTAATTCCCTGTCCACTCTCTGCATTGAACATGATTCTCTACCATTCTGACCCTTGTCTTTTAACTGAATCTTTTATTACAGAACTTTTAATTTTTGTGTCAGATTTGACTATTATCTTGCCTTAAAAAGGCCCTTTATCAACTAAGATCACAACCATTTTTCCTACCTTTTTCTAAAGATTTCATAGTTCTATTCCTTGCATTTTTATATTACATTATTTTTCAATGTTCCCATTTAAGTCTGTACTGCATTTGAAGCTTATTTTTAGTGCGATATTGGTATTTAATTTTAATAAACTTCAAAATTGATAACATCTTGTTTTCAATACCATTTATTGGGTAATCTCTCACTTCTTCAGTAATTGAAACTTGCTCCCTTTGCCTGACACTAAATTCCAGTGAGGGTCTGCGTCAGAGGCCTTCTGGCCCACTGATCTATTTGTCTATCCTAAGCTTGATAATATGCTTTGCTAACTGGCGAGACAAATCCCACCTTCTTTGTTGTTTTTGTGTAATTGCCTTGGTCATCCTTGCATATTTGTCCCACCACATGAATTTTAAAATCAGCCTGTCAAGTTTTAGAAAAATTTCTGCTAGGATTTTAATTGGGATTACATTGAGTTTATGGATAATTTGAAGAAAATTGTCATCTTTATACTACTGGGTCTTCTACCATTGCTCAGTACTATATTTCCCAGTTCTGGTCATCTTTTATGTCTTTCAGGTTCATTTTACAGTTTTCTCTGGTTTAAGTCTTGCAAATTTCCTAATAAATTTATTCCTAGGTTTAGTCTAGATTTTGCTGTCAATTAAGAACAGGATCCCCCGCCCCCCAAAGAATAAAATAAAATAATTAAAATAAAAATAAAAACAAAGAAGAACAGGATCCCCTTATTAGTTCGGCCCTTGTTTTTCGTATTCTATTGCAACCCATTTACTAATCACTGTGCCTGATTTGCAGACACACACGCAAAGTAAACGTTGTTCCTGCCTGAGCACAAGCATACGGCACAGCCAAACACACAGAGCCGGCATAGGTGGCTGAAAACAAATTAGAATCTTTTCAAATTATACTTTAATCAAACAAGTAAACATGAATACATTATCGTTACTGAAAGCAGAACACTATGACTATAGCTAAAGTTTCCCTTGGCTATCCTCTGAAATCCTAGTTTTATGTATCTCCTTTCATAGAAATGTATAGTATTGATATAGGTATTCTGAATGAATCATCCCGCTTTATAGGGATTTTACTGTAAGCTGCATTTTTTCACTCAATTTTATATTTTGAAGATGTACTCATATTGATAGAAACGACCCTTGTCGTTCCTTTTAATAGCTGTATTGTATTTACTCCCGCAAATGTACCACATTGTCTCTCCCGAAGAACTATGGACATTCAGTTGCTTCGTTTCCTCTCCTCCATCATAAGAGGTACTGGAGAAAAACGCCTTGTACATGCCTCCTCTGTAATTTTTCTCTAGAGTTGTGATTGAGGAGAAGAATTTGGGGTCTAAAGGTTTCTACATTTTAGTTGTAACAAATATTACTAAAGTGTCCTCCATAATTTCTGTACCATTTAAACTTCCAGCCAGAAGGTATGAGTGGACTCTAACCCCACACCATAAGCAAATGTTTTAAATATTTGCCAATCTGATGGGTGAGAAATTGAATCGTCTTTACAATTTACATGTGCCTGTGTGCTAGTGAGATTTTCTATGTGAATGGCATTTGTATTTTTTCTGAATTATGTTTATTTTTTTCTCATTTAAAAATTAGGTTGTTTATCATACTGATGTGTGGAATTTCCTGATGATTCTGGATATTAATTTTCTGTGTATGTATAGCAAATATTTTCTTCCAGCTTATCTGTTGCCTTTAACTCTTTGGAGGATCTTATGTTATACTGAAGTTATCAATTTTGACATAATCAAATTTATCCATCTTCTTTATTTCTTTTATTTATATATCATGTTTAAGGCCTTTCTTACTCCTAAGGTTTAAATATATCCTGTATTTTTTTCTAATAATTTTTTTACTTGGGTCTTTAATGCATCTGGACAATATTTTTAAGATCGAAATGAGATATGATCTAATCTTTTTCCAAATGTACAGCTGATTATGGCAGCACAATAGATTGGCTGGTTCATCCTTTCTCCAGGGACCTGGCATGAAGCTCCCTCACATTCTGAGGCCTGGTGCTGGGAAAGAGGTCTGAGGCCCCTGAGCTGTTTCACTGATCTATATATTTCTGTCTATACCAGGTTATTTTATCTGCCATAGCTTTATACCTTTTGATATCGTTAAGTAAAATGCCCCATTTCATTGTGCTCCCTTCTCAATTATCTATTTATTACTGCATATTGAGTCCTCCGAATGAATTTTAAAACTTGCTTGTCAAGTTCTGTGAATTTAAAGATTAATTTGGGCAAAAGTGACATCAGTATCATACTGAACCTTTCGATCTGTGGCTACAGTAGAGCTCTACATTTATTCTGATCATCTTGTGTGTCCTTCAGCCACCTATCATATAGTTAACCCCCCCCCAAAGAAGTTACCCTTTTCCTAATGGGTTTTGTTGTTGTGAATGAGTTCTCTCCGCCCCCTCTTTCTTGTTTTGCTGTTGCTTGCTATATTTTTCTAAATCTACTTACTAATCACTGTACTTCATTCATAGACACACACAAAGTAAACGTTCTTTCTCCCTGGGCACAAACACGCGAACACTGCCAAACACACAGAGCTGACATAATTGGCTGAAAATGAATGGGAATTTTTTTTCAAATTAAAGTTTAATGACACAAGCGAAACATGAATACATTCTCCTTTTTAAAAAATAGAACATTGCAGATAAAGCTCAAGTCCCTTTCGGCCACCCACTGCCATCCGATTTCCTTCCTCCTCCCCAGAGGTAAACACTGTAATGGGCTCAATGTACACTTTTCTAGACTTTCCAAAAACTCATAAATACATAGGTACCCACAGGGAATATATGGTATAGTTGTCTCAAATAATGAGAATTTTGTTTTTTCATTGATATTCAATATTGTATTGACCTGGATTTAATTATGATTAGAGAATAGAATGTCAATATTATCGTCCATTACAGTGTGAAGGTAAAGATGCAGAAGTTGGGAGACAGCAATGGAGGGAAGTGGGTTGGACGACTGAAAGGGATGATAATAGGAAGGCAAGAGCTTCTGTGGACACGTGGGACAGGAGTGAAGGGGCAAGTAGATTTCTTAATAAGATTGCCAGTAGAGGTACTTTACAACCGTGTTGGGAGAAGCAGAGATGGAGGGGAGTAGTTTCCAAGTGACCTAAAGCCGAATCTGCCACGTGGAACATCAGTAGATCTTATGAACTAGGAATAGGATGTAGCAGACGTTGTTCAGAAAATACTTGTGCCCCAATTTTTCTAGGATCTTACGAGGGGACATCGTCAGGCAGCTTCAAGGAAGCACTTTCCTCCCTAATTAGATATGCACCTAGAGCACTTTCCTGGCCTTTCCGCCTAAGTGACAACATGATGCTTGGAGCTCTGACAGCCATTTTGTGACCAGGAGGGGAAGGCCCTGAGACACAGCTCTCTTCTGACTCAGAGTCTGGACACCTGAAACCATTGACTTCTGGGCTTTTCATTCTTTCAAATAAATAAAGGTTCCTACTGTTTAAGCTACTCTCAGGAGTTCTGTTAGATGCTGGTGAAAGCACCCTTCCTAATACAAGGGATCTAAGTGCTTTTTAGAGTTCGGGGGTGGGGTGACCACAAAGACCAGATCATGTGCTCTGGGGTGAGAGTTTGGAAGTGGGGACAAGGCGGAAAAGGCTACTCTCTTCATCAAAGCCCTTCTATCCTCTTGGATGTTTTAAAACTATATGTATGTATTACATGGAAAGAAGTCGAAAATGGGGTTTTTGAAGAGCAGTTCTGATAAATATATCAAGATGTGGACAGTGGTTGCCTCTGGGTGCTCCGGTACTTAATTTTCTAAAACATCCACACGTTATTTTTGTAATTAAAAAAAAAAAGAAGTTAAAGACCCAGGTTCTTAGGAGATGACCTATGAGAGGTACGTTTTCGGCCCAGCGCTTAGAAGAGACTGCCCAGGTGAAATCCTAGATAAAGATTTGGATTCAAGGGACTTGAGAGCTGGCGTCGGGGGAGCAGGCAGAGTGGACACGGATCTCATCACTCACCGGGTCCCCATGAGGCCAGCAGCCATCATGGGGTATTTGGGGGACAGCAGGGAACCCAGCGTGCGGGGGCCCCACGGGGTGGTGGGCATGATGCGGCAGGAGGGAGAGCAGTGACAAGTCAGGCTGGCCAGCCCATGCAGGGCCGGTGTGTCCTGTCAAGGAGTTTCCTAAGGGCCACGAGGAACCAGGGAATCTGCTTAAGCGGGAGACAGGTGTGAGCACATTTTCCTTTAGTCACCTTTCTTTTCGTTGCCAATGAAAGAAGCTCAACGCAAACCCACTCCGGCACAAAGAGCACTCGATTGGCTTCCTTAACCAAACCACAGGCCAGGCTCTTTGGGCCTCCAGGTCTCCCGGAGCGAGGGGCTTGACCTTCAGACCCTCCCTCTCCCTTCCTTGCGAGACGTCTTTATCCTGCGGCAGGCCAACCTCACGCTCAGGTTTGTGACCAGAGACCGAGGTGGAGCGCAGGAGCTGGGTTCAGAGGCCTCACTCAAGTCACTGCTACTTGCTACTCACTGTTTTGTCTAATTTTTCTAATTCCCCTGTCTTCAGTATCCTCATCTGTGAAATGGGGATAACAGCACCAGCCTTAGAGTGTTGTCAAACACTTAGAGAGGGTCAAAGGAGAGAATACCTTTAAAATACTTAGCCCGTAGCCTGATTGCTAATACGAGGTATGACAATTAAGTTCACGAATTCATCCTAGAAAAAGTGCTACATACCTCATTGCTGAATATCATTACTGTCACTTTCGAAGTCCTCCCCTTGGGAAGCTACACACTGACGCCAGCGCCTAGTCCACCCTTCAAAGCAGTGTTGGGACTCTTTTTCTGGAATGGCCATCAGAGCTGTCATGGTATTACCCCTGATATCCTGAATGTCATCAAAATGTCTTCCTTTCAATATTTCCTTTCTCTTCAGGTAAAGAAAGAAATCATTGGGGGCCAGATCAGGTGAGTGGGGGGGTGTTCCAATACAGTTATTTGTTTACTGGCTCAAAACTCCCTCACAGACAGTGATGTGTGAGCTGGTGCATTGTTGTGATGCAAGAGCCATGAATTGTTGGCGAAAGTTCAGGTTGTTTTCGTCTAACTTTTTCACGCGGTCTTTGCAGCCCTTCCAAATAGTAAACTTGGTTAAGTGCTTGTCCAGTTGGTACACATTCATAATGACTAATCCCTCTGATATAAAAAAAAAAGGTTAGCAACAGCGGTGCAACAAGTTCGCGCACTTAATTGTCAAACCTCGTAAGCGCTTCATAAATGTTAGTTATGAGCTCTCTCCGTTCCCAAGTCAAAAAATCTGAGGAAGGACTCCGATTGGCACAGCCTAAGTCAGGGACCCCATTACTCCTAGCCAATCAGTGATGGCCAATAAGGTGGGTTATGTGACAAGGCAAATTCCATTCCAAACAGGTTGAAGTGCAGAATAATTTCCCAGGAGACTTAGCACTGGTCTAGGTAAAGAAACAAATGGACGTGTCCCATTAGCCTTCTTGTTGCTCACGGAAAAGGGTTTGAAGAGGGCCCCACAAGCCTGGAGGTAGGGAGAATACCTAAGAGTTGTCCAGGTGCAGAGTGATGCAGGGCTGAGAGAAACGACAATGCAGATGGAGGGGATTCTAGAGAAGTATTTTGGAGGTAAAAATAGGAAGCATGAGAGATAAGAAAGGATGAAAGGTTGAAGATGGCCCCAGGTTGCTGACTCAGAAACTGCCACACACAGAGCCTTGCCAAAACACAGCTTTTATAATTTATTTTTTCCTCCATAACTCAAGTTCACTCTTACCACCTCCCCCCACCGCGTTCTGTTTTGGAAGCACTAACAACCTGTCAGTTCAAGGTAAATGCAGTCACATCTGGACCTTTTCTTAGTCTGTCTCAAGGAGATCCTTGGTCCACTTCCAGCTTCTCTGCCTCCCACTGCGCCTTCCCTTCTTGCTGAGGGTGGTCTGTGTTCTGAGACCTCCTGTTTTGCCCTGGCACCGAGGTGTACATCTGACCCTGATCACCAGGATCTATCCACTAAGCACAGACATACCTGCTGAATCCTTGTCCCGACCACAATGCATTTCCAAGTCCACCAGCCACACTCACCCACTTCCCTATACCTTTGCCATCAGCATCTTGCTATGGCGACACACAGGACCCTGGAGGACTCCCACAAGCCCATCTGTCAGACAACTCTCAGCAGGGCTCTCACCCTGGCCAGCCCGAGCTGGTTGGTTTTGGTCTCCAGGGCAACACCATGAAGAGCCACGCAATAGTCCTTTCTACTCCAGCACACCCCAAATTTATTTTGGGAGATCTAGTACCTACTGTTAGTTACATATCCATATGATTCGCCTCCTCCCACTAGCTGGTTAAACTTTTATTTCCTTTCAGGCAGAAAGACAGCTTCTACATTCTTCCCTATTTAATGCCCAGGGCATCAATGTCAAGTTCCAAGTCCCTCGGGTTCTTTTCCCTTTACAAAACGCCAGTCAGTAACCACAACTAAACACCCCGTCTCTGCTGTAGGTTTCAAGAGGCTGTTTAAAGCCATTGACTGCCTTTCTCCTTGCATTCATGCTCAAACAATACCAACCCTCCCTCAAAGCTCTGATTGAATCAGGAGAGAGTGAGGATGGTAGCTCGTCTCTAAAGATGGCCGCCGCCATCAGTTTCTGCCCTCTCAGTAAACACACACTACTTCTCACATCAAGAAGTAGCATCTACTTCTCCTCCCTGTGAATCTGGGCTGGACTTAGTGACATTCTTGACCAATAGAATGTAGTAGAAGGCACATTCTAGGACATGTAAGACTAGGACATCAGAAGCCTTGTCTCTTCCACACAGACCTCTTGAAACACTTGGCCTTGGAACACTCCGTCTGGCAACCCAACTGCCATACTGTGAGAAGCCCATCCGTGTGGTGAGTCCACGTGTGGGCATTCTAGTCAACAACCTCAGCTGAGCTGACTGCCAGCTCTGCGAATAAGTTTTCTTGTGCAGCAAGCCCAGTTGAGCCTTCAATGAGTCAACCCCAGCTGCCATCTGACTGCAATTGCATGACAGACGTTCAACAAGAACCACCCAGCTGAGCCCTGTCAATCCCCAAACCCATGAAAAATTATAAATTGTTTGTTACACAAAACAGTGACAGGCAAGGAAGTGGAGTGGGGGGGGCACATTGAATAATATATAAAATATTATCCAACTACACAACATTTTAGTGGACCATTATAATACAGTGTGGTAAGTGCAATCATGGAACATAGACATGCACAGAGCTTTCCAGAGGAGGTGACTACTGGTCTGTTTCCTAAAGATGAACAAGGTAGAAGGGACTAGAAGGACATTTCAAACAAAGGAAACAGCACAAGCAAAGTCCTGGAAGTGAGAAGTAGCAAAAGATAACTTGAGGGCATTTGATGTTCCTGGAATCTGAGAGAAGGAGGGAATGAGAAGAGTGAGACTGAAGAAGTGGCCTGAGATCAGGCCCTATAGCGCCTTGGAGGCCCCTCTCCCCACAACCCTCCACGTCAAGGAGTTTGGACACCTACAGTCAGTAGGCACTGTTGAAAGTTTTTACACCAGTGACATTTCAGATCTGTGGCTTGGGAAAATCACTATAGTTGTGAGTATGAAGGCTAGTTTTAGAAGGTGACAGTCTCCAGGTAGGAGACCAATTAAGAAACTATGGTCGTGGCCCAGGTAAGATAAGATAAAGCCTGACCTGGAGCAATGACAGAGGGGATGGACAGAACCCAGAAATCTTTAGAAGATAAAGTCAGAAATGAATGATGACTGTGGGCTGTTGTAGTGAGAGTGAGGGTAGAGCCAAGGGTGAGTCCCACGTGTCTTGAGTGGGCCCATGGTGAATGGTGGGGAAGTGTTTGGGATGGGGAACACAGGATGGGGGCCAGTTTGTGGGGGGCAACAATGGGATCCGTCTAAGACAGATAGAGCTGAGGGGCTGGGGGCACAGCCAGGTAGGGACCAGCAGACAGCTGGATCCCAAAGCCTGAGAGGCTCAGGAAGAGATTCTACTGGAGGGGTAGAGGGTAATGAGAATCTCAAGGAGCGAATGGTAGAGGGCCCAGGGCAGAATCATGAGTTACAGCGACATTTGAGGGGCTGATTGAGGTGTGGGCGGGTGACAAAGGAAAAAGAGAAGGAAGGACCTGAGAGATGAGACAAACAACTTGGAGAGTGGGTTGCCATGGCAACCAAGGTAGTGAAGAGTTTCAAGGAGAAAGTAATCAACGCTGCTATATGGCCCGAATCTCAGAAAAATGAGAAGCAAAGTCCTCTGAATTTAGCAATCAGGGGATTATTATGAGCCCTGGCAGGAACTGTTTTTTGGTTGTTTTTTCTTCGGGGGGGGAGGAGCTTGTGGGGGGTAAAAGCTAGCTTACAAGGGTCAATAGAGTGAATAGGTGAGGAGATACAGATCCTTCCTTAGAGAAGGTTGGGTGACTAGGGGAGGAGTTAGGTGACGGAGAAAAATGTGGATGATCAAGGGAGGATTTTTGAAAACAAGAGACCCTAGAATTTTCTCAAAAGACAGCACCAGCAGAGAGGGAGAGGATGAAAAGACGAATGATTTGTGAGCCGGGATCCATCCTCTGACCCCGCTGAAAGGAAACGTTGGTATGATTGGAGCTGTCTCGAGGGAAGAGAGAGACATGGGAAAAAAGCCCTTGTGGTGTATTTTCTAGTCCTGAAAAACTTGGGGTGAGGTTGTCTACACTGTCAAATTCTGCAGGGTGCTTGAGACTGAGAAGAAAGGGAAAGGTTGCATTGAACTGAGTAGCTAGAAGGTCCTTCGATGCCTGTTCAGATATTCTTTGCTGGCCCCTTCAGAGCCATTGTATGTCTTTCTCCACCCTGGTCTGTGCCCTGTTATGGCGAACTTTTACACCACCTAGGCTCCTTGCTCTCTGGTTTGTCTAGTTTGACTAGTGGAGGAACCAACTGGAGAGTGAAGGGAGGGGACTGAGTGAGGTTCCCTGGCTGCCTTCCTATGGGCTGTGGGTTGGCACTGACTCTGTTCCTTTACTATAGCCACAGGTGGGGTCCCTTTCTTAAGCCAGCACCCTGCCAGCACCCTGACTAAATTGGTGAATTTGGTTCTTGTAAGCACCGGGACGAACACGGAGGAGGGGACACAGTACTGAGCAAAGACAGACCTGATCTCTGCCCGCATAGACTGCCAATCCAGTGAGGGAGTCAGATATTAATCAAGTAAATAAAGACACCCATGATTGTAAACTCTGATAGGTGCCATGGAGAAATCTTTCTAGATCAGAGAAGTAATATTTGATCAGAGGAGTGGAAGTTAACTAGGAATGAGAAGAGCATTGCACATAAGGAAACGGCATGTGCAAAGCTCCATGGTGGGAGGGTGGTGCATTCCAGAAGCCAGAGGGCTATCACGGCTGCAGTATTTATAAGTAAGAATGACTTTGACACAGTGACAGAAAACTAAACTCCAAACCGCATAAACAATAAGAAATTTATTATCACACATAATGAGAAGCCCCAAAGGTTGAAGCTCTAATGGCATCATGGACCCAGTTTCCGTCCATCTTTCAGTTATGTCATCCTCAGCATGTGGGCCTCTGACTCCCTGTCACAAGATGGCTGCAGCCACTCCAGGCATTGTGTCCACCATACAACGATGGATCAGAGATGGATGAAAAGAAGTGGTTTTTCCTTATGCTGCTTCTTTAAGGACTAAGAAACCTTTCGCAAAAGACCCCACCACCACTACCTCTCACTGGACAGATTTGCATGAAATGCCCACTCATAAAACCAATCACTGACAAGAGAAGTGGGCCTGACCACTGTGACTGACATAGGTCAATCTATGTCACATGAAAAGTGGCTTCTGTTAGCAAGAACAAAGAAAAAAAGACTGTTGGGAAGGAACCATGTCCAGTTGGGGTGCAAACATGGTGTAGGATGAGGCTGAAGAAAGGCACGTTGATCTTTCTCTCAGAGCTATTAGACGGGTTTAAGTAGGATATGGGCATAAAAAAGATGTGGATTCTGAAAAGACCCATCTGGCTGCTCTGTAGGGGTTGGGCTACTGGAGGGAAGAATGGATTTAAAAAGATCAGTTAGCCGGTAACTGCAATGGACCAATTGAGAAATGATGGCTTGGACCAAGCTATTCGTGATGATGGAGACAGGAAGCAAATCAATTGGGCTCAGGACAGGATGTGGTAGGTGACACAGGAGAAGATTCTAGGGTGACTGTCAAATGTTTCCTACCATAGAGGTGTTGTCATTCCCCAAAATAGGAAACACCAGACAAGGACAAATTTTGGGAAGATTAGGAATTTGAATAAAGAGAGATAATCAACTACAAAGAGGAAAACAGACCAGGAGTTCCATTTGGGTCGTATTGTTGAGATGTCTGAGATATTGGTAGATGGTTGGCCATCAGGTTCTGGAGCTCAGAGCAGAGCTCTGGTCTGCAAGTGCAAGCGTGGCCATTAGAGAAAGATGAGTGTGTTGGTCTAGAGCTAAAAGTGGCGTGGACTGGACTCTCAGTTTGGGGGATTGGCTCCAGGAGGTAGGCAAAGCTTTAGGGAAAAGGTGCACAGTGAAAGAGAAGTCCAGAGACCAATGGACGTGAAAAGGGGAGCCTGAGAAAGAGGGGAAGACAAGGAGGAGGCCTATGAAAGAACATTTCCAGAGGTCAAGGTGGCCACTGGTGGGCCAGATGCACAAAGTCCGGGAGGTGAGGGCATCCCCGGGATCCGATCTTTGGGGAACTTTGCAACAGTAACTTTGGGGGAGGGGCAGAAGCCCACCTGGGTGGAGATGACCTGGTGTCTGGTTGAGAAAGCAGGAGGGGAAAGGAGGACCTGGGGGGACACTGGTGTCCGGGAAGGTGCTGTTTCTTACACGCTGACATTTGGAGGGAGGAGGGCTGTGTGAGCCCTGGTTTGAAGAACAGGTATGAGTAGTGAATGAAAAGGGCCCTAGAGCTCTGGGATTAAGTGCAGAGGTGAAGGGATTAGTTGTGTTGGTGGAAAGGGACAGAATTGAATCATGTACATTTCACCAGGTAACCTGATCTCCATGTTCTTCTGGCGGCTTTTTCCTCTGCCCTCTGGGTACTTATTACAGCTCTAATTAGCAGTGGTTTCATTCTTCCTATTCTGGAGCTGTGTCTTATTCATTTTTGTACCTTTCGGCACCTAGCAACAGGCAGCAAACTAGGTAGAGGCAGAATAATTACCTTCTGCTTGAAATCAAAAGTCTGAAACAGAGGTTCAGAAAATTGTCTTTTTATCAAAAAGGCAATGTGGGCGCTCTGAGGGAGTGAGATTAGAGGCAAAAGAAGTTGTTAGGGTTAGGTGAGGATGGAAGGGTTGTGGGTTTGGAAATGTCCCCAGGTTAGTTCCATGGCTGGCCACTGGGAGGGGTGCTAGAAGGATGTGTGTAAGAGGAAGGGCTAGGACTTCTCCCAATCTGGGTCCAGCTCTTCACAGGTCACAGCGTTGCTCACTGGCCTGACAGCACCCCCACCTGTTCATCGTTGCCATTCTTTTCAATAACCCCTATTGCCCAATTCAGAGGATGCTTTTCTCTGCTTAAACTCACTCAGCCTCATGGCAGATCTCACACAGCTGACCACTCCCTCCTGAAAGCACCTCTCCTTGGCCACCATGACACCACAATCTCCCCGTTAACTTCCACCCTCACTAACCACACCTCCTCAGCCTCCTTCAGTCACCATTTAAGTGGTAGGTTCCCTCAAGACAAGACTGTATTCGTACCCTGGGTGGACTGTAATTTGACGTCCTGCCCTGCCCTCTCTTGACTGGCGTGCCCAGCTGACAGCTCTACTTGAATGTCTTTCACAGACACCCTAAACTTGTCACCGCCAATCAGAATGCTAGCTTCTCCCCAAAACTTTTGTTCCGCTCATGTCTTCCCCTTCTCCACACAAGGCCCACCTCTCAACTCGGTTTCTCAAACCCGGTCTCTGAGAGTCATGCTTGGCTCTCCCCTGCCCTCACCGCTCCCACTCAATCCCAGCAAGTTCTGGCAGTTCTGTCTCCAGAATCACCCCAAGTCTGGCCCTCCCCTCACCCCACTGCCACTGCCTGGTTGCAGCCACCTCCCATCTCCCACCTCCTTACTTCAATGGCCTCACAATTTTCTTCCTCATCACCCATCCGCTTATCACACAGCAGTAAAAGCAGACTTTTTAAAACGTAAATAGGATCATGTCATTTCGTTCATATCACCAGCCTTCAGTGACTTCCTATTGCCCTGATAACAAAATCCGATCTCTTTCTCGAGACTCACCTGATCTCCCCGTCCATATTTTAATCCCGTGTGGAAGCTCCAACACACTGCCCCCTGGCCACAGGCAAATGCTTTCATTTCCTCAGAGGCACCAAGCTCATTCCTCTCTTAGAGCCTTTGCTCATGTTGTTTCTCTTCCCCGGAAAGCTCACCCCCACCCCGTCCTCTCCACCTTTTGGGCTTAAACGTCCCTCGGAGAGACCCTCCCCAGATACCTGTCCACGGCGGCCCCCCCTGCAGGCCTTCTTCAACATTCCGTTCATTTCCTTCTCAGCTCTTGTAATAATTTGTTTGGAGTTGCCTTTTTCCTATTCTGATGTGCTCTCCCCTAAAAGAGCCCTTACTCTTACTACTCTCCTGGAAGCTCCCCAAAGGCCATTTCTGCAGAGACCATGTCTTCCCTGCACACTCTGGCATCCCCTGCACCTCCCACGCATTCGTTGAGTGGAGAATAGATCTGTGTTGACGTTCTCCACCTTGTGTGGTCATCACAACTCCATTTTACAGAAAAGGAAACTGAGGTATCCAAAGACAGAGTGCATAGCTGGCAGGAGCAGTGCTCAAACCTAGACCTCGTGGCCCTGGCTCCAGATTTCCAGGCCTTCCCCACCACTTGCCCACCGCTATGGAGCTCCATGACACAATTTGATACAATTTGACTTCCAGGGAGAAGAAATAGCTAGAAAAATGCATATGTGTGTGAAAAAGTGGTGCTATGGAACAACCAAGGTGAGATACCAAAGGTAAGTTGGATGTGGGAGTCAGATGCTTGGGCAACTCATCTGGTGTGAAATAGAGATTTCAAGGGTTCTAACCCTAACAGATATTGCACTATGATATAAAAATGTTTTTATCTTATTTTATTTTATTTTTGCGAAAAACGAGGCATCTCAATCAAACAGACTAGGAAGCCCAAGCGCAGATCCTCAGACTATCTACCACCGTGGCTCATGAGAGCAGAGCTGTCACCAACTAATGGGGAATGGAAGGATTTGTCACTAAGTGGGGCTGGAAAATTATTTTTATCTATGAGAAACAAAAAGCAATTTTTACCTCCTTATATTAACCACCAAAACAATGCCAGGGGATTTAAAGAGTTAAGTGGCGAAAACCACACTAGTAACTAGAAGGGGAAAAAATGGAAATGATTCATTATCCAAAGTATGACTGAGAAAGGCCATTTTAGCCTTCACAGCAATAGAGAGAATTATAATGGTAAATAAAAATATAATTGACTATAGGAAACATAAATCTTCTGTGTGTGGAAAATGCTCATAAATAAAACATTCACAGAGGCAGTAAGAATTTTCATAATGAAATGTTGGGGCAATAAAAGGAGGTAAGAGTCCATTTATGAAAGATGAAGTTCAGAACACAAATTCAGTTGCAAATGTTGAACTTCGTCAGAATACGTCATCAAAATGGCGGCGTGAGGTGAGCCTCTGTAACGCTCCCCTGGAATTTATAACTAATAGAACAACAATAACTCCACAAAGGACTCCCTGCACAGCAAACAGGCAAGACGAAGAGGCCGACTACTGAATTCACCTCCAGGTGGGTGAATCGCGCGAGCGGGGGAGGAGGGAGAGGAGAAGTGCGGAGACGGAGCCGCGTGGGCGCAGGACACAGACCTAGCTCAGTGCTCGGAGCCCGCTGCTCCCGGAACTACCGCCTCTGCGGGAGAGGGAAGGACTCGGACTGCTAGGGCTCCGCTTACGGCCCACAGGGCTGCAGGGGCAGCATATAGCACGGCTGAACCCAACGCTCGCTCACGGCAGACCTCGGAGCAAAGACTGAGGGAAGAGGGCTGAAATCGGTGGTTTAAGCCCTCACTGCCAGGGAGAATGGAAGCCTTAGGCACGGAGACTAGCCGCCCCCTCCCTACCCTCCCAGAGCTCGCCCCGCCCCCACCTGCCCGGTGCTAGAAGCGATAAAGTAGCAGTGTCGGATCAAAGGACAGAATATTTGCTGCTCTGAGAACTATGGTCTACAGACACAGATTCGCAGCCCAACTAGTTCCGACAAAGGGGAGGGAGCTGTGGAAGCAGGACCAGCTTTGGTGGTGGTCGCCGCCATTGCTCTGGGCCACCTCTCACAACTCACCCCGCCCCTGACCCCACCTATCTGGGCGGATCCCTGCAGGAGTAAACAGATCTGCTGAAACACACGGGCTCTGAATCTGGTGCAGAAAGAGCTTTGGAACTTCAAAAGCTCTCCACATCCCCACACGGACACTGCGCCCTATGACCCAGGTGAACTATTAACAAAGGAGAAGCCCGTCTCCCAGGGAATCCCCCCATTGTGTGAGAAGCTGGAATAGTGCAGAGAAAACATAGCACTACCGTGTGAGAGAGGAAAAAAAGGCTGCAGTCGGAGAGAAAATAAAACATTCTACCAACAAGCACTGGAAAACAAAAGAAAGACCTCTTCCTATCAACCTGTTGCAGAAGCCACTCCTGTAGATGTCTAGGAAGAGAAATAATAAATCAGTAATTGTCATGAATAACCAAGGCAACAAGACAGCTCAGAAAGAAAGTGAAAAGTCTCCAGAAAAGGAACTTAAAGATATGGAAATATGTGACTTAAATGACAGAGAATTCAAGATTGCAGTTCTGAAAAACCTCAAAGAGATGCAAGAAAACACAGAAAGGCAATTTAATGAACTCAGAAACACAATCAAAGAACAACATGAGCATTTTACGAAAGAGATTGAAATTTTAAAAAAGAACCAAATAGAATTTCTGGAGATTAAGAACTCAATAGAAGAAATTAAGAATGAAATAACCAGCTTAGGTAGTAGAGTTGACCAGATGGAAGAAAGAGTCAGTGACATTGAAGATAGGAACCTAGAAATTACACAGATGGAAGATGAAAGGGACTAGAGACTTAAAAGAAATGAAAGAACTCTACAAGAACTTTCTGACTCCATCAGAAAGAGCAATATAAGAATAATGGGCATACCAGAAGAAGAAGAAAGAGAGAAGGGAACAGAGAATATATTCAAACAAATTGTTGATGAGAACTTCCCAAACTTGTGGACAGAACTGGATCCTTGAATCCAAGAAGCAAATAAAACACCTAATTACCTCAATCCCAACAGGCCTTCCCCAAGGCACATTGTATTGAAGCTGTCTAAAATGAACGACAAAGAAAGAATTTTCAAGGCAGCCAGGGAAAAGAAGAGAGTAACCTACAAAGGAAAGCCCATTACATTATCATCAGATTTTTCAGCAGAAACTCTACAAGCCAGGAGGGAGTGGAACCAAATATTCAAACTATTGAAAGAGAGAAATTATGAGCCAAGAATAATATATCCAGCAAAGATATCCTTTAGATATGAAGGAGGAATAAAGACCAGACATACAGAAGCTGAGGGAATTTTCTAATGCACGACCTGCATTAGAAATACTACAAGAAATACTAACAGAGGCTATTCGACCACCATCAACAGGGACAATTTGTGGCAACCAAAACATAAAAAGGGGGAGAGTAAAGGCCTGAACCGGAATATGGGAATGGAGAAAGTAAGCGTGCTGAAGAAAATGGAATACTCTAAATAATAATCTTTCTTTTATATAAACTTAAGGGTAACCACTCAAAAAAAAATCCAGAACTGAAATATATACTGTAATAAAAGAAGAAACAGAGGGAAACATCATAGAATACCACCACACACAAAAAAACCAGACAACAACAAAAAGGCAAAGAAACAATGGAGACACAGCCTTACCAGAAAACTAAAGATAGAATGACAGGAAATCCTCACATATCAATAATCACCCTCAATGTAAATGGGCTGAACTCACCAATAAAAAGTCACAGAATAGCAGATTAGATCAAAAGACTAAACCCAACCATATACTGTCTCCAAGAGACACATCTCAGCTACAGGGACAAGCATAGACTCAAAGTGAAAGGGTGGAAATTGACACTCCAAGCAAATGGTACCCAGAGAAAATCAGGTGTATCCATAATGATATCAGATGAAACAGACTTCAGGGTGAAAAAGATAACAAGAGACAAAGATGGACATTTCATAATGGTAAAGGGGACTATACAACAAGAAGACATAACAGTCATCAATATTTATGCCCCCAATCAGGGAGCACCAAAATATACCAAGCAACTACTAACAGAACTAAAGGGAGAAATTGACCAAAACACAATTGTACTAGGGGACTTAAATACATCATTGACAGCTATGGATAGATCATCCAAACAGAAAATAAATAACGAAATAGCAGCCCTAAATGACACATTAGATGAAATGGACATCATTGACATATATACAGCAATTCATCCTAAAACATCAGACTATACATTCTTTTCGAGTGTACATGGAATATTCTCAAGGATAGACCATATATTGGGACATAAAATCAGCCTCAGCAAATTTAAGAAGATTGAAATCATACCAAGCATATTCTCTGATCACAAGGCTTTGAAATTGGATATCAATGGCAAAAAGAAAGCAGGAAAAAACACAAATACATGGAGATTAAACAACATACTTTTAAAGAATGACTGGGTCAAAGAAGAAATTAGAGGAGAGATCAAAAGATACATAGAAACAAATGACAATGAAAATAAATCCTACCAAAATTTTTGGGATGCAGCGAAAGCATTTTTAAGAGGGAAATTTATATCATTACAGGCCTATCTCAAGAAACAAGAAAAATCCAAAATAAATAACCTCATGTTACACCTTAAAGAACTAGAAAAAGAAGAACAAGTGAAACCCAAGGTCAGCAGAAGAAAGGAAATAACAAAAATCAGAGCAGAATTAAATGAAATAGAGAACAAAAAGACAATAGAAAAAATTACTGTGACAAAGAGCTGGTTCTCTGAAAAGATTAACAAAATTGACAAACCCTTGGCTAGACTCACTAAGATAAAAAGAGAGAAGACACTAATTAACAAAATCAGAAATGAAAAAGGGGAAGTTATCACGGACACCACAGAAATACAAAGCATCATTCAAGAATACTATGAAGGACTACATGCCACCAAATTCAATAACCTAGAAGAAATGGACAAGTTCTTAGAATCATAGACTTCCAAGGCTGAACCATGAAGAACTGGAAAATCTAAACAGATGGATCACCAGTAACGAAATTGAATCAGTCATCCAAAACCTTCCCAAAAGCAAAAGTCTGGGACCAGACGGCTTCACTACTGAATTCTACCAAACCTTCAAAGAGGATCTAATACCAATCCTGCTCAAACTCTTCCAAAAAATTGAAGAAGAGACAGTACTCCCTAACTCATTGTATGAGGCCAACATTACCCTGATACCAAAACCTGGTAAGGACAACACAATAAAAGAAAACTACACAGACCAATGTCTCTGATGAATACAGATGCAAAAATCCTAAACAAAATTCTAGCAAATCGAATCCAACAATGCATTAAAAAGATTATTAATCACGACCAGGTGGGGTTCATCCCCGGGGCACAAGGATGGTTCAACATCCGCAAATCCATCAATGTGATACATCACATAAACAAAATAAAGGACAAAAATCATATGATTATATCAATTGATGCAGAAAAAGCATTTGACAAGATACAACATCCATTTATGATTAAAACACTTAACAAAATAGGTATAGAAGGAAAATACCTTAACATAATAAAGACCATATATGACAAGCCCTCAGCTAATATCATAATTAATGGTGAAAAACTGAAGCCCTTTGCTCTACGTTCAGGAACACGACAGGGCTGTCCCCTATCACCTCTGCTTTTCAACATAGTATTGGAAGTCCTTGCCAGAGCAACCAGGCAAGAGAAAGAAATAAAAGGCATCCAAATTGGGAATGAAGAAGTTAAATTGTCACTCTTTGCAGATGACATGATGCTATATATAGAAAACCCTAAAGATTCCATCAAAAAGCTATTAGAAACAATCAACGAATACAGTAAAGTTGCTGGCTACAAAATCAACGTACAAAAATCCATTGCATTCCTATATACTAACAACGAAATCTCAGAAAAAGAAACACAGAAAACAATTCCTTTTGCAATTGCAGCAAAAAGAATAAAATACCTAGGAATAAACTTAACCAAGGATGTGAAGGACCTATATGCTGAAAACTATAAGACATTTTTGAAAGAAATTGAAGAATACACAAAGAAATGGAAAGACATTCCGTGCTCACGGATTGGAAGAATCAACATAGTTAAAATGGCCATATTACCCAAAGCAATATACAGATTTAATGCAATCCCTATCAAAATCCCAATGGCATTTTTTAAAGAAATAGAACAAAAAATCATCAGATTTGTTTGGAACCACAAAAGACGCCGAATAGCCAAAGGAATCTTAAAAAAAAGAACAATACTGGAGGTATCACACTGCCTTACTTTAGCTTGTACTACAGGGCTACAATAATCAAAACAGCATGGTATTGGCAGAAAAACAGACACATAGACCAATGGAATAGAATTGAGAACCCAGAAATAAAACCACATAAATATGGACAGATAATTTTTGACAAAGAAGCTAAAAACATACAATGGAGGAAAGAGAGCCTCTTCAATAAATGGTGCTGGGAGAATTGGAAAGTCACGTGCAAAAGAATGAAACTGGACTGCTATCTGTCACCATGTACCAAAAGTAGTTCAAAATGGATCAAAGACTTAAGCATAAGACCTTACACAATAAACTGCATTGAAGAAAACATAGGTCCTAAACTTATGGACCTTGGGTTCAAAGAGCATTTTATGAATTTGACTCCAAAGGCAATGGAAGTAAAAGCTAAAATAAATGAATGGGACTATATGAAACTTAAAAGCTTCTGCACAGCAAAAGAAACCATCGACAAAATAAAGAGGCAACCAACTGAGAAGATTTTTGCAAACAGTGCCTCCGATAAGGGGCTAGTATCCAAAATACACAAGGAACTCATGAAACTCAACAACAATAAAACAAACAACCCAATTGAAAAATGGGCAGAGGACCTGAAGAGACATTTCTCCAAAGAGGACATACAAATGGCCAATAGACATATGAAAAAATGCTCGACATCACTAATCATCAGAGAAATGCAAATAAAAACCACAATGAGATATCACCTCACCCCAGTCAGAATGGCTATCATCAACAAGACAGATAGTAACAAGTGTTGGAGAGGCTGTGGAGAAAAAGGAACCCTCATACACTGTTGGTGGGAATGCAGACTGGTGCAGCCATTATGGAAGGCAATGTGGAGGTTCCTCAAAAAATTACGAATAGAATTACCATATGACCCAGCAATCCCTCTCCTGGGTATCTATCCAAAAAATCTGAAAAGATTTATACATAAAGACACGTGTGCTCCAATGTTCATTGCAGCTTTGTTTACAGTGGCCAAGATATGGAAACAACCAAATTGTCCTTTGATAGATGAATGGATAAAGAAGTTGTGGTATATATACACAATGGAATACTATACGACAGTAAGAAAAGATGATATAGGAACATTTGTAACAACATAGATGGATCTTGAGAGTATAATGCTAAGCGAAATAAGTCAGAGAAAAAGCAGAGAAAATAAGAGAAATAAGTCAGAAAAAGCAGAGAACCCTATGATTTCACTGATATGTGGTATATAAACCAAAAACAACAAAAGAACAAGACAAACAAATGAAAAACAAAAACTCATAGACACAGACAATAGTTTAGTGGTTATCAGAGTGTAAGGTGGGAGGGGGTGGGAGATGAGGGTAAAGGGGATCAAATATATGGTGATGGAAGGAGAACTGACTCTGGGTGGTGAACACACAACGGGATTTATAGATGATGTAATACAGAATTGTACACCTGACATCTATGTAATTTTACTAACAGTTGTCACCCCAATAAATTTAAAAAAAAAAAAGAAGGAAAAAAAATGTTGAACTTCATTATAATAAACTAGATATAAATTAGAATGGAGTGATACCACTTGGGTCTCATCGAAGGAATACTACAAAACAAGAGGCTCCCAGCACCAGCTCGGTCCTGGTGGCATGGGACTTCTCATGCACAGCTGGCAGGACTGTCAAGTGGCAAAACCTTTCTAGAAGACAATTTCGGTAAGATGTGTGAAGAGTCTCAAAAAGGTTCATACTGTTTGACTCAGGAATTCCATTCACAGGAAGCTCATCCCAAGAAAATGATCTAAAACCTGCCCAAAAATTACTCCAGGAAGGTCTGCCCTTTATTTATAATAGCAAAAAAGAAAGAAAGGAAAACAAGGAAGCTATCAAAATCTCCAACTCCAGAAGAATGGTAACCAAATTATGTTTCCTTCATTAAATGGATTATTAGGCAGCCATTAAACATAATAATTACAAAGACTGTTGAGTAACACGGGGAAATGCTTAGCATATAATCAGTGTAAACGGATGGTGCAAAATTATACATATGATAAAAGCATTTATTGTAAACAAATGCATAAAAAAGACTAAGAAGAAATGTGCTTTTCAGATAGATGCATTTTCACATAACACGACCGTGGGTGCTGAGATTCTTGTCAAGATTTTTCTGTCCTTCATGCTTTAGTTACTATCCAAATTTTCTGCAATGCTCAGGAAATGTATTTTAAAAATACAAAAGAGAACAAGAGGAAAATATGCAGTATACTCACCACCTAAGACCATGTATTACTTTTATAATAAGAAAACAAAGAAAGAAGAAAAACGAAAAACAAGCATGGGAAAAAAATAAAAAGAGCCTGGTTTTAAGGGAATGAATAATGCCTGCATTGGGCAAGTTTTGAAGGGAGGAGGAGAGATGGGCAGGAAAGAAAAGAAAATGGTCCAGCATGAGACGTGCTGCCTGAGTGGGCCCCTTTCAAATTGCCGAGCAATGGGGAGCTTTGTATTCCTGGGGACTGATGGCCATCATCTGAACTGCCCTTCTTAGAATATGGCAAGTTCCCTCTGAACATGGATCTGATCCTGAACTCTTCGGTTCTGTAGATCGGTGTGTCTATTTCTGACCACACTATTTAATCACTGTTGCTTTCTCATATGCTACCCACTAGGGCCAATCCAATCCTTTTCCTCCTACTGTGTTCCTACCATTTGTTTTTCTTCCTCAAAATTATCTTGGCTATTCTTGCCCATCTCCTCTTCTATGTGACCTTTAGAATCAGCTTATTAAGTTCCATTAAAAAATCCTGGTGAGATTTTGATTAGGAAGACATTGAATTTGTACATTTAATTTGGAGAGAATTGACATCTTCACAATATCGAGTCTTCAGGACCCTAGCATTTCAAGGGTGGTTGAGTCAGGAGCTCTGATTAATGAGACTGGGAAGGAAGTCGTCATAGAGACGGGTTAAAAACAAGGAGAAGGTGTTGTCATGGAAACCCAGAGAGCCAAGCATTTTCAAGAAGGGGAGAGTGATCAGCAACATCAGACCCTGCAGAGAATTCCAATAAGACAGGGATGGAAAAACACCCACTGAAGTTGGTAATTAAGAGGTGATCGGAGGCCTCAGAGCAGTTTCAGGGGTGAGATGGAGCAGAACCCCGACTGCAGTGCCTGAGGGTGATAGTCAGCGAAGACTCCCCCTTTTACAGAAGTTTAGATAATTAGAAAAGTTTCGAGAAGGATTGTCTGGGAGCTAGAGAGCGAAGTGTGCAGTCAAGAGAGAGTTTTCAACTCAATTCAAAAACTATTTGTGGAGCACCTCCCACGGTCTGCTCTGTTGGAGAGACCCGTGTGAACAAGACAGACACATCCCTGCCCGCACAGAGCTGACAGTCTAAAGGGGGAAACAGACGTGAAACAAGCAATCCCATGAACAAATGGGTAATTATAAACAATGATAATCATGAAGGAGAGATGTATGATGCTGAGAGCAGCGAGGGGCCCAGACTCAGGGAGGAGAGGATCTGCTAACATTTCCCAGAGGAGATCTGAAAGGAGGAGGAGTAGGTATCAACCAAACTAAGAGGAATCAGAAAGAGCATCCTAGGCAGGCAGAGGGAACAGCAAGGCAAAGGCCCTGCAGTGGGGAGGGCAGAGCATGATTTGGGGAAGGATGAAGGCCAGTGAGGCTGGGGCCCTGTGCATGAGGGAAAAACAGAGTGAGAAACGTCTAGAAGGTTCTGCAGCCTTGGGGCTTTCTCCCAAGGATGATGGGGGAAAAGGGGGCCTTTGGAGGAGTTTAAAAATGGCGATGACGTGTTCCCATTTGCCTGTTGAAAGTACCACTCTGGCTTCTAGTGAGGAAAGGATTGCAGGGCTATGGGAGGAGCAGCAGGGAGACCCAGGAGAGGACAACTTGCCATCTGTCATCCAGACCAGGGCTGGGGGTGGCTTGGACGAGCACATGGTGGAGTTAAAGAGAACTGGAAGGATCCAGGAGTCACTGGGAGGTCACGTCTCCAGGACCTGATGCTGGCCTATTGTGTGGGAGCAAGTGCTAGTGAGCTGAGTGGGCAGACCCAGGCATCTGGCTGGTGGTGTATTTCCACGAGACACAGCACTCTGGTGAAGGACCAGATTTGGGCCAAGAGTCGTCTGTTGAGTGTACTGCGGATAAGGTACCTTTGGACCTCCGGGTTCTGGAGCCCAGAGGAAGCTCAGGTTGGAGATGGGGACTGAGCAGGCTTAAAAAAGCACCACGGGGGCATGGAAGCAGATCAGGGGACGGTGGTATTAAGGAACAGTGAGTGGAGGGCATGAGCAGAGGACAGAGGCTGAGCTGAGCCCAGGCGAGCGCCAGCACTTACTGGACTGGATATGGGAGAAAGAGGCTGCGAAGTAGGAACCAGAGGGAGAAAGCAGGAGGTGGGGAAGGGGGTCCCCCAGGAGCCCAGGGAAGACAGTTTCCAAAAGTCAGAGTGGCCACTTGTGGGCCATGGGCAGAGGGAGTCAGGGGAAGTGAACGCTGATTGGATACACTGAAGTTGGCCTTTGGGCCCTTTGCCAGGTTTCTTGCAGGGGGGGCACGGGTCAGGAGTGAGAGTGATCCAGGGTCTACCTATGAAAGGAGGAAGTTAGATAACGGGTGCAGAATTCTTCATTTGGTCTTGGTTTTAGGAAAAGAGCATTATCATATCAATTTTCCCAGAGGAAGGCACCTGTGGGGTATAAGCCATTGCAGAACAGGGACAATTAGCTAAATGAGGCCTCCAAGGAAATGAGGCCACATGGAAACAGGGATGATCCATCCTGGGCAATAGGTCCCGGGAGAGAACTCAATAGTTGGCCTTTTACCGAGTAACTTGTATCCCACTTTCTTTCGGAGAATTTGTATGTGACCTTTGAGACTTAACCACGTCTCACTGTAGCAGGAATTTTACCCTGCCCATGGCTGGGACTCTCTCTCCTTCATTCGGGAAGTATCCCCAGGCTGGGGCTGTCGGCCAGGGATTGCTGAATAAAACATTTTCTAACTTGAAATAAAGTGTCTGAAATGGAAGGTCAAATTGTTTTAGCCAAAAAAAGTTGGTGATCAATAGCACAATCGGACAAACTCTTTTTGGGGGAGGGCGGTGGCGGGGGTGGGGGGCAGTGCTGAGTTCTGTGTGGGAGAGTGAAAGAGAGGTTCGGAGAGTTTGGGGAAATGGATTAGATGGTTGGCATCTTTGCCATGCAGGGCTGATGGGACATGAGGAAAGGAGATAGAATCAGGACAACCCACCCTACTGTGGGCACAGGTCTTTATACAGTAGGGTTGTAGCCAATGTCCATGTCATCATTACAAGCCCCGTGAGGCAGATAGAGATGGGTAGCCCATTTTACAGACAAGCAGAGACAGAAGCTGAGACCAGTGTGGCGCATTGGATCTGGAAGACCTCAGAGTATGTTAGTGGCCTCTGTCCTTGCCTCTTACTCCAGCATTCCAATCCCTCTACATCCCAGGATGAGCTCCAACAGGAGCCTATTACAAAATCGACTGCTGGGAGAAATCAAGTCCAGCGTCAGAAGTAAAAGTTACGAGCTATGAAAGCGGAGATTGTGGGTCTTTAAAAGGAGACATTCACCAGAGGGCTTCCTGGAGTGCTAGGTTTAACCAGCCCTCCTGGATATCAAAACGTAACTCACAACCACATCAGTGAGGCCACAGTAGCTGGGTGCGGGCCCCAGACCTCAGACATTGTCACATGGCTCCAGGCAGGATAAATATGCCGCTCAGCTATAACGGGCAGGATCTTGCCTCTTCTAGGCCCATCCTCACTTGCTGGCAACCACAGCCATTGTCTCCGCAAGTCCTGAATCCTGCTGAGCGTTCCTTAGCTTCCCGGGGCCTGCCAGTTCCCACAGCCTGGCCAGTCCCCTTGTGAGAACGCCAGACCCTCCTGGATGCTTCCTGGCCCCCACAAGTTTGCTCCCAACATTCTGCCTGTGCTCTTTGAGGTAAACACCAGGTTGGATTCCTACTCTGGGATCCCCAAACTTGTCTGGAATCCTATCATAGTCCTCCTTGAAACTCAGCTCAGGGACTGAAGCCTGAGCCTCTCCTGGGAAACCCAGGCAGTGCCAAAACCCTTGGATTTCTCACCTTCTGCCCACAGGTTAAACTCTTAGCCCCTTCATGAGACCCAAGCTCTGACATCATTGTGAAGCGTCGTTTCAATCTATTGTCTATGCATAAACCCTTTGCTTCTTCCGTTAGCTTTGACGCCAAATCCTCCAAGCTTTGTGGAATCCAGAATCTTTCCTTTCTCAAGCCGAGCTCTTACCCTGAAAAGCTACGGCTCTCATTCTCTTGGCTCCCCTGTGGACAAAAGTCTCACAGTTGTTGTCTGTGCTATGGACTTACCAAAGCCCACACAGGAGCTAAAAGCCAAGCTACGGACTCTTGATAATGTCAGCACACCCAGGAAGCTTGGACAATGGGCGGGAAGCGAATTACCCCCCCACACCGTATAAGAGAAAAATAGTACTGCACCCCACAGAGTTACAAAGGGACACCCTGAAGCACTGAGAAAAGAATGGATTAGTCAATAAAAGGTGCTAAGCTGTTTGGGAAAGCAAATCCACTTCATTCTTCACTTCACATCATACATCAATATTAAGTTCAGATGGATTAAAGATTTAAAGCAAAAATCATACTTAAAGAGAGCAGAAGTGAATATTCACATCCGAAACTCCGGCTGAGTGTTACCTTCCAAGCTGAAAAGCAAGAGAAGCATTCACAAGGAAAAGAAAAAGGACATAGGTCTTAAATTTTAGACTTAACTATATGAAAATTGAAAATCACTCGGAGGATATCACGCAGAGGGTTAATATCTTTGGTGTTTAAGAATCCATACAAATTGAGTTTTAAAAATTCAAATCACTGCTGGATAAATGTGAAGGGATAGGAACACTCAATTAACAGAAGATTAATTTTTTATGGCTCATAGGTTGAACCTATTTTCCAATATCTAATTATTTTTTAAAAAGTAAATTAAAACAACAGTGAGATAACACTGTTTGCTCATCACAGAGTGCAGAAAAAATTTTTAATGAGAATACCCCATGCTGGTGAGGGTGTGATGAAACAGGCAATACTGCTGATGGGAATGTAAATTACTCCAGCCTTTGACCCAATAATTACACTTATGGCACTCCATCAGAAGAAAACAATCTCAAATTGACAAAGATTTATGTACAAAGAGATGTACTGTGGCTTGGTTTACAACAACAACAAAAAATAACCAACTAGTGGAAACATGTTAAGCAAATTACTTTGTATCTATTCAAATGAACTAGTATTCATTAACTAATTGTGATTTTTATTTATTTATTTTATTTTACAAAAAGCTCTGGAAAATTCCTATGATATAGAAGCAGAACAGCAAGTGAGAAACTAGGGTACAAATTGTAAGCCGGATATATCTCAGCTATGGAAACAAACAAACAAAAACTACATTTAAAGAAAAAAAGACTGGAAGGAAATGTGCTGGGACCCAAGACAAGTAAGAGCATGGGACCCAAGACAACTTAAGAGCATGGGACCCAAGACAAGTAAGCTTTGATGGAGGACAGGGAAATAAATGGTCAAGCCTTGGAATTTGCACCTGTAGGGTCCTGGGTGTTGTCTCAAATTCAAAGAACTTTTTATCTGGAGGAGATGGGGAGTAGAGTCTTGTTTCAGCCTGGTTATCTGGTTCAGTCTGCCCTAAAACTGGAAAAAAAAAAAAAAAGGCTTGCTTTGGGCATTGAGCTCAAAGAATTGCATTTGTTCAGTACAATCCAGAACAAGGACAGAGAAGGGTGGTAGGAAATCAGGCCAGGCAGTTCATATAGGCTTTTTGAGCCATGCTAGGGAGTTGAGGATTTTATCCCAAGAGCAATGAAGAGCCATTGAGGTTTTTAAGTTTGTCCTTCCAGATAGATTACAATATTAGAAGCAACTCTCCTTTATAATACCAAAAACTCCAACAAGCTTAGGCGTAAAATAAAAGGGTAAAATCTAACACTAAAACTTCTAGAATAAAACATAAGAGAAAACCTTTGTGAGCTTGGGTTAGGCAAAGGTTTCTAAGACAGGACACGAAAAGCAGGATCCATTAGAGGATAAATTGATAAACTGGATTTCGTCAAAATGTAAAACTTACATTTGAAAGACACTGAAGAGAGAATGAAAAGACCAACCACAGACTGGGAGAAAATATTTGCAAGTCATATATCAGACAAAGGACTTGGACCTACCGTAGACTATATAAAGACGCCTCAAAATGCAATAATAAAAAACAAACAACCCAATAAAAAAAAAAGAGCAAAAGATTCACCAAAGAAGATATACAGATGTCAAACAAACACATGAAAAGATGCTTAACATCATTAGTCATCAGGAAAATGCAAATTAAGACCATAACAGCACACCACTATATACCTTTTAGAATGTCTAAAATTGAAGACTAATCAGATCGAGTGTTGGTGAGGATGTGGAGCGACTAAAACTGTCATATATCATGGACGGGAAGGTACAATGGTGCAAACATTTTGGAAAATAATTTGCCAGTTTCTTAAAAAGTTAAACATATGCCTATTTCCAGCCATTTTTCTCCTAGCTATTTCCCCAAAAGAAATGAATGCTTGTGTCCATACAAATACTGGTACCTGAATGTTCAAAGCAGTTTTATTTGCAGTAGCCAAAAACTGGAAAAAAACAAAACATCCATCGATGGGCACATAGATGAACAAAACTGTGGTGTACCCATAATAGCACCCGTAAGCCAGCAATAAAAAGGAACAAACTATTAACACACAACAACATGGATGAATCTTACTATAATTATGCTGTGTGAAAGAAGCCAGGCAAAACATGGGTGTATACTGCATGGCTCCATCTGTATAAAATTCTAGAAATTGCAAATTAATGTATAGTGACAGAGAACAGATCAATGGTTGCCTGAGGAATGAAGGGAGAGGGATAGGTGGGAAGGGAAGGAAAAAGGAGATCACAAAAAGACACAAGAAATCTTGAGCAATGGGTATGTTCATTATCTTGACTGGTAATGGTTGCACAGGTAGTATACATATGTCAAAACTTACCAAACTATACACTTGAAGTATGTGCAGTTTATTTGTATGTCAATTAGATCTCAATAAAGCTGATACATACATACATACATGTATACATACAAAATGTGTATCATATTTGTGCAACTGGGTATCAGGGACTTTTCTTCCCTCTCTCATCTCTACATTCAGTTTCCCATGAACCCCTTGCCCTTCCTGAGTCAATCCATTCCCCTTTTGCCTAAGCTGTTTCAAATTTGGTTTCTGTTGCTTGCAACCAAAAATGTCCCAGCTAGGGGCAGCCAATTAGTTCAGTTGGTTAGAGCGCAGTGCTCTTAACTACAAGGTTGCCAGTTCAATCCTCATATGGGCCACTGTGAGCTGAGCCCTCCACAACTAGATGGAAACAACTACAGGTACTTGACTTGAAGCTGATGGGTCCTGGAAAAACACACTTAAATAAAGTTTAAAAAAAATTTAAAAGTCCCAGCTAGCATGGAGATAATGCCTAGAGTGTTCTCAGAACACGAGAAAAGTACTGTAACCTCATCTTGGGGACTCAGAATTGGGGGGTGGGGGAAGTGAGGGCAGGTCAGGAAAATGATGCCAGAGAAGGTGAGACTTCAGTTGATTTTTCAAGAGATCAGGACCAGGGTAGAAGAGACTGCAAAGGTTTCCAGGCAGAGGGAGCAGTGTGGAAAAAACCATGGAGAGCAGGAACTGTGTGGTATATGCTTGGAGGCAGCTGGGTGTTCCTGGAGTTTGGGATGAGATAGGGACATGTGGGAAATGAGACTGGACAAATCAGCAGGGAGCAGCTCACGCATGCTCTGTTAAGGAGCTCAAACTTAATATGGGGCAATGAGGAGCCACAGAAGAGCTAGGGGCAGGCGTGTCCCATGGACAGATTTTTGTTTTGTGGCCTTGGAGAAGCAGGTGGACCAGGGAGGGTTCATTGCCACAGTCCAGAGTTGACTTTGTGGGGTCTGAAAATAACTAGGGGAGATGACCAGCAGAGTCAGGGCTAGAAGTCTGGTCCTCAGGAGGACCTGGAAACAGAGCCAGGATGGTCCCCATGTCCACGGCCATAGCTTGAGAAGACTAAGAGGTAGAGAGAGCCCCGCCAGAGTCTAAGGACCTCCACCAGCCATTTCAGGGGCTGGCAGAGCCCAGGGCGCCTACAAAAGCAGCAGAGAGAAGGAAATGTCAGGGCCACGTGGCCACGTAAACCGAGCCAAGAGCAGGTTGTCATGGAAACTGAGCTAGTGAAGCGTTTCTGGGAGGGAGGGATCAGCAGGACCAAATGTAGCAGAAAATTCCAAACCAATGAAGGCTAAAATTCTTCTTTTGATTTGGCAATTAGTAGGGCATTGATGAGTTTAACAAGAGCAATTTCAGAGGTTCATGGGCCAGTGAAGGGGTGGAGACAGAGAAAGATTTAGGAGGTAAAATGGACCAGAGCTGGTGAAGGGGAGGAGAAGGATGAGGAGGAGAACGAAGAGGGCAGTGTCCAGCAAGACCCCCGGGTTTCTGGCCATCAGAAGGGATTCGATGGCAGCAGGAAATGCTGCAAGAGGATTGGGTTTGCAAGAGTAAGCTCAGGAGTTCTTTGGGACGTTTTAACCTAACAAACATATTTTGGCTTTGGCACTGTTATAAGAGCTTTACTTATATTAATTCGTTTATACTTACAACTCTGCTTTAAGATAGCTACTGCCTGATTTATCCCCATTTACACGCAAAGAAACAGACACAAAAGAGGTTGATAAACTTGCCCACGGCAAGGAAAGGGCGGGTTGGAATATATACTGCTTGGCTCTATTTGTATAAAATTCTAGGAATTGCAAATTAATGTATAGTGACAGAGAGCAGATTCGTGGTTGCCTAGGGACTGGAGGGAGAGGGATAGGTGGGCAGGGAAGAAAAGAGAGCACAGAAAAGAGGACACATTAGTGTGGGGTCCCCAAGATAAATGAAGGTGTCAAGGAGGTAGGTGGATCTAGGCTCCGGGGTGGAGGTGTTAAGAGCAGTCACCATGGAGGAAAAGGACCCTGACTTGCCTCAAGCCTGTGCTTGAGGGGGTGTACAGTGGGGTCATGGGATCCAGGAGGGAGTCAGAGCTTTAGGGATGGGTGGCATTTCACAAGAGGGTCCAGGTAGAGGCCTGGATCACACCAGCATTTAGAGGGGCGCACCAGGGAGGTAGAAAAGGCAAAACCAGAGATCACATTTGAAGAGAAGCATCACTCCAGAAGGTGGAGTGGCCAACAGTGGACAGTGTCTAAAGAGGTCAGGGGAGGTGACCTGGCCTTGGGGAGGCCTTTGGGGGCCTTTACCAGAGAAGCCTCAGGGGAAAACATAAGAAGCCCGAAAAGGGAGGCAATAAGAGTCTGGCTACAAAGGAAGGCCGGATGAGGTATGCTAGAAAGCAATGCAGAGTCCAAAAAGCCATGCTTCTTTAACAGAAATTTTTTTAATTAAAAATATTTAATTAGAGGGGGAGGCCAGTTAGCTCAGTTGGTTAGAGCACGGTACCCATAACACCAAGGTTGTCGGTTCGATCCCCACATGGGCCACTGTGAGCTTTACCCTCTACAACTAGATTGAAACAATTACTTGACTTGGAGCTGATAGGTCCTGGAAAAACACACTTAAAAAAATTTTTTTTTAATTAGAAACTACATTCACTCAGTTCAAAATTCAAAACCTACGAAAGAATGCCTGGTGAAAATCTCCCTCCCGCCCTTCTCCCCCTGTGCCCCGGGTCCCCTTCCTAAAGGCAACCAGAATATCCTTCCAGAGACAGAAAATACAAATTCACAACATGGGATTCTATAAAAACACAAAAAATAAATTTCAGAATTTTGAAGCTCTTAGGGAAGGATGTCTTGCAGAGTCAGGGAAGGAACAGAGGGACACAAGTGCTGAGGGCATGGGGGTCCCGGGTGGCGATGGGAAATTAGCTTTAGACAGGAACACATGTTTCATTGAGTGGAACAAAATTAAATTGTCCTGCTGCCAAGCCCCTCGCCTCCTGGGCCCTGGATATAGGCAGCTCGAATTCTGGGGGTTGGGGTCCTGCCCCGCAACTGGAAGGATGGTCCTGGCCTTTGAGTCACTCTCGCACCTGGCAACTGCCTTACTCCCGGAAGCTGCTAAAGGAACGCTTTCTGACACAGAATGCAATGTCTGAAATGCAGCTCAATCTTTTTTTCAATTATTGAAATCAATTGGAGTGTCAAAGGGACATGAATGGAACCCTTCTGATGGAGGGAAGGGTAGTAGAGATGGAGGGGGAAGAAAGGTTGGTGGGAAGAGTGGGGAGAGAGCGAAGACCAGGCTGCTGACCTCGAATCAGGAAGTGAAGCTGCACACAGTAGGGGCCCCCTTACCTCAGCAGTCCCCAACTCCACTGAGGCAGTGGCTGGACTGAGAGGAAGCCCAAGGGGTTTGAGACAGGCTTGGCGTAAGGGGTCAGTGTCCCTGCCCTCATTCTGTGACTCCTGACATCTCCTCTGTCTTGCTTGTGCTAAAATGTGGAGGGCATGCTTGATCCCACTCCTCTCACACCTCTGCCAACAATGAGAACCAAATCTGTTCCCCAGCATATATTCTCATCGAATATTAGCTGAATATATCCAAGTGGAGCCCCCATGCCCCAGACATACAAATCAGGGAGAAGATACCAAAAGCCCTTGACAGCATGGAGCTCATAATCTAGTAAAGAAGAAAGACAACGTCTCATCACCCCGATCTCCACGTTCATCTTCACATGGTGTCCTTCCTGGGTATGTGTCTGTGTCCAAATTTATCCTTAGAAGGACACCAGTTATATTGGGTTGGAGGCCCACCCTACTCCAGGATGACCTCATCTTAACTAATTATATCTGCAGTGACTCTATTTCCAAATAAGGCCACTGTCATGCAGGATCTCTGGTCCCACTCCCCACCGCACAAGAATGCAGGGTATGGTGAGGCCAAAAAGGAACAACAACAGAGCCATGGATAGGGGAGTCATACCCCTATATTCTTGATGGCAGCTGGTCGAGACACAAAAGCAAACATCCACCAGTAACCCAACGAGGGGTCTTCCTGCACCCCAGTCTCGCTGGCGGCCGGGTGAGACACAGGAAGTAGGATCAACACAATCTGCAATCCACCGTCTGCTTCTCTGCCAACCAACCAACCCCTTGCTAACTGTAATCTGCGCTTGCTGGCTCAACCACAACAGTTATCCCAGTAGCCCGTGGCTAACCGGTAACACCTGATGGCCAACTAATCACAGCTGATGGCCATCTACTACACAAGCCAGTACTTTTCCACAGGAGCCCAAAAGCCCAGAAACTGCTTTCTGGGATTCTGTCCCCACTCTCCACCCCTACAGGGTCTCACCTCACAATCTACACAAGCATCTTCCGCGAGGGGCACTGTGTCAGGAACCCAACTCACGAGAAAAAGTTTCACTCCAGTTCAAGTAATGTCCCAGTGGGTGTCCCTCGATATCCACCTACTTTCTGGGCATAGCCAGACTTCCTGGGCACAGCCAGTGTTCTCAGGATACCATCTTAGAACAGTAGTGGCTCAGCCAAAGTACTTACGTATTCTCGACGGCGGCCGGTCAAGACACAGGAAGTAAACATCCTCTTTTACACCAATAAGAGGTATTCCTGCATCACAGACTCGCTGGCGGCCAGGCAAGACACAGAAAGCAAACATCCGCCAGTTCCACGACACGGTGGCACATTCCCAAGCAAACAGTCAAGCGGTCCATCAAATCAGGGACGGAGCCCATTCCCCATAGTCCACAGTCATTCGCTAGGGCTGTGCGTTAGCTTCACGATGTTTGCCCCCTCCGCAGGGCGAGGGCTCCAAGTCCTCCCCAACCTGGGGGTGAAGGCCTCAGCAAGCACTTCCCAGCCCACAGGGCCGCAACAACCTTCATTTCTCCGGCCTATGCTGGTTGGGGAACCATCCACGTCTTCCCACCCCTCCATGGGGGTCCAGCTCCTGAGAACAGTGGCCACCGGGCACCACATACTGTGTCGGGGCCATATGTCCTCCTGCCCAGAGTCAGACACCATTCCTACCTGGCTGGAATCCTACTCGCCATGCCAGGTGTCCAAGTGGGTGGTGGCCTCTGTGCAAGATGTCCACAACCCTCGGAGCCTAGAGCAGCAGCAGATTACCAAAAGGAAGGTGACACCTTCTATGGCCAAGAGGGTGGTGTGCCATCTGGAGGCTCGAGTCTCCCAGGCAGACGGCGCCTCTCGTTCCCGGTGCAGCTCCTCACTGGCCTCCAGAAGCTGAGCTTTCACACGTACATACTGCTCCACCATCCTTTGGAGAGTTTTGGCCCGCACCATACCCTGCTTGCTGCACCATGTGTCCTGCAGGGTCTCTGGTCCCGCTCCCCGCACAAGAAAGCAGGATATGGTGAGGCCAAAAGGGAACAACAATGGAGCCATGGATAGAGGAGTGATATTCTCCCTGGTGGCTGGTCAAGACACAAAAGCAGACATCCGCCAGTACCCCAACAAGGGGTCTTCCTGCACCCAGTCTCGCTGGCGGCCGGGCGAGACACAGGAAGTAGGATTAACACGATCTGCAATCCATCGTCCGCTTCTCTGCCGTCAACCAACCCCTTGCTAACTGTAATCTGCGCTTGCTAGCTCAGCCGCGGCAGTTATCTCAGCAGCCAATGGCTAACTGGTTACAACTGATGGCCAACTAGTCACAGCTGATGGCCGTCTACTACACAAGCCAGCACCTTTCCACATGGGGTCAAGAGCCTGGAAACTGCTTTCTGGGACTCTGTCCCCACAGCCACATTTAGACGTATTGAGGGTTAGGACGCCAACATATAAATCTGGGGACACAATTCACCCCATAACAGAGAGCCTATGGAGCAAGCGCCCTGAAGTAGGAGCAAGTATGGTGTGTTCCAGAAACGGCAAAGAGGCCACTGTGGCTGCAAAAGAGCAAGGCATAGAGCACAGGTGTCCAAACTTTTTTCAACGTTTTTCACCAAGGGCCATATGCGGTAAAATACACAAACAGCCGGGCCACTCACTCGAGGTGAAGTACGTATTGCCTCACCTGGTTTATTTAAGTAAACTAAATATATTTTTGGAATTTGCTGAGGGCCAATAAAAAATGGATTGCTGGCCGCAGTTGGCCTGCGGGCCGCAGTTTGGACACCCCTGGCTTAGGAAGTAGTAGGATGGAGGTGGGGCAGGCAGACAACTCACACGGGGCCTTGTTGGAGTTTATTCCAAAAACAGTAGTGAGCATTGTGGGTCTGAGATATGAGGTCAGACAATTAAGTTCGCAAACTCATGCTAGAAAAAGTGCTACATACCTCATTGCTGAATATCACTATGGTCACTTTTGAAGTACTCTTCTTGGGAAGCTATGCACCAACGCCAGTGCCTAGTCTATCCCTCAAAGCAATTTTGGAACTCTTTTTCTGGAATGGCCATCAGAGCTGTCATCATATTACCCTTGATGTCCTGAATGTAATCAAAATGTCTTCCTTTCAATATTTCCTTTATCTTCAGGCAAAGAAAGAAGTCACTGGGGGCCAGATCAGGTGAGTAGGGAGGGTGTTCCAATACAGTGATTTGTTTACTGGCTAAAAACTCCCTCACAGACAGTGCCGTGTGAGCTGGTGCATTATCGTGATGCAAGAGCCATGAATTGTTGGCGAAAAGTTCAGGTCGTCTAACTTTTTCACGTAGCCTTTTCTTTTTACTTCAATTGGGGAACAGTGTGTTTTCCCACGACCCATCAGCTCAAGTCAAGTCGTTGTTTTCAATCTAGTTGTGGAGGGCGCAGCTCACTGGCCCATGTGGGAATCAAACCGACAACCTTGGTGTTATGAGCACTGTGCTCTAACCACTGAGCTAACCTGCCACCCTCATGCGGCCTTTTCAGCACTTCCAAATAGTACACTTGGTTAACTGTTTATCCAGTTGGTACAAATGCGTAATGAATAATCCCTCTGATATACAATAAGATTAGCAACATCATTGCAATAAGTTCACGGTCTTAATTGTCAGACGTTGTATGACTTCCATTTTAAAAGACCCTACTGGCTGCCATGTGGACAGTGACAGGCACAGAGCAAGTCTGGACGTGGGAGTCCTCTGAGCCAGAGAGGGGGTGAGGAGGCCCAGAAAGAGTGGAATAGAAGACAAGACAATGAATGTGACAGAAAGGACAGGCTCGCTGCATGAGCTGGATGAGCCAGAAGCCAGCAAGAAGGAGATGGACAAGAAGGTCTGAGCTATCTGTGTGTACCCACACACAGTGGAGAGGGGACTGAGAAGTGTCCACCATGGTTGATAGCCACGGGACTCGCCAGAATGGAGCACTGGAATCAGGAAAAGAAGCCCTGCAAGGAGCTTGGGGACGGTCCAGATGAGGGTAGTGGGGAACAGAAGAGGATGGTCAGCCAAGCAAGGGAGGAGGGCATTTCCAAAAGGTGGGAGTGGTCACCCTTGGACTGTGAAGATAGAATGGGGGGGTGAAAAAAATAGTGCCCCCTGGGCTTGGCAACTGGGAAGCTCTGGGGGACCTCTGTGAGAGGAGCTGGTCAGGAGAGGGGCCAGGTGAGAAGCGAGGGAAAGCAGAGAGAGGAAGGAGGCAAGGGCCAGTGAGATTGGTTCTCCAGTGTGAGAGTTGAGTCTGTTCGTTTTCTGAGAGGACATAGCAGGACAATGACAAATAAGGATGCAACAACTAGTGACCAGATGGCACCATGGGTATAAACAGAAGGGTTACCATCAGATGTGTATTACACTAAACCGGACCTAATTAAAGTGCCTACCTTTCCTGGGTAACCCGATCTCATCTATGCTCCCTTCCATGGAGACAAGGCCCCACGTAAGCACAGGTTCCATCTTACCTCATGGCTGAGATTGTGTAGTCCTCATCTTCTATCACCACTGGCCACTTGCCATGGTCAGTAAAGCCAATGAGCATGGAGTATATTTTGTTTTGTATTAAAGCCTCGTATACAAACAGTACAGCCCAGAGCTGAAGTGTGCAGCTCAATGATTTTTTTAATCGTGCATACACCCCTGTAACCACCACCCGGATCAAGATACAAAACAATTTCATCCCTGAAGGCTGCCTTGCACTCCTTCTCAGTTAGTACCCACTCTCTAACAATAGTTACCCTCCTGACTCCTATCCCCCAAGTGGTTTTGCTTGAACTTCACACGAACGGAATCGGTGGGATCTCTGTGTCTGGTTTCTCTCACTAAACTCATGTCTATGAGGTTCACCCATGCCTCTGTGTGGAGATGGAGTGTTCCTCCCTATGAGTGTACCATCAGTGGGTCTATTTATCCATTCTCCTGCTGACGGACATCTGGGTTGCTTTCGGTTAATCGTGGTGATAGAGAAAGCTACTGTTAACGTTCTCTGCACAGTTTTAGGTGAATCTAAGCACTCATTTCCATTGAGAGTATTCCTAGGAGTGGAATTGCTGGGTCAGAGGGTAAGCATGGATTTCACGATCATAGAGATTGCCAAACAGTTTTCCAAAGTGATTGTTCCAATTTATACTCTACAGGGTAGGTTGTTTTTGTGTTTTTTTTAAGTCCAGTTTATTAAGGTATGATTTACATATAGGGACATTCACTCATTTTGGTCTACAGTTTTGGCAAATGCAATAACCCCCACCATAATTTAGATATAAAGCATTTCTATCACCCCAAAAATTTCCTACCTGCACCACCAATCCCCTAATCACCACGGAAATGTTCTCTGTCCCTATACTTTCCCCTTTTCCAGCATGTCGTATAAATGGAATCAGAGGGAAGGTAGCCTTTTGAGTCTGGCTTCTTTCATTTCTCATAATGCATTTGAGATTCATCCATATTGTTGTGTGTTTCGGTACTTGTTGCTTTTTTGTGCTGAGCACTCTTCCATTGTATGGATGTGCCACAATTTTTTGTTGGTCTTTTGGTTAATTTTTCATCTCTACCAGTTAAAGGATATTTCTGTTGTTTCCAGTTTGGGGCAATTGTGGATAAAATTGCTATAAACATCTATGTAGAGGTGTTTATGTGGACGAGTTCTCATTTCTCTAGAGTAAATGCCCAAGAGGGAACTGCTGTGTTATATGATAAAGTATATGTTTAACTTTATAAGAAACTGTTGAACAGTTTTTAAAGGCTGCACCATTTTGAATTCCCACCGTAATGTATGAATGGTCCAGTTCCTCCTTATCCCTGACAGCATTTCATATTGTTGGGTTTTGTTTCATTTTGCTTTGTGTTCCTTTTAACCATTCCAGTAGGTATGTAGTTGTTCGAGTCTTTTGCCCATGTTTTTGTCAGGTCAATTGGTATGGTTTTGAGTAGAAAAAGGGCATGATCAGACAGATGGTTGAGCACTGGCTAGAGGGCATCAGAGTGGATAAGCCTGTACCCTGGGATCTGGAAAGAGCTTGGTGAGTTGTCTGGATGCCAGGGCCACACTGGGGGGCAGCCCCAAGGATGTAAGGAGTAATGGGGTCCCAAGGGTGTTTGGGAGTAGCTCGTAATCCTTGGCTGTTGTGTTCACAACTGGCTCAGGTCAGAGTCCCAGAAGCAGACCATGAGACAAGACTTTAGGTGCAAGTGGTTTATTAAGGAAATGATCCCAAGACAAACTGGTAAGGGAATGGGGAAGTAGGACAGGAAAGAGGGAGGAGGCAGACAAGGTCCCACAAAGGATAGCCCCAACCTGCTCCCATGGGGAGCTCTGGAGGGGCAGGTACACCTTTGAGTTGCCCCTGCTGGAAGCAAGGAAGCTGGGCTGCATACTCTTATACCAGTCGGGCATCAGCTAAGGGATTTGGAGGCACATAGTGGGGTTGAAGGAGGAAGACATGCACTTCTGGCTCTTGGTACCTGTGGGGAAGCGTCTGGAACCTAAGAATAGTCCTTCAGAAAACAACTGCCAGGACTGGTTGTGAGAAACTAAACATACCAAAGATGGGGGGTTGGGTGCAAAAAACTAGCTAAAAGAGATCTGAAAAGATCTAAATAGAGCATCTGCATTATCCAATACAAATGTATCTCAGCATCTAGCACAGTGCCTGGCACAAAGTAGATGCTCAGTGAACCCTTGTTGACTGAGCAACAGCAGCCACTTAGATGGGTCATTCAGGAAGAGCTGGTTGGGGAAGAAAGACAGAGTGTGGTTTGAGGCCTGCTGACTCTGAGGTGACAATGGGTGATGGCAGTTGTAACTGAGGTTCTGGAGCTTGGGGACCTGGGAGTGGAGAGAGGACAGAGGAGCGGGCTTGAGGAAGCCTTAGAGGCTTAGAGTGCAGGGCAGAGGGACCACAAAGGGTGAGGAGAAAGTGGCCAGAGAGTGGGAGAGGGAAACCAGGAGAAACTTTGGTGCTGGAGAAACCCAGGGGCCACATGTTTGAGGAAGAAGGTGGTCAGCACTCTCAGATGCGGCAAAGCTAAAGCCACTGGCTGTGACCCCATGGAACACCCGGATGACGTTGGCCAGGGAGTTTTCCATTGCCCAGAGGGCCTGAAGCAAGACCAGAAATGGTAGCCAGAGACAGGCCTGAGGCAGGGGGACCATGGGCAGAAGGGGATGAAGGTGAAAGGGAGGGTGTTTTCAGAAGGAAGAAACAGGCAGTGGGGCCGCATGTTGACAGGATCCAGGCCAGGTGGAAGGATTAGATTTAAATAATACCTCAGTGTTGGACTAAGCTGCCATTAATTAAGTGTTGAATTAATTAAGTCCTCAGTGGGTAACTTTATCCCTATGTCCTGGGTGAACCATATGAGCTTCCGAATGCTCCTGGCAAGGGCAGTTTACATCCTGCCTGGGGCCCCCAGCTGTTGTTCCACTTAACTGTGGTCCGTGTTGAAAGCCCCCAAGAGAGCAAGTGGGCAGGCGAGCCCCTGGAAGTCCTTTGAAAGACCACCTTGGGGGGGTAGGCGGTGAGGATGGGGGCCAGGGATGGAGAAGTTTGCCCAGGAAGGAGAGGAGAGGAATCTGATAGAGGTAGAGGCCGTGAAATAGGAACAGTTGAGAATTTTTATAAGTGGGGAGGAAAGAGCTGCAGAAAGAAAGAAAGAAATTGGAGGAAGGAAAAGAAAGAGGGTGTGAGGCCCAGGAGGAGATGGGCAAGAGACAGCTGGCCTCAGACGTAAGAAGGTGCTGGCAGATCTATCCAGAGCCATGAGGGAGGGGGGTGGTGGGAGCTGGTGCCCCCACAACGGCCTGTTTTCTCCACTGAGCAAGAGCCCAGGTTGTCTGCTGGAACAGGGGCGTGAGGGGCCGGGGGGTGGTTCAGGCAGAACAGCTGCTGAGGAAAAGGAAAGGGAAAGAGTTTGGGGACCACTTGAGAAGTTGCTGAGCTGCATTTAAGACCCAGCTGAATCTAAAGAAAAATAATCTGTGTTGGCGCTAATCAGCGTGGTGATGTGATTTTCACCGGCCACACTTGGCAGCCCAGAGGCGGAATGGAGAAAACAGATGGTTTTCTTAGCTCCTCCTCATCCACCTTCTTGTATAATCTGCCCAGCAACCCTGGCCACCACTGACTTACAGATGAGGAAACTGAGGTCCAGGAATAAGAGACCACATGCCCAGAGTATTGCAACAAGTAAGTGAGGTAGAGCCCAGCCTAGGGACCTGGACCCTGACTGGAGATAGCCCTGTGGCCCTGCAATCTTTTGCTGGCATGCACTGTGAAAAGTATTATGGCAGCCCCCTGCGCCCCAACCCAAATAGTCATCAAGCCCACTTTCTTGTGTGCCCAGAATGGCTGCGCTCAGCTTTGACATGCTCAGTGAAACCTCTCAGTGAAACCAGGAGGAAACAGAGGTTCACAGCTGGCACATGACTGATCCAGGGTCAGAGAGCCTGTGTATCACCATTGCTAAGGTATCAATTCACCCCGAACTGGTGTATAGAATCAACACCACTAATTAAAATCCTGGTAGCCTTTTTGTAGAACTTGACAAACTGATTCTTAAATGGATATAGAAAGGCAAAGAACCTAGAATAGTCTAAACAATTTTGAGAAAGAAGAACAAAGTAGGAAGACTTGCATTATCTAATTTCAAGACTTACATATAACCTACAGTAATCAAGACGATGTGATATTGGCCTGTGGATAAGTGGAATATAATGTGGAGTCTAGAAATAGAACCACACATATGTAGTCAATTGATTTTTTATAAGGATGCCAAGGCAATTCAATGCGGAAAGGATGATTTTCCTCAAATGGTGCTGGAACGATTGGAAACCCATATGAAAAAAATAAGTGAACGTCAACTCTTACCCAACACCATATCCAGAATACATAAATAACCTTTACAATTCAATAATAGTAAGATACTCAAACTGACTTTTTTTAAAATTGGCAAAGATTTGAACAGATACTTCACCAAAGAAGATATATGAATGGCAGATAAGCACTTGAAAAGATGCTTGATGTCATTAGTCATTTAAAAGATGTAAATTAAAATCACAATAAGGTACAACAACACACTGACTGGCAGGGCTAAATTAAAAAGAATGACAATATCAAGTGTTGGCAAGAATTTGGAGCAACTGGAACGCTCATACATTGCTAGTGGGAGCATATAATGATACAATCACTTTGGAAAAACATTTTGGCAGTTTCTTATAAAGTTAAACATGCACTAACCATGCAACCCAGAAATTCTACTCCTAGATACTTATATTCACCCAAGAGAACTGAAACCATATGTCCACACAAAGACCAGCTCCCAACCACCATAGCAGCTTTTTTCATAATAGCCTAAAACTGGAGGGGGAAAAAACAAATGTTCATCAACATGCAAAAAGGAAAATAAGTTTTTATATATTTACACAATGGAATACTGCTCAACAATAAAAAAGAACAAACTATTGACCCATGCAACAACATGGATGAAATTTCAGGAACATTATGCTGAGCAAAATGAGCCAGAGGCAAAATAGTACATACTACATTATTCCATTTATATGAAACTCAGGAAAATGCAAATCTCATCTATAATGATGGAAAAAGAATATTAATTACTTGAGGCAGAGAATGGTGGGAGATTGACTGTAAAGGGACGTTGAAGGAAATTTCTGGGGAAATAGAAATTTCTATATCTTGATTGTACTGATGGTTACATTGCTGTATGAGTTTGTCAAAACTCATCAAAATGTACACTGAAAATGGGTGCATTTCATTGTATGCAAATTACACCTCAAAATTTAAAAAAATTATTAAGATTGTCATTATGAGAAAAAGTAGAACTTTGTGGACCTCCTTTATATTTATTTTGTGGTTTAGTAATTGTTTTTATTTGTTGTTGGGGTGAAAGAGCCATAATCTTGGAGCTTCTGGTAACCCTAATTCAGCCTTGGAAAGCTAGTCAGGGCCAGGTACCAGAGGGTCTTGAATGCCAACTATAGTGATTTTAAGATATATCTACAAATGTTTTGCAGTCCTCCCTTTAAGAGGTGGAGCCTAATTCCCCTCTCCCGAATGTGGACTGAACTTAATGAACTTGCTTCTAACAATAGAATAAAGCAAAAGTGAAGGTGTAGGGTTTCAAAGACTAGACCTTAAAAGGCACTGAAGCTCTTCTATCTGTCTGTCTGTCTGTCTGTCTGTCTATCGATCTGTCTATCTCTAGCTATCTCTCTCTCTATCTCTATCTCTGTCTCTGTCCCTATCTATCTCTATCTCTCCTTCTGTCTCATCATTTCCTCTGGGGAAGCCAGCTCCTCCAGTGTCCTGAGACCCTTTGGGAGTCCCGTGGAGAGCCCACATGGGGAGGTACTGAGGCCTCCAGCCAACAGCTATGTCAGTGAGCCATCTTGAAAGCAGATCCTCCAGCCCCAGTCAAGCCTTCATATGACCGACTGCAGCTCCAAAGATCAGCTTGAAAACACCTCTTGAGAGAACCTGAGCCAGAACCACTCAACCAGACTACTCCTGGATTTCTGACCCTCAGAAACTATGTGAGAGAATACATGTTTGTTGTTTTAAACTGCTTAGTTTGGAGGTAATTTGTTATATAGTAAAAGATAATACACCAAGTTAAGGAGTTTGGAATTTCTTCTAAGGGCATTGGAGAGTCCTGGCAAGTGTTAAAGAAAGAGAGTGACATAAAAAGGGCTGAGCTTAGGAAGGCATCTTTTGGTCCCAGAGTGGAGACGGGATTGGAAGCCATGGGGTCCAGAGAACACTGAATAGAAGCAGAGACTCTGGAGCTAGGTCTCTGTGTCAGGGGGCTAAGTTAGGAAATTGTACCCTGAGCAGAGAAAACAGCATGTGCTAAGGCAAGGAGGCCATATGTTGCCTAGGGTTGGGGTAATGGATACAGATGGAAAAGGAGATTGTCAGCACAAGTGTGATGGACAGTGAGATATGTAGGGCCTGGCCAGGCCTTCCCACCACCAATTTACCACCTTACCTTTGACCAGCACCAGCAGTTGCTCCAAGATGTGTTGGAGACCTACAGAATCCCAACTCAACTTAACACCCCTATGAGCCTCACTGTGCTGGCCCATTCTCACTGGGGGTGTAACAGTGAACAAGCAGACAAAATTTCCTGCCCTCTGCAAGCTTTAATGTTAATGGAAAGGGGCAGTTGATGAGCAAAATAAAAAAGTAAATATATCATGGAGAGAAATACACAGGGTAATGAGGATTACAAGTTGTACTTCTAAGTAGGGGGCCACCTACTTAGAGTTTGCCAAGAAGATAACCTTTGAGCAGATACTTGTGAAGTTGAGCCAGTTAGCCACATGAATATCAGGGGGAACAGTGTTCCAGGCAGATGCAATAGCTGGTGCAAAGGCCCTGAGGTGCGATCAGGACTATTAGTGACTCACTAACCAATAAAGAGCTTCTCTGTAAATTAGAAAAAGGCAACTGGACTTCCACTTCCAGCCATGAGTAATAAGGATTGGATTCATTCTTCTGCCATAATCTAGACAAAATTTTAGAAACAACTATTTTCAGACAGTGACTAAGAGGCAGCATAAGACAGTGATCCCTGAGGGGAAAGATAAGCCAATAAGGTGAGCTCTACCATTGACCTGGCTTTCTGCCTGGAGGCATCTTAGGTGCAGGAAGAAGAAACCCAAATAGAGCCCCATGGTATTACTGACTTAATTTTTGAGGACAAAGGTCAAAGTTCAGATAGGCTGAAGGGGCTGTGAGATGAGGGGCAGAGTACCTGACTGCAAGACGCTATGCCGAAAAATAGGTCCCAAATGACCGTTGATTCTTTACGAAATATAAGGTTGCACATGTGTAAGGTGAAACTCCATGAGGCCAGGCAAAGAATGATTGGGACGTTTTAAGCGGAAAAACTTCCAGAGCTCACACAGGATGGGGAAATCTTCAAGATGTGACTAGCCAGAGCTTGAGCCCTTGATGACCAGATAGGGCATTCAGTCATGCCTCAGTGAAAGGGATAGCCTATCCATGAGTGAAGCCTACTGTGAACCCACCCTTAGAAAGCTGAAAAATGAGCCTGAAAATGATCAAAGTAATTAGCAACTAATTTAACTGCATGCCATTTCCTACAGGAAGACCACAAAAATCCAGGCCAGCAACAGTAAAACAATCATAATATCCAGCATCCAATCAAATATTCCTAGACAGGTCAACAAACAGAAAACTGTTACAGAAAAATGTCACTTGGAGAAAAGTCTGTAAATAGATATAAAAATAACAACCAGCAGGCCAAAATGTTAAAGGGCTTTTATATCTATGTATTAAAAAAAAAAAAAAAAAAGGCAATTTGTCTTCTGAGCAGAGGCAACCCCAAACCAGGGCTTGTGGCTTGGAGAACAAAATAAGGGCTGGATTTTGGCCTCCACTCAAACCTTCAGCCCGGTGTTCTCATGCAGGACGCATCCTGAACAATCATGGGTGACAGCACTGGTGTTGGTCTGCTCAAGGAGAACCAAGGATGCCATTGTGGCAGGAGCAGCATGAACAAGGGGGAAAGGAGTGGGAGATGAAGGCCAAGAGGTAACAGGGAGATGGACTATGTAAGGCCTGGGGCCATGTGAGGATGTTAGCTTTTGCTCTGAGTGACACGGGAACCATGGGAGGGTTTCAGGAAAGAAGTTTCGTGATTCCTCTAGAAGTTAATGAAGGATGACGATGAGGAGGTGAAATTGGAGCTGAAGGAGCAGGGAGCAGGCCTCTTCAGTGACCCAGACACAAGATACTGGGGCCTGGGCAGAGGCTGAAGGGGTTGAGATTAGAGGGGTCCCAGAGCAGCTCCTAGGAGGGAGACTCGGCAGAAAGTGGGGACAGATGGCCATGGATGACAGGAGCGGGAGGAGTCAGAGATGACTTGGGCTCCTCCTGGCTACAGCCTCAGGCCTGCAGTGGCACTCAGTGCTAGTGAGAATGGGGGGGAAGCACATTTCCAGGCGTGAAGACGATGCAGTGGGTTTGAGGCACCTGTGGAAAGATCCAGCCAACATTGGCTCAAAGTCTATGGCTTGAGAGAAAGGACACAAAGGAGAGGGTCTTGGCTGCGAGAGCAGCTGGGGGGTGCCAGCACGGAGGGCAGGGATTGAGCTTGGCTGAGGAGTGTGTGGGGAGTAGGAGAAGGAGAAGGAAGGAGAGAAGGACAGACAGACTGACTGGTGACTGACCAGCCCAGAGCTCACTCAGCATCCTGTGGACTGATGGACGGATGCAGATAGATGAAGAGTCCCGGAGAGTGATAGAGGGTGGAGCCAACCCCGAGCATGCCTCAGAGAGATGTGACCCACGTGCGTGGACACACACGTACACACACACACACACACGCATGCACACAGTGATGCTGAGAGTGACTTTGAGACTTCGGAAGTCCCTGTCACCCTGTCTTCAAATGGGTGAGAGATAACCGGTTTGTCTTCTCCCTGAACTCCTTAGAACTCAGGGCATCTGAGCTCGTGTCCTCAGCACAGCACCCAGGTGTCTGTTGGTGAAGGGAGGGATGGAGGGTGCAGTCATTCTCTCACCCATCCACATGATGCTACAGCAGGGGCAGACGGGATGGGGGGGCTCTAGTAGCCCCTTGGAGGGAGAGTTGGTGAGGAGGAGAAACAGAGGGGCCATGGGTGGCTAAATAGGAGCCGTCAGGGACAACTCAGGGCTCCTGGCTGTGGGACGACCCCGGAGAAGGCAGTGGCATTCTGCACTCATGAGAACAGGAAAGGGGCTGGTGGAGGATATGGAGACGATAAGACGAGTTTGAGGCACCTATGGAGCCCGGTCAAAACTGACTGGCTCCAATCTGTGGCTCAAGAGAGAGAATGGGGTGGAGTGGTTCTAGGGTTCAGGAAGAAATGGGGGTGTCCTCACAGAGGGCAATAGGTAAGTGTGGCAGGCAGCAGGTGCAGTGTGACGTCAGGGAAGGAAAGGAGGAGAGACAGGACAGACAGACAGACCCTGGTCCAGAGCGCACCAGGCATTCTGTGGACAGATGAATGTATGAACCAATGGATGAACAGTCCATGAGAGTGATGGGGAGCCTGGGAACCAGCCCTGACTGTGCCCCAGAGAGACATGACCCACACACAAGTGCACTCGCGCGCACACACACATGTGCACACACACACACACACACACACACACAGAAAGTAAAACTCCACAAGCTCCAGAAAGAGAGGGAGGGAGCTGGAGGGGAAAGTGGCAGACACACATGCGCACACTCACACACACACACACAGCAGGAATGACGCATACACCTGAAGCAAAATTCAATAAGGCCCCTCCAGAGAGCGGAGCGAGCATGGCAAAGTGAGATGAAGACAGGAGCGGGGGTGGGAGGGTTACATCAATAATAGAGTTAAAAAATGAAATGAAGAGGGGGAGGTGGACCCTCAGGGAGACAGAGAGGCAGGCAGAGGCAGAGGCGCATGTGTATGCACAGACACACACGGCAGATGAGTGACGAGGGGGGGGGGGACACCTGATAAAAAGCCTGTGGAGAGAGGGGCACATGTGGCTCACGTGTCCACACAGAAGCAAACACCAATTGTGACCCTTGGGCAAAGGGCAAATCTGGAGAGGAGGAGAAATGAGGGAGAAGATGAGGCAGAACGAAGGAGGGGAAGAGAGAGGCAGACTGACAGAGCTCTGGAAAGACAGTGTGAATGCTCGGACAGACGGATAGAAAAGAACCCACATACTGCAAACAAATTCCGGGGAGCTGTCCTGACACAGGGTGGTGCTCCCAGGGGGAGGTCGGCAAAGAGTGCTTTAAGGAGGATGTGGGGTTCCTGGAGAGTGCCTGTGACCCCGCTGTACGCAGGAGAGGGAGGGGTGCTGGGCCTGGTTAGCATGGCACCTGTGACCCAGGCACTGGAGGGAGACCACCCAGCGTAACATCAGAACCGCAGGGAGAGAGAGCACAGGCACGGGGGGATGAGGGAAGCAGAGGAACAATGGCCCAAGAGATGGGAGTCAAAGAAGTAAAGAGGGTCCAAACACCAGGATAGACCCCCAGCATAAGAGGCCCCAGACGGGTGAGGAAGGTGAGGGGCAAATGGGCTGTAGGGTCTGGAAGCCTTATCTAGCCACCCGGGTGGGCACAGAGCAGCTGCCTTGGGAAGTTGCAGAGAGCAATGGGTTGGGGAAGTAGTGGGTAGACACAGCCAGAGCTGAGAGTCACTTCCCAACTGTTCCGTGGATGGAAAGAGAGAGGACAAGAGGGAGAAGGAACAAAAGTTCAAGGGACTCTTCCGGTGGGAGGAAGGTGAGCACGTCCAACTGCTGAGAGAGCCTGGAGGAGGAAGAGGGAAGGGGACAGCTGTTGCCAGGGCAACCACATTGATGGGGAGGATGGAGAAGATGGGACTTCAGAGGAAGAATCAGTCATAGGTTGGAAGTGGGAGGCAGGTAGAGGGAAAGGGGCTAATCCGTTTTCAGTCCTGGATTTGGGAAATGGGGGGAACACAGAGCTGGTGGTGGACTTGGTAAGTCTGTGATGCGGATGGGGTCCTCAGTGGGGTGTATAGTTAGAAGCATGGGGCTTCAGCAGAGGGGCCTAGAGTGGACCCAGAGAGGTGAGGGCATCTTTGTTTTTCACATACACAACCACACACACTGTGAGGCTCAGAGTGACATAAAAACATGGGATGCAGTTACTTTACCCTCAAAGTCTCATACAGATGGTGGCTTCCCCACGGACTCAGCTCCACCAGGAAGGCCCCGGGCTGTGGGGACTGTGTCCTTAGCAGAGTATCCAGTGGGTGTTCAGTACATGCTGTTGGATGGATGGATGGATGGATGGATGGATGGATGGATGGATGGATGGAAGGATGGAAGGATGGACAAACGGAAGGAAGGAAGGATGGATGGATGGATGGATGGATGGATGGATGGATGGATGGATGGATGGACGGAAGGAACCAGATGGATAGGTGGGTGGAAGAATGAATGCAGGGGTTGGGCCAGGCCTATGCAGGGGTTGGGCCAGGCCTATGCTTCAGGCATGAGATGCCAGGGCCTGGACCATGAAAGCTGAGGAGTTGGGCTGGGGCCTTGACAATTCACTTGGAGAGAGATTCAGCAGGAAGGGGAGATGGATGGGCATGGGTGGCAGGAGAGGGAGGGGTCACAGATGACTGCTGGCTGCTGAGCCTCCGGGAGGTGGTGATTCAGTGCCAGTGAGACCAGGAAGTATTTGGTGACCTTGGGAGGTGATCACTCCGTGGGGGGGGGGGGGGTGACTTGAGACACTCTAGGTCTGTATGTCTCACATTGGAGGCCAAGGTTGGGGTGCCAAGCAGAGGAGCGGGGCCAGGACAGGGAACGGGGCTTGACCTGAGGGCAGGGGAAGGAGGTGGTGAAGAAGAGATAAAAGGACACTTGGAATTCTGCGAGCACAGTGTGTGCAGATGGGAAGACAACTAGACAGAAGAAGAGTTTACATGGGTGACCCTGCCCCTGCCCTGGAGAGAGAAATATGTTTCAGACACGTGTGTACACTGACACATACACACCAGTACACACAGTGCGACTGACATAAAGTTATAGAAAATGCCACAGACCCAGAAAGAGAGGACTGAGGAGATGAATGGCAGGGACCCCCAGTGTACACACGTGGACCCATATGTCATGGGATCCAGAAAACAGGTCAGTGAGGCCTCCTCCAAAACCATTCTGGGCTCCAGACTGACCAGGGGACAGGGGAAAGGCTGGGAGAGGTGCCCTTCCCTCCACAGCTCCTCTGGGATGGGGGAGAAGGACAGGAGCTAGGTGGGAGCAGAGGGTCTAGGCAGAAAAGTCTGTTTCTTTGGGAGAAAGGTGAATGTTCGTCTAGATGCTGAATGTTGCCCTGGGGAAGGAGAGGTGAAAACCAACTGTGAGAGAGGTAGTTGAGGGGGAAACCAGTACAACTGGCAGGAAGATTGGAGGTGGGAGGCCAAGACATAGACAGGAGGGCTCTAGATTCCTTACCCCAGAGATAAGGTAATGGGGAGCACAAGTGAAGGCTGGGAAGATGAGGACGCTGGTCCTGCCCTGTTTGCACTGCTAAGCTGAAGAAGGCACCGTTGATGTGTGAGTCTGGTGCTTCCCCAGTGGGGCCTGGAGTGGACACAGAAATGAGGCTGCCATCTATATTAAGAGGGTCTCTGAAGCCCTGGGCCTGGATGGCGTGGCCCCAGCAAGAGAAGAGCGAGGAGGACACTGCCTTGGGGAGCATGGAGGGCAATGTAAGGGGAGGATGAGGAGAGGTCCAGAGGAAAACAAGACCAAGATGAGAAATAGGCAGAGCCCCACCCATAATCATCCTCTTTCTCTTTCTTTTCTCTCTCCCTTTCTCCTATGTACACACACGCATGCACGCGCGCGCGTACACACACACACGCACAGAGAATAATGCTCAGAGGGACAAAAAGATGTGGGACTCTTCTGTTGTGGTATCGCTGTCTTCTCATGGTGTGTTAACTTACCTGTCCTTCCTGGACTCTGAGGTTCTGTAGGACCACCGTGGGCTCTGAAGTACCGTATGGGTCTTTAGCAGAGAGCCCAATAGAAGCCCAGTTAGGTTAGGATGGAATGGCGGATGGACGGATATGATCCAGGCATAAGATTCTTGTATCTGAACAGAGGTGGGAGCTGAGGGGTTGGAGAAGGAGTCTAGACCTACACCTTGGAGGGAGACTTGGTAGGAAGCGGGGGTAGAAGGGGGCAAATGGGCCATGGAGGAGGAATAAGAACAATGACAGATGACTTGGGGCTCCTGGCCCTGGACAGTGGGGATGCCCAACGCTAATGACAGTGGAAACAGAAACCCATCTGGTGGAGGGGTCACAGTGTAAGGGCTTCCTCAAGCTCCAGTCTGGGGCTGGAGGGGAAAAAAAGGGATCTGGGCTGCAGGTGGCTTGAGGGACACAGGTGGGTGGGGAATCAGCACAGAAGACAATGGACAAGCATATCCAGGGAATGTGTGTGGAGACAGCAGAGAACCTGGGACAGGGCTTTGGGGGCCCAAAGTGTGAGAACAGAAGAAGGAGTTGGGAAAAGAGAGAAGGATAAACACATTGGATTAATTAAGCCATTTGTGGGTATATAGAAGAGCAGGCAGATAAACAGGCAAGAAGAGTGACAGAGAGGGTAGGAGTCACTCTAGTCATGCCTCAGAAGAAAAGACATGACTTACGTGTGTTCACACATGGTGAGATGGAGCAGAGAAAGGACCTGAGACCTGGCACCCAGTAGCTGGTGAGTGTTTGTGGATGATGGGTGGGTGGATGGATGGAGTAACTTATGGAGTACAAATAAAATCGAGTAACGGACCTAGAGAAAGAGAAACTCATGTATGAGACCCCTTTGCCAGTCACCTTCCCAATAATATTAATAGCTTTCCTGTGGGGAAAGGGGTAGGAACCAAGGTCAGGGGAATCAAAGAGAATTTCAGGGCTTTACAGCCAAACTCCACAAGCCCCCAGAAAGGAGAGAGCTGCAGGGGAAAGGCAGCCAGCCCAAGCACACGCACGCACATACACACACACACACACACACACACACACACACACTCATATACACAGCAGGAATGACGCACAGCCTCAGAGCAAAATTCAATAATTCTCCTCTGGAGAGAGGGGAAGAGCAGAGATGAGCAAGACGCAGTCAGATACAGAAAAAGAAGAGGGATTATATGTCAATAAGAAAGTTGGAAAGAAGCGGGGGAGGCAGGACATGCAGACAGACAGAGGGGGGCAGGCAGAGACCTGGGCATAGGCTCACGTGTGCACACGTGCCCAACACAACAGGTGCCTCATCCCACACAGGGCACCTGAGACGAGCTCTGTGAGGTTTGCTGGATGGATGGATGGATGTGTGGAGGAGGGCAGGTGGGTGGATGGATGGATGGATGGATGGACAGGTAGATGAAGTAACCCAGAGACTGGAAATAAAACCTGATAAAGGGTCCGGACAGAGAAAGTTCTAGATATTTTCTGCTTGCTCTTGCGATTCCCCTCTCCACGCTTCTCCTCTGCTCCAGGAGGCTGACTGCACTGACTAACCTCAATGTGCTTCCTGCCCTTTGGCTTCCAGTTGGGTTTGGCCAATGGGATGTCCTGGCAGGAGGCAGGTAGGAAAGGAGAGAGGTATCCCCCGCGTCACCTCAGACTGGGTGGTCACAGCTCCTCTGGAGGCAATCTTTCTGTGCAACTATTTGCTTCCAGGCTCTGGTAATTACTGCCACCTCTCATCCCCTAAGTACTGGGGGTGGTCACAACCTCACCACAATTAGCCCCAGATTTCTGCAAAATTCCTCAGGCTTTTCTACTCGCACACCTTGCCATATCATGCCTTTGTATTACTACATCAGTTCTCCTCAAATATTCCTCAATCTGAATGTTCCATCTCTTTCCTGTTGGGACCCTGACTAACACAAATCCACATGAGAAGAACAGACAATGCACATGAGAATGCACACACACGCACACACATTGGGACACAGAGAGTGAAAATGGGCCACATTTAGAAAAAATAGAGAGAGATGAGAAGCTGAGAGGGGAGGAGGAAAGGAAGGACAGACAGAGTGACTCAGAGACCCGAGAGGCAGAAGGGAGAAGGCACAGACAAAGCGAAAGGGGAAGCAGGGACACAGATGTCCATAGCAACCGTGTTTTAATGGCAAAAAGAAAGTAGAAATCATCTAAATGTCCATTATCAGAAGAAAGGCTAAATAAACCATGATGTTCCCGCCCTCTGGAATACCACGCAGCTGGTGAAAAGACTGATGTTCGTCTTTGTGTACTGAGATGGAAAGAGATTTTTAAAAATGTGTTTAATCAAAAATCCCACTGAGCAATGTACGAAGCTCAATGTAATTTCTATGGGTGTGAAAAAACACCCTAAGCCAAAACCTATCAAACACACTTTATATTATATACATGCATATATTTTATTTTACATATGTACTCGTATATATTATGAATGTATATGTAGGTATCTGGTAGGAATGCTTCCTGCTAAAGTATTAACGATGGTTTTCCCCAAAGGCAGTGGACGGAAAAGAGTATGAGAGGAATGTCACGGGAAACCCTTGCATTTTATGTGATATTTTGCTTTTTATGCAAAAATGATGTGTTCCTGTGTCACTTGCGTAATTAAATAGTAATTTTAAAAGGAGAGGAAACAGCAAGGGAGAAAGAGAACAGGAGAGTTGAAGGAAGAGAAGAGATACTCTAGACAGACACAATTTCCATCCATCTATCTGTCCATGGTCTCCTCCAGACACAGCTGTTAGTCAGCCCCTCTATGGCTGTCCCTCTGTGGGCTGCGACTCAGACACGCAGACCTGTCTCAAGAAGCTCAAAGAAAGACATCCAACCCCACACATGCCTGGGTGCTCCTGACACCCTAGGGATTCTTCCCTCAGGGAAGAGTAAGCACGTGTTTCTGTGAAGAGGACACAGGCCTTCTTCTGAATAGACAATGAGAGAGGAGCAAGGAGGCCCATGGTGGCCACACCAAGGGGAGCCACCCCCTCGGGCCAATGGATGTGGGGGTCCCGGCTCAATAGGAAGAGGAGGGGCCCTCGACACAATCAGATGTGGCAAAGATATGAATGGTACCCAGGCCCTGTGAGCTATGGAATTGGCCATCTGAGGCAGGTAGAGCAAGAGGAGGAAGTCAGGGAATGGCCCTGGTGAGCCCTTATGTGCTGGAGATCATGGAGCAAAGAGAACCCTCCAAGGGAAACAGGAGAAATGGCCCAAGAGCTGGAAGGAAACCCAGGACCCTCATTGTCCCTGGAGCTAAGGGAGGAGCAGGAGTCCAGATGGCAGGACCAGCCCCCAGAGTCAGGGACCCCTATGGATAAGGGGAGAAGAGGAGAGAAAAGACCTAATTCCATTTGGCAAACAGGAGGTTGGACAGTGGAGGGCTCCCTGGTGAGCTCAATGGCAGCTGCAGGTGGTCGAAGAGCAGAAAGTCAGAGCCTAATGCTCTTTCCCAAGCTCTTCTGCAGACTGAAGGAGAGAGCAGACAGGAGGGAGATGGGATCAAAATGTCAATGGAGTGAGGTGAATGTGTTTGTCTCTGAAAAACCCAGGAGAGGGGAACATGCTGTTGCCAAGGCAACCACACTGACCAGGGGTGATGGAGAGAAGTGAGGGGGAAGATGAGGGTGGGATAAGCATCAGAGTTTGGAGGGAAAATCAGCAAAACTTAAAGGTGGGAAGGAGGAGAGGAGACAGAGACCTGGATCTGTGTTCCCTGAGGTGGGGAAAGGGGAGCATGGAATAAGGTATGGAACTCAAGGATTTCCTCCCAGACTTAGTGAGATTGCAAGGCTGGTGGGCCATCCAAGTGGACAGGAAATACATTTAGATATGTGGGCCTGTGGTGTACATAGGAGGGCCTGGGTGGACACAGGCACGAGAGAAGGGGGTCACAGAAGCCCCCGATGTGAGTAGCATGGCCTCGGGGGAATTTGTGCGTAGGAGGAGCAGAAAGAGGAGAACCCTGCCTGGGGCATTGATACTGGAGGGATGAGGAGGGAGAAAGTCTGGAGAAGTAGGCGACAAGGAAATATCACACACACACACACACACACACACACACGCACACACACATACACACACACACAGAGCAAGAATGACGCACAAACAAAATTCAATAAGGCTCCTCTGAAGAACAGGAAAAAGCGTGACTGAAGGAGATGAAGACAGAGGCAGTGAGAGAGTGGGGTGGTAGGTCAAAGAAAAGTTTTAAAAGTCCAAGAAGAGGAGTAGGACCCTCAGGGAGGCAGGGAAGCGAAGGTATGGGGCACATGCAGTTCACCACAGACAAAGCCCAGCCGGGGCCCTGGCTCTGAGGAGATACTCATGAGCATGTGTAGGTGGATGATGGGGACACCCCAAGGGGTGAGAACACAGCCTGAGGCAGGCCCCAGAGAGAGGAAGCCCCCTGGGTGACACAGGGTGCTGATAAGCCCTGCAGCTCCATCTCCTCCTTCCTGCTCTGGGCCCCCAAGAGGCTGAGCTGTGTGCACTAAGGCAATTCCTCCCCAACCTGAGCCCCCAACCCAGCTTCTGGCTGGGTTTGGCCAGGATCTGAGGGAGGGAGGAGTGAGGTGAGCGTGTTTGATCCCCTGGAGTTCAGGCTGCTGTGTCCCGAGCCTCTCAAGGCAACCCTCTCTCTACACGGTTCTGGAGACTTCTCCCAGTGGTAATAACAATTCGCTGCCAC